>NW_020664419.1:54099060-54432920 GCF_002925995.2 Terrapene triunguis | reverse complement strand
TGTTAGTCTTAAAGGTGCCACAGGACCCTCTGTTGATTTAAGATGATACATTTCTGAGAACAAAAGGGAGACTCTTTCATAGTGAATCAAGCAATTCACAGCAGGCAGCACACGTTCTTTAGGTACAAGGTCGCATTTTGCCTTTTATATTGAGTGCTGGGCAACAGAATTCAGTTTCCAGGCAGCCATGGTAAGCCAATGGATACGCGGGGTTGGGTTCTTACGCCTTCATAACATGTGGGAATGGTTTCAAACTGCAGTACCCTCCTTTCCCGTAGCAAGCAATGCCAGTTGGGTTTCACATTTAAAAGGAAGGGCTGCGATTTTTGGGTGGATGTGCAGGACACACCTCCTCCCACCCCTCTGCGTGGCTATTCTCTGGGATGATCCCTTCACCCCTCCCCCCACAGCGTGGCTGTTCTCCAGGATGATCCCTTTTAGCCAAACAGAAACAGCCCAGCATAAACGGGGTCCTTTTATTGTTCCCTTACAAAAATTCCCCTATTTCAACCAGGTGACCATGGAATGATATCACTCTCCCGAGGCTGACACAGAAAGATATAGACCAAATGTTGCTTGAATGCGACCAAAACCCAGGACCATTCACTGCCATGCTTTGTGCTGCAGCGATTCCAGACTACTTGCTATTGGTTTGGCGTGGTAAAGTGTCCTACCATGGAGGATAAAATAAGGCAGCCCCCGCCCAGAAACCTTCTGCAAAGGCTTTCAGAGTACCTCCTGAAGAGCTTCATGGTGATGTCCCTGGAGGATTCCCGCTCCATCTCCAGACACGTTAACAGACTTTTCCAGTAGCTGTACTGGCCGCGAATGCATCCCAAGTCTTCAGGGCAAATAAAACATTAAACACTATTGCTTTTAAACCCTGTACTGGAGTTACGAATGTGCACTCACCAGAGGTGCCTTCTCCGCCTTCAGGGTCGGGGATCCCGCCTTGGGAGGGTATTGGCTCCAGGGTGATGAAAAGGTCCTGGCTGCCGGGGAGAACGGATTCACCGCTTGCCTGCTGCGCATTCTCCTCCTCCTCCTCCTCCTCATCCACAAAATCCTCCTCAGCATGGAAGAGAGACAAAGGCACTGGTCCTACTGGGTGACTAAGAACACTTGCCATTAAAATATCATCTTTGCATCATGCTAAGGGCAAGGCTCTGTGGAAAAACAATTTCTGGAGTGACAGCAGCTGTGTTTGTCCTCTCTTGCTAGACTTATATTTGGCCATCTTGGCCATGTCAGCAAATGTTTTGATGCCAGATTTCTTGATTGGGCTGAAGAAGCAACGTGTTCCATCAGAGTCAAGTCCACCTCTTGTAAATCTCTCCATTTGTTCTTCACCAACTTCTGCTATTTTCAGGAAAGACTCTTGTTCATCTGCAATTACATGCAGTCTGGTAGATATGTTGATAAGCACCTTTGGATGTTATTCAGGAGCAAATGGGTTTGTCATATTGTTAATGACATTGTTGGTAAGAGCAGTAACATGCTTTTCATCCCTCTTCTTCAGTGTAGAGGCAAGGATTTGTTTATAGACTTTGTCTTCACTACTTCTTGTTAGGCCATATCTTTCTCTCATAGCTTTTGCATATTCATAATATGAAGCTGTGTATTGTCATCTCTAACACTAATACTGACCTGTGCATAAGTGTCACTGTATTAAAAAGCTAGTTTATGTAATATTTCAAAGGCTAGTACATTGCATGCATAGGCAATTACAAATTAAAATCTTCTACCAGACAGACTATATGGTACATTTTAAGTACAAAAGCTTACAATTGGAGAAGCATTACATTAGGAATTCACATACATTTATATCTACCCATTATGCATACAAACTATGGACACGCCATCTACTGTTACTAGTGCACAACTTTCAGTGTGAAACTGATCTGGTTAGTAAATTATGTGACCTTCGAGCATTTCTCAAAGTATGCAAGACATTTCTGCCTATCATTCAGACCACACATGTCCAGGTCATGTTAGACAGTATGACCACTATTTACTATATTAAAGCATGGAGGAGCGAGATCCACCCCATCCTGCAGAAAGATGGTCCCCCTCTGGAACTGGTATATCAGGCATCTGATTACCCTCTTAGCCATACGCATCCCTTTGGTAATGAATTCATCGGCAGACAGCCTCAGTAAGCATTTCCACACAGATCATGAGTACAAACTTCATCCATCAATAGCACAGCACATCTTCCAGCAATGGGGTATCCCATATTGGTAATTCTTTGCAGCTCAGCACAACAAAAAGTGCCTGGCCTACTGTTCCTGGCCTGCTCCTGAGATGACTCCTTCCTGGTGCAATGGTCAGAATCACTGATGTATGCCTTCCCTCCCCTCCCCCTGGTTCCTCATGTGCACAGGAAGATCAAATTTGACAGAGTGACAGTAATCCTTATAGCACCTGCAGTTCTGGTTCACCATCATACTACAGTAGCCTCTTGCCTACGTATCCACCTGCAACCATTCCGGGGCCTACTGTCTCAGAACAAGGGAAGGTGAAACATCCCCATCTCATACGTCAGGCAAGCATGACTTTTGGATGGATAATGAGCATAGGGAGAGCCTTCCCTCAGGGAGTTGAAGCCATCCTTCAGAACAGCAGGAGACCCAGTATGTGGAAATGCTACTCCGCTAAATGGAAACAATTGTCCCTTTTGATGACTTTACCTACTGTGGTGTCAGGTATCCCTCTCATACTGGAGTATCTTGTCTCTCTAACAATGTCTAGCTTTCAGTCAGCTATCTGTGATACATTTAGCAACTATTTATGCTTTCCACATCCCTCCCCCACCTGGTGGAAGGCTGATCTGTTTTTACTCATCCCACTACTACAGAATTCCAGAAGAGCATTATAAGGACATTCCCTGAAGTTTTGAAACCTGTCCCTGCTTGGGGACCTGTTCCTGCCTCGTCCTTTCTGCCCTTCTGGAACCACCTTTTGAACCTTTAGCCTCTTGTTCACTCCTGCATGTCTTTGAGTCACCTTTCTGACTGCTATTACTTCTGTTAGGAGGATAGGGGGACGTCCGAGCCCTTACAGCAGACGTGCCTTACACCATTTTTCACGAGGCCAAGATTTCTATACACCTTCACCCTAAGTTTATACCCCAGGTGCCATCTGAGTTTTACCTTAACAAATCCATACACCATACACCAGTGTTTTTATCCTAAACCTCACCAAAGCATGGAGAAGACGTGTATGTCTATGGGGCATCTGCACAGAACAGTACCCTTTCGGAAGTCTCCAAAGTTGTTTGTTGCTATTGCCAAGAGAATGAACAGAAAGGCTATCTAGGTGGATATCTTCTTGTATCTGTCTCGATGTTATGAAAGCCCCATCTCCTCAAACTCTCAAGGCCCATTCTACCAGAGCTCAAGCAGCGGCAGTAGCTCCTGTATTGGAAATTCCCCTCTCAGTGATTTGCAGAGCAGCTGCTTGGGGCTCCCCACACACTTGGCAGGTATTATGTTCTGATTCAAGCTTTGGCCATGAATGCCTCCTGTGGCTCAGTGATCCACCACTCTGTGGCATAGCATACTTCCTCACACTCTTCTCCTCAATGAGCACTGCTTTGGAGTCACCCCCTGTGAATACCCATAGAGATCAACATTCAAAGAGGAAAGGAAGGCTATTTACCTTACAGTAATTGGAGTTCTTTGAGATGTGTCATCCCTATGGGTATTCACAATCTACCCGCCTTGTGTTCTGCTTGGGTCAACCTGATTTGTGGTAGAGTTGAAATTGAGGAGTGGTTGGTCTGTGCCGTCCTTTATGCCCTCAGATGGAAGCACAAGGAGGCACAGGGCTCTAGAATGGACCAATAGTTCCTGCTATTGAAGAATTTCTGGTCCCATTTGTGCATCATCACATATGTGGATACCCATAGGGATCACACATCCTGAACTCCAGCTATTATAAGGTAGGTAACCTTCTTTTTCATAACTGCAAATTTTGTCAGTTTCTTTTTTTTGCTGATGTGCCTAAATTCTTGCTTTAAGAAATTATCACTTTCTAACCTGACCAAGGAAATGTCACTGTGCATTAGAAATATTTCCACAGTCACAGTTTGCAGCAAGTGTGATAATGGAAGGCTAGTATTCACTAGCACACACTGATTTGAAATCCACTTATTTCCTCTTGGGCTTTTTTACTGTCTTTTCATTTTAAATGTATTCTCTTGTCACAGGCTTAATTGATTATGTTCTAAATATTCTAAGGGGGTTATTTAACCTATTAACTCCATCCTTCCCTGCTGCTACTGACATGTCTCCATGCTGTATTAAAATCTTTGGAAGAAAATAGAACTGTGTAGCCTCTGAACACATATTAAGCCAAATGGTGCTCTCATTTGTGCTGGTCTCAATCCAGAGTAATACTGGAGGCACAATACCCTAGATTAACACCAATGTATAATCAGCAAAGAGTCCTGTGGCACCTTATAGACTAACAGACGTTTTGGAGCATGAGCTTTTCGTGAGTGAATACCCACTTCTTCGGATGCATGTATAATGTATAATCAGTGTTTCATCGCTGACTTCAGTGGAAAAAGTAACTTTTAATTATTTTTTATTTCTCTTAGCATTGTAGAGCCAGTATGGCCATGGGAGAGGTGAGCTAGAGCAGGGGGTTGGACTAGATGACCTCCTGAGATCTCTTCCAACCCTAATCTTCTATGATCCTAGCTCACACATCATCAGCAGAATTGTTAACTAAAGTTCAGCTGCAGAATCTTTAACTTTTTGCTTGCCCATCATCACAATTCATAACTTGACCTTAAGATTTCACATGAAGTTTTTAGGGCTACCAGCTTGAAATTCTCTCTCATTATTTGTAAACTGTCCACATTTGATAAAGAAATCCATTGAGAGACCATAAGCATCAGGAGTGTGTGCAAGAGGGAGCAAGGAGGGGCACAGGGCCCCCCAATCAGTGAGGGCATAGAATTCCCCTGGGGCTGGGGCGGGGAGAGCGAGCTCCTCTGGTCGTGCGGATTCGGGGGGGAAGCCAGCTCCACTGGCCCTGGGGCTGCAGTGGGGAGAGTCATCTCCTCTGGCTGCGGGGGGCACAGAAAGTGTCCCTCCAAAAGCAGCCACATTTTTATTCCTGTGCACACCCCTGAGTAAGCATGGAAATGTCATGCCTCTTCCCAGATCTCTGAAGTTCTTTTATTCTGTTGTCTTCCTCTTTTCTAGTGTTGTTTTCCATATGGCCCACAGTAACTGGAAGTGTCCCACTAAGTCATTGGATTTCTTTTTCTTAACTTGAAACATCTGTTCTCCTGGCACCATTTGCAATAATGAGATTGTTTGTTTGGTTTCTGAAGAGAGCCAAATATATTAAGGACAGAAGTGCTAAATACCGATTGCAAAAACAATACCACTTAAAATTCAATTTAAAAACACTTTTTACAGACTCAAAAACAGTTGTGTTTTTGTGAAACACTTTGCGAAGGAACACACGTTTTCAAGCAAAATTAGCTTCATTTTTCAAATGAAAATGTCTTTTGCATGAAAAATGTGAAAATGGTGGGTTTTTTAAATGTTTTCATTGTAAACATAGCCATTTGTTGGCTTGCTTTGTTAAAGCAAAATTTAGGGAGTGGGAGATTCTTTCTTTCTTTCTTTCTAGTGGAATGTCAAAAATGATGAGGCAAAATTCCATGAAATAAAATGGTGATTTTTGCCCAATCTGTGCTAGTATACAGGTTTATAAAGACGGAGGATGGCATAATCCTTGGTAGTGGGATTTTTGGATAATTTATGTCATCTTTAGGCTATAACGCTTTATGTAGCAAGTAATTTGTATTATATTGGGTAATGAGCTACTTACAGCAGTGAGTGCTACAACACACTTATTATCCTGGTGTAATGATGAATACAACTCTCACCTTCCAAAGCTCATAGTAAGAACAGGTCCAGTCTGAACAAAGCTATGAGATTTTTATAGCTGCCATTAATTTTAGTGTACTCCCTTTGCTGTTGGATAGCCAGTGCTGTCGTGTGTATCCAGACTTGCAGATACTCTTAATATGCTGACTATTAAGAGATACAACATTTGAAAATGTCTTCTTCTAATCTATATTGTATGATTCGTATGGTCCTTATTACTCCCAAGAATCCTGGAGGTGGGAGACTTTGTGGTTTAAAGGGATTTGAAGATTTGAACTTTTGTTTGATTTATGTGAAATGAGATAGTTAAGTTCTTAGTGGACATGTGTCCACGTCACAGAAATACCAGCACAACTGGCACCTTAGGCAACTTCAGTAAAGAGGCAAAGGATTGAATAGACATATCCCAAAGAGAGGATTCCCCTTGGGCAGTGTTGGCATCTTGGCAGGCCAGTGTTGGCATCTTGTATTGCTGCGCTCATGCCATACCTCTTTGAGGGATAATGAGAACATCAATCTTCAAAGCTTTAATGAGTACAATATTAATTTAAAAAGTAATAAAAGGTTCAGGAGCTAGAACCTCAAAATCACTACATAGACCATAGAAGGGTCTAGAACAGGTTTTCTCAACTTCACTGCACTGCGACCCCCTTCTGACAACAAAAATTACTGCACGACCCTGGGAAGGGGGGCTGAAGCCTGAGCCCCACTGCCCTGAGGAGGAGGGGGCAAAGCTTGAGGGCTTCAGCCTTGGGCAGGGGGGCTGTAACCAGAGCCCCACCATCCACAGCTGAAGCCTGAGCCCCACCGCCCAGGACTGAATCCCTCTGGCTTCAACTTCTACCCTGTGCGGTGGAGCTCAGACTTTGACTTCAGCCCCAGGCCCCAGTAATTCTAATGCCAGCCCTGGGGTCGCAACCTACTTTGGGGTCCAGACCCACAGTTTGAGAACCGCTGGTCTAGAAGACTGAAGGCTAATGTGCTATAGGAGATATCTATCTAGATTTATTCCAGGGAGTCTCAAGTTGGGTGCAGTGTAAGAAGACAAAATGCAGGAGAGACTAGGAATAAGGGAGGACTACTAGACTGCAGATACTTGGGAACTTCTAATCTTACACTTTGCTTATGCTTGTTATAGGGAAATAGTCTTTTTACACTACATGCTCTCGAAGGCTAGTGATCTCTTACAGGTTACAGTTTTGGGGCAAAATACTCACCTGTGCTCAGCACAATGAGTCTTGAATATTCTAATCTTGTTCTTCATGATGAAATTCTGTTGACATCAGTGACATACTACATATGGAATGAGGACAGAATATGCAACAGTGATCCACACTACAGATTGGAGAAGAAAACATGCATGAAAAATGCATAATTGATCATATTTATTTGTTATATATGTTACTGATTTCTGAATCACCTTATGTAGTAGCAGTTATGCTATATATACATGTCTATATATTTTTCTATAGCCTAAGTTGCCAAAGAGTTGTAGTATAAATTATAGGAAATAATCTATGCTAATGATTGATTGTTTGACATTAATTGCCTGTTCTCACATTTGAATATCTTTCTTGCATCTTTCTTTCTTGCTGCATGTTGCAAAATTGCCTAATTTTTTATGGAAGCCCACACAAACCTCATTTACAATAGCTAGTTTTGTTGAGATAATAAAATTAAAGACATTAAATGATTACTGCGGTTGCCGGGAGTTACATACTCCATTATGCTTGCAAGCTTTAGCTAGTGAGATCTTTGCCATTAGCACAGTGGACTGGCACTACAGTAAGTAAGTTTAAGACCATGTTTGGCTTTGTGAGATAGGAAAAGCTGTAGTTTTGTAGAAGTAGTGTTAGTGATAAAGTATGTGAAAACAAATGGCCAGCAGGGTTGGATTTTGTGATTGGTGTCGCTTTTGGTTTTGCTTTCCTTCCTGATTTTAGGGAATTTTCTGGGTGTATAAATACACCATAGATTTCCTTTGTATTGGGCCTCAAGTGTTGTACATTGGTTCTACTATTCTTTTGATGATATGCTTTCATGGGAAGTGGGAATTCTCAAACCTTTTTAAGCAAGTTATATTGCTTAAGAAGTATCTCATCTGGAAAAGGCATTATATGGATTGACAGACATAAATTTTTACGTGTCTTGATACCAGCCCCGCAAATCTTCCTAAAAGTGAAACTGACCTTAAAACAAACAAATGCGGAAGGTCTCATTTGTCAGATGGTAGAGGAGACCATGTTTTCTCTAGCGCACACTGCAATGTAGAAGATAGAGGGGCCAGAGCTGGTATTGCTGAGGCTAGTGAAGTTGGGTTGCTGCAGTAGCAAAGCCGACAGGGTGGGACAGCTGGGATTGGTGAACTGTAAATGAATCATTTTAAGGCAGCCTTGTTGGCTAGCCCTCCATGTAGAGTTTATTGAGTAAGGGCTATCTACATTCAGGCAGAGAAAATTCCTTTGGCCAACACTGTGTGCTGAGAGAGGTAGTTGGCTTCAGGATATAGATGGGATTGGTACCATTGCAGACGTGGGATATGTATTTGTGGACTCTCTCTGATACAATGAGGGTTGAAGGAAGCTGACCTCAGAAAGTAACATCAAGGAGTTGGCAGTGGGCAATTGATATAATGCAGGTTAGAAGTCCCCATGATTTTTTTGAGCTTTTTCCAGTGATGCTTTAGCATTATATTGTAGAAGATAACAAACAGGAGTTCAAAGGAGGCACTTGTTAGCTCTCCCTCATATTGGGCGTCCCAGTACTGTCACTGGAGCATTTGATGGCCTCCAGGCATTCACTGGCAAGCTTAGGGTGAGTTGTTT
This sequence comes from Terrapene triunguis, assembly GCF_002925995.2. NCBI lineage: Eukaryota > Metazoa > Chordata > Testudines > Emydidae > Terrapene > Terrapene triunguis. The sequence goes on along the minus strand of NW_020664419.1, from coordinate 54,424,183 downwards.
CAACCCTCAACCTTGCAGGAGATATCTGAGCTTCTGCAGCTGTGACAATCTCAATGGATTATTCTGCGCTAGAGGGTGATATGTGAAAATTAGAGTTATCCAGTTGAGTAACTGAAGGTTCCAGAGAGCAGCGGCTATTGTATCACGATAGAAAATCTTTTGGGGAGGGGAAGAAGCTGTCCAGGGAGACTAGAGTAATGTAGTAGCCCATATCCCTAAGTGGAGAGTGACTTCTATCACGCTTCTCAAATCGGAGACCATTGCTAGCCAGTTTGGGTGTGAAGATGATGTGCAGAATCAGTGTCAGGCTCCAAGACAGCATGATCATTTGCATTTCTATGAAATGAACGGCCAATGTACAAAAAACCCAGCTGACCACCCCACAGTATTTTATTTGTGGGACAGAAATCAGACATTTGTATCATGGTGTCTGACTCTTTCCAGGCTTATTGCTTTAAAACATTTTTACATGATCAAATGCTTCTCAGTAATTCCTTTAATGGTTGTGGGTCATGGGAAATTAAGGACCAAAAAAAGGGCTGTTTCTTAGAGTACAGAATGACCCCCTACTTACTGCTGTCAGAGAACAAAAACAATACACCCAGAGTGGGCTCTGGTTTTTGCTTCTCAGAGAAGCAAAGTAAGAAAGCGGAGCAAGTAAATGACTGCCTTGGAGTAGGAGGGGCCCCTAAAGCTGTGTCACAGAAGTTACCAACTTCAGTATTGTGGAGAACTTAAGCTGCTTTTATAGGGAAACATGACTGCAAACCTTTAGAATCCACATGAAACCTCAGCTGCTGTCATGAAAAGTGCATGATGAACAACCCAGAGACTGAAAAACGTGTTATTGTCTGACGTATAAAACCTCATTGCTATGGCTGGCTCTGCAGCCTTTCTGTTCTGATAACAGAAGAAGAACCCATCAGTGACAAATGGCTGTCTTGAAATTCAGAAAACCAATTAACGAGTAAGAATTTCTGGCTGAGTTTATTGTAATTTTTTTCTCTCCAGGAAAGGCAGCTTATTCCATCACCTGGACTGCACTTGCTGGGTGAGAATTTACTTGTTCGTATTCCCATCTAGTAACCTGTAGAAGACAGTTCTTCATTGCAGTCTCTAACCAAGACAATCTGCATTCTGAATAGTGGGGGGAAAAAGTATAATAGTGAGGTCCCACCATGAATTTGGTGGAATAATAGAGCCCCACACCAGAAATCAATGCACTTCTTCAGTGATGGGCTGACCAACACTACTTACCCTTTTGTCCCATTCTGTGATGCACCAATGGCATGAAAAGCAGCCAGCAATCTCAATGTTTCCAAAATAAGCCACCTGCACTCGTGACAGGTTTCAGAGTGGTAGCTGTGTTAGTCTGTATCAGCAAAAACAACGAGGAGTCCTTGTGGCACCTTAGAGATTAACAAATTTATTTGGGCATAAGTTTTTGTGGAAACCTCCCTACTGTATTTTCCACTCCATGCATCTGATGAAGTGGGTTTTATCCCACGAAAGCTTATGCCCAAATAAATTTGTTAGCCTCTAAGGCGCCACAAGTACTCCTCATTGTTTTTCCACCTGCACTAGTATTCCAAATTGCTTTTCAATACATGTAAAAGAACCGAACAAGCATACATTGAGATGCGTTATGAATGAATGCTACTGGTATAGTGCATTTATACTTTTTTCAACTACTGTACTTACATTTCTTGTATTTTCATAAAAAAATCACATTCTGGAAATTTCGTTATAGGTTATGTTTTATAAAAGCTTTCAATTAATGAAGATAAATTTGTCTATTCCTCTATTTTGATGTAAGCCATCTTTCATCATATAAAAATAACAAAAATATTGTCATCTTAACAAAAACTCATTTTTTCATCAGATTAAATATCATCAGTTTAAAGCCTGAATGGAATTGCTTCTTGCTGTGTCAGGAATATTCCTTTTATTTTTTTTTTTAGTGATATAAATGTGTCTGGCACTTCATAGAGAAGAGTGTGTACATGCGTATGTAATTTGTGGGGGTAACACGTGAGTGTGTGCACGCGGCGCGCGCGCGCACACAAACCCAGAGAGTGCCCTAAAAGAATTTAGTTTTAGGGCCTGATCCTAAATGGTGTTGAGAACCCTCAATAATACAGCGCAGAAGGTTCTCAGCAGGATTAGAATAGAAAACAAAAACAACTAGAAGAGATTATGTACAACTGTTTGTTTTAATTTATGGCTCAATCCTACAAGTTGCCAATCACCACTTGTGAGGCAATGACCAAACGTAGAGAGTGGGGAAAAAATAAAGAAGGGTGGGATTGCACAGATTCTCCGTATTTAAGAAAAATAGAGCACACTGCATCCAATATTCGCTATAAAGAATATTCATAACTGATCTCTTTGGTAGATGGCCTTATCTTGAAGCATGGATAAATGATGCAGGTACATGCTTGTCCTTAAATGAGGATCCCTTTGGACAGGATAATAATTTTAGCTTCATGTTGTGTCACTAAAGAGCAAGGAAAATAAGCTTTTGCATGTGCATTTATGCGTAGTGGCGTGCAGCTCTTCATTTCAAAGAGATGTGATATACATTGTGCTCATCACATTCAGCTGTAGCTCTGTTTTAATTTATCTTTGGTTGGGGGAGGGTGAGTGATTTTAAAATATTTGATTTGTACATGTCTGTAAAACTTTACTGTGTTTTACATAACAAAGATTCTGGAACAACCAGCTAACTCACCCCCACAATCCAGCTACCACAAACAAATATAAATATACCTTCATCTGTTGTTTCCATATATGTAAATTAATTGTATTCAAGTTGGCAGGGCCTGATGAAATTCACCCTAAAGCAATCTCAAGCCATTAGCAATCATCTTTGAGGACTCCTGGTGGACAGGTGAGGTCCCAGAAGATTGGAGAAAGCTGCTACCTGCCTTTAAAAAGTGGAACAAAGCAGATCTAGGGAATTAGACCTGTCAGCGTAACTTCAAAGCCTGGAAAGATATTGGAACAAATTATTAAACTATCAATTTATGAGCACTTGGAAGATCACAGGGTGAAAAGTAATAGCCAACATGGATATATCAAGAACAAATAATGCCAGACCATTCTAATTTACTTCTTTGACAGGGATATTGGCTTAGTGGTAAACTTGACATGATTTGATTTTTTAGTAAAGCTTTTAACACAGATCTATATGTCATTCTCATAAGCAATGTAGGGAAACGTGGCCTAGATGAAGTTACTATGCTGTGGGTACATAGCTGGTTGAAAGACCATACTGAAAAAGTAGTTACCAATGGTTCCCTGTCACACTGGGAGGACATATCTAGTGGAATCCCACAGCAGTCTATCCTGGGTCCAGTACTTAGTCAATATTTTCATCAATGACTTGGATAATGAAGTGGAGGATATGCTTAGAAAACTTTCAGATGACACCAAACTGACAGGGGGGTTGCAAGCACTTCAGAGGATAGGATTAGAATTCAAAAAGACCTTGGAAAACTGGAGAATTGGTCTCAAATCAACAAGATGAAATTCAGTAAAGACAAGTGCAAAGTACTACACTCAAGAATGAAAAATGAAATGCAAAACTACAAAATGGGGAATAACTGGCTAGGCAATAGTACTGCCAAAAAGGAGCTTGGGTTTAGAGTGGATTGCAAATTATATGAGTCAACAATGTGATGCAGTTGCAAAAAAGACTAATATTTGGGGTGTAGTAACTGGAGTGTCTTATGTAAGAGATGGCAGGTAATTGACACACTCGACTTGATAGTGGAGAGACCTCAGTTGGAGTGCTGTCCAGTGTTAGATGCCACGCTTTAGGAAAGATGTGGAGAAATTGCAGAGGGTCCAGAGGAGAGCAACAAAAATGACAAAAGGTTTAGAAAACCTGACCTATGAGGAAAAGTTTAAAAATTAGGTATCTTTAGTCTTGAGAAAAGATGATTGGGGGTGGGAGGGAGATGTTAAGGTCTGTTACAGAGAGGACTGATCAATTGTTCTCCATGTGCACTGGAGGAGGGACAAGAAGTAATGGGCTTAATCTGCAGCATGGGAGTTTAGGCTAAATATTAGAAAGCTTTTCCTAACTATGGGGTAGTTCAGTATTGGAATAGGCTTCCAAGGGAGGTTGTGGAATCCTGGTCATTGGAAGTTTTTAAGAACAGGATAGAGAAACACCTGTTGGAGATGGCATAGGTATCCTCGGGCCTGCCTCAGCATGGGGGGCTGGACTAGATATCTTCTAGTCCTAACATAAGAACGGCCGTACCGGGTCAGACCAAAGGTCCATCTAGCCCGGTATCCTGTCTACCGACAGTGGCCAATGCCAGGTGCCCCAGAGGGAGTGGACCAACAGGCAATGTTCAAGTGATCTCTCTCCTGCCATCCATCTCCATCCTCTGACAAACAGAGGCTAGGGACACCATTCCTTACCCATCTTGGCTAATAGCCATTAATGGACTTAACCACCATGAATTTATCCAGTTCTCTTTTAAATGCTGTTATACTCCTAGCCTTCACAACCTCCTCAGGTAAAGAGTTCCACAAGTTGACTGTGTGCTGGGTGAAGAAGAACTTCCTTGTATTTGTTTTAAACCTGCTGCCTATTAATTTCATTTGGTGACCCCTAGTTCTTGTATTATGGGAATAAGTAAATTACTTTTCCTTATCCACTTTCTCCACATCACTCATGATTTTATATACCTCTATCATATCCCCCCTTAGTCTCCTCTTTTCCAAGCTGAAGAGTCCTAGCCTCTTTAATCTCTCCTCATATGGGACCCGTTCCAAACCCCTAATCATTTTAGTTGCCCTTTTCTGAACCTTTTCTAGTGCCAGTATATCTTTTTTGAGATGAGGAGACCACATCTGTACGCAGTATTCGAGATGTGGGCGTACCCTCGATTTATATAAGGGCAATAATATATTCTCAGTCTTATTCTCTATCCCCTTTTTAATGATCCCTAACATCCTGTTTGCTTTTTTGACCGCCTCTGCACACTGCGCGGACATCTTCAGAGAACTATCCACGATGACTCCAAGATCTTTTTCCTGACTTGTTGTAGCTAAATTAGCCCCCATCATATTGTATGTATAGTTGGGGTTATTTTTTCCAATGTGCATTACTTTACATTTATCCACATTAAATTTCATTTGCCATTTTGTTGCCCAATCACTTAGTTTTGTGAGATCTTTTTGAAGTTCATCACAGTCTGCTTTGGTCTTAACTATCTTGAGCAGTTTAGTATCATCTGCAAACTTTGACACCTCACTGTTTACCCCTTTCTCCAGATCATTTATAAATAAGTTGAATAGGATTGGTCCGAGGACTGACCCTTGGGGAACACCACTAGTTACCTCTCTCCATTCTGAGAATTTACCATTAATTCCTACCCTTTGTTCCCGGTCTTTTAACCAGTTCTTAATCCATGAAAGGACCTTCCCTTTTATCCCATGACAACTTAATTTACGTAAGAGCCTTTGGTGAGGGACTGTAAAGGTCCGGATTCACCCCTGCGGCGCCTCCTGCTGGTCGTCCAGGGAATTAGCTCACCAGCCTCTGGAGCGCCCTCTGCAGGCTGGTGATCCACCTTGTCGTCTGTACTGGCCCCTGTGTCCCTCCCAGGACCCCAGTGCCCCTATTACTGGGATGCTGCCCCCTGGCAGTACCCCACAGATCTGGGTCTCCCCTCCCTGGGGAACCCCAACCCACTATCCCCACCTCGCCTCAGGATAAGGCCACTGCAAGTCACCAACTAGCCCCCACTCTCTGGGGCAGACTGCAGTATAGGCCACTCATCATTGGCAAGGTTGGGTTTGGACCTGCTGCCTTGGCCTAGTCCTGGGCTGCCCTCTGCAACCCCCAGTACCCCTTAGCCTTCTCCTAGGCCGCAGCCTGGGGCTTTCCAGGCTGGAGCTCCCCAGCTCCTCAGCCTTTCCCCAGCCCAGCCCAGCCCTGCTCCACTCAGGTACCCTGTGTCTAGCTCCCTGCAGCCAGGCCCTTCTCTCTCTAAAGGCAGAGAGAGACTGCTGAGCTTCTGGCTGCCCTGGCCTTTATAGGGCCAACTGAATCTGTTTGGGGCGTGGCCCCAGCTGCAGCCACTTCCCCCAATCAGCTCAGCCTAAAAGCTGCTTTCTCCAGCCACAGCCCCCTCTGGACCGGAGCGGGGTTACCACCCCGCTACAGGGACCTTGTCAAAGGCTTTCTGGAAATCTAAGTACACTATGTCCACTGGATCCCCCTTGTCCACATGTTTGTTGACCCCTTCAAAGAACTCTAATAGATTAGTAAGACACGATTTCCCTTTACAGAAACCATGTTGACTGTTGCTCAACAGTTTGTTTTTCTATGTGTCTGACAATTTTATTCTTAATTATTTTTTCGACTAATTTGCCTGGTTCCGACGTTAGACTTACCAGTCTGTAATTGCCAGGATCACCTCTAGAGCCCTTTTTAAACATAGGTGTTACATTAGCTAACTTCCAGTCATTGGGTAAAGGACAGGTTACAAACCTTAGTTAATAGTTCCGCAACTTCACATTTGAGTTCTTTCAGAACTCTTGGGTGAATACCATCTGGTCCCGGTGACTTGTTAATGTTAAGTTTATCAATTAATTCCAAAACCTCCTCTAGTGACACTTCAATCTGTGACAGTTCCTCAGATTTGTCACCTACAAAAGCCGGCTCAGGTTTGGGAATTTCCCTAACATCCTCAGCCATGAAGACTGAAGCAAAGAATCCATTTAGTTTCTCCCCAATGACTTTATCGTCTTTAAGCGTTCCTTTTGTATCTCTATCATCAAGGGGCCCCGCTGGTTGTTTAGCAGGCTTCCTGCTTCTGATATACTTAAAAAACATTTTGTTATTACCTTTGGAGTTTTTGGCTAGCCGTTCTTCAAACTCCTCTTTGGCTTTTCTTCTTATATTCTTGCACTTAATTTGGCAGGGTTTATGCTCCTTTCTATTTGCCTCACTAGGATTTGACTTCCACTTTTTAAAGGAAGTCTTTTTATCTCTCACTTTTTATATCCTACATATCTAAGGGATGTGTGCGTGTGTGCACATGTGTGCGTGCGTGTAAAGACCAAGATACAGATATAAAATTTTTATTAAAGCTAATGTTAAAAAAATATATATAATACATAGGTTGAGAAAAGAGTGTCTGTACATCTGGGTATAGTGCTTAGATTATCCACAAATTCAAAGTTTGTTTTTAAAGTCATATGATACATAGAGTCATATGATACACAGAGTACATCAGCAATAACCCAAATTTAGGTGAATAGATTTAATAATACAGTTTAGATATTAGAATCCTAATACTCGGGTACATCACTCAGGAAAAGTTGTACAGAGATTTGGTTGTGGAAAGCAAAATATATCAATAAGTGGAGATTGTCCCTCAGTAATTGAGAATTAGGTTGGTTGTCCATTTAGAAAATACAATCCACGAGGAAAGTATTTGTTACTTTCCTGACTGTGCTTCTCATCGGCACTCCAGTTCATCACTCCTGGTATTGGCGATGTCCGGTGATGTGTTCTAGGTAGATGTCCCTTGCCCATCTGATGGCATCCGACACCATGAGTTGCCGCATCAGCCAAGCGTAGCATTGACCGATTCCCCATTCTGTCAGTACTCTCCCATTACTGGGGTCCCATGCGCCCAAGGCTCCGACAATCAGTGCATGTGTCTTAACCTGGTAACCCTCAGCTCTCAAGGTTTTAATAAACCAAAAACTCACCCATAATGTTCAGTATCCCAGGGGAACAAAAGGAAAAGGAGCAAGAATCAATAATACTGAGGGCTCAATTGTGTCTAAGTCACTGCTTGTGGTGAAAGGCTGCGTACCAGGGCTGCTCCTGGAGGCATTGCACTTCAGGCAAAATGTCTTCAGGAGAGTGTATCTGTGCATTGCACACACAGCAATTGCTGCACCTTTTAACGAGGTGCAGTACTGCCTTCCTCTGTCCCCACCAATGGCTATTGTAGAAGCTGGTTGGAGCCATTGCCCCACTCCTGCCTACTTATTATAGAATTTCTCATGCCACTATCAGCACTAGAGTCCTCTGGGGCCTTCTGCTCCTGACCGCTGTACAGGGGAGAGGAAGCTCCATGCACCCCCTTCCCCACTTTATTCACTGATGTAAGACAGGACACATTTTAGCCCTAGTTAGAAGTCTAATGTAGAACTTTCAATTCTGAATGAAGTGTTTTGTACTTGGGTACTAACAACACCGTTCTCCATCTATTTAATATCACCTGACTACTATTACTATTTAGATCTGCATTTGGGTTTCAGGAGAATTAATGAATGGAGTCAAAAAGTAAAAAATGGTTCTATTATTCTTTTGGTGATATGCTTTCATGGGAAGTGGGTATTCTTAAGCATTTTTAAACAAGTTATATTGCTTAAGAAGTATTTCTTCTGGAAAAGGCATTACATGGATTGACATGCAGCAATTTTTATGTGTCTTGATACCAGCCCCCAATTCTTCCTAAAAGTGAAACTGACATTAAAACAAACGTCAAATTTCTTCACTAAAAAATCTTCAGAGAGAATTATTGTTTAAGCGATGTAAAGTATCTGAATGAATAATTGATAGGGCAAAGAGGATAAAAAATAAAGCATATACTGTAGTAAATTCAGCCTTAATAAGACAGCATATTACTATTCACGCTAACTGCAAGAAAAAAACCCTTTCTGCTTTAGGATACACAGAGCTGAAAGTATTTTACTCTGAACATTTTCGTGTTTTAGACTAGGCCTAGAGAAAATTCATTAGAGGTTTTTAAGGTCAGGCTTGACAAAGCCCTGGCTGGGATGATTTAGTTGGGGATTGGACTTGCTTTGAGCAGGGGGTTGGACTAGATGACCTCCTGATGTCCCTTCTAACCCTGATATTCTATGATTCTATGATTATAAAGAGAAAATAGTCGTAAATTGCATTATGTGGGCTAATAAGGGGAACTAATGATTATAACAACTTGTAGGTTAATTTGCTTTGTTCCACTGACCTAGTCTTTGGAGGTAAAGCAGATTAGTCTTTGATTAAGGGTGGGTGAACAATTCAGTGCATAATTTGGCAGCTAATTTATGATAATTTATAGTTTTCCTGAGTGTGTTCATTTCTTACATTTGTTCAGATCTTTTGAGTTGAACAATTTTCATTCTATTGATTGTTCAGACTAGTTGATGTGAATATTCCTGCTGGGTGACTGTTTGGCAAATTTGCATGGTATTGCTGGTTTCCTGATTGGGCAACCTAACTCCTTAAGGGCTCAATCTTTCAAAGTGCTGAGGTGCCTGGACCTGATCCAGCAGAGTATTTAAGCATATGCTCAACTTCCAGCATATGAGCAGTCCCAGTGACTTCAGAGGAACTATTCACGTGCTTAAAGTTGCGCTCAAAGAGCTTCCAGTGCAAATACTTTGGTGAATATCTACTCTCTCTAGGATTCATTATGTAGCTTCTGCTTTCACTGAACATTCTTACAGGAAAAACCTCCCTTACCTGAACCTTTGTGCATAAGCAAATGAAAGTGGCTGCAAATACTATTGCAGTGAGTTGGTAGGTTTCATTCACCAAAAAATGCCCATGAATCCTTCCTTTGCTATATTCACCCAGCCCTGCTCTTGATCAGTTTGATTCAAGCATATATTTTCAAGAGGCTGTATTACAGAGCCTTTGAGTCACTATTCAGGGAGAAATAAAACATGTCTAATCAACACAAGATTTTTAACTAAACATACGGGAGAAGATTAGCATTAAATTGGCACTAATTAACAGTCAATAAAACTAAACAAGATTATTTAATCCTATTATGGATTGTTTTTATATTATAATGCAAGATTGGGAAAGGTGCAAGGAGGTACATTCAGAGTTAGCAAAGCAAGAAATAGATAAACAGAAGTCCTAATTAACATTTAAATGATTTAGCTAAGTTACCATCTCTGTTTTCTTTTTTTGTAACTCTCTACACCATCCTTGGAGCAGATCAATCAAAAATCACTGGGGTGAGACTGAAACAAAGCTAAATAAGCATAAACATGTGATCTGTTTTTACAAATGTACAAATGGGGTATACTTCATTAAATGGAAAGAAATACCGGTCAATTAATGCTATGAGGAATAGGCTGAAACAGTGGATTCCCAGCATTCACAGGCATGTCTTGCCACTTAAGCTAGTCAAGTACCTTTTCAATTAGACTGTTTACTGCATTTTCCATGATTGTTAATCATTTGTTTTACAACAGAGTGTGTTACAGAAACACGGGAAAAAATCCTGGACCTTACCCCAACAGTGTATAATCTTCCTGCACATACAAACCCCAGTTCTTTACATTCTCCCATATTTAGCCAGAGCTTGTCTTCATGCCCACCATAGGGGGTTACAAATTGATTTGGCCACAAGTGTCAAATGTGACTCACCAACTTACAAACTTGTACCAGTGGAGTCCACACCTGTAGGATCCACTCTTGAACAGTATCAGAGGGGTAGCCGTGTTAGTCTGGATCTGTAAAAGCAGCAGAGAGTCCTGTGGCACCTTATAGACTAACAGACGTATTGGAGCATGAGCTTTCGTGGGTGAATACCCACTTCGTCGGATGCGTGGGCATTAAACAGTGTGCATCATGTGAGACGTTATCGGTTAAACAGGATTCAAACTTTACTGAAGACACAAAGAACAAGAACAACCTCTGACTCCTGCACAAGCTGCAGCTGATTCCCGATTCCAGCACACTCATTTTTACCATCCAAGTAAAGTGGCCCAAGAGGTTCCAACTTCCTATATTCATTACCATTTAAATACCGCTTGGGTAGAAAAATAAAATAGTTAAAGGGCATCACTTAAGTTCGTATCTTCCAGCATGTAGCCCACATATAGCCCTGGTCTACACTACAGGGTTAGGTCAAATTTAGCCACATTAGGTCGATTTTATAATGAATGCGTCTACACAAGCAACCCCATTCCGTTGACCTAAAGGGCTCTTAAAATCGACTTCTGTACTCCTCCCCGACGAGGGGAGTAGCGCTAAAATCAACCTTGCTGGGTTGAATTTGGGGTCGTGCGGACGCAAATCGATGTTATTAGCCTCCGGGAGCTATCCCAGAGTGCTCCAATGTGAGCGCTCTGGGCAGCACTTTCAACTCCGATGCACTAGCCAGGTACACAGGAAAAGCCCTGGGAACTTTTGAATTTCATTTCCTGTTTGGTCAGCATGGCGAGCTCAGCAGCACAGGTGACCATGCAGTCCCCCCAGAATCGCAAACGAGCTCCAGCATGGAGCGAACGGGAGACACTGGATCTGATTGCTGTATGGGGAGAAGCATCTGTGCAGGCAGAACTCCGATCAAAAAGAAGAAATGCTGATATATATGTCAAAATCGCACAGGGCATGGTGGAGAGAGGCTACACAGGGACACACAGCAGTGCCGCGTGAAAGTCAAGGAGCTCAGGCAAGCCTACCAAAAGACAAAGAGGCAAACGGTCGCTCTGGGTGAGAGTCCCATGAATGTCACTTCTATGATCAGTTGCATGGCATTCTAGGGTGGGACCCTACCACTATCCCACCACGGTCTGTGGACACCTGCCGGGGGGAGTCTCATGCAACAGGGAGGAGGATTTTGTGGATGAGGAAGAGAAGGAAGAGGAGGAGAATGCACAGCAGGCAAGTGGTGAATCCTTTCTTCCTGGCAGCCTGGAGCCAATACCCTCCCAAGGCAGGATCCCCGACCCTGAAGGTGGAGAAGTCACCTCTGGTGAGTGCACATTTGTAACTACAGTATAGGGTTTAAAAGCAATAGTGTTTAATGTTTGATTTGCCCTGAAGACTTGGGTTGCATTCGCGGCCAGTACAGCTACTGGAAAAGTCTGTTAACGTGTCTGGGGATGGAGCGGGAGTCCAGCGGAGGGCAACAAAAATGATTAGGGGGCTGGAGCACATGACTTATGAGGAGAGGCTGAGGGAACTGGGATTGTTTAGTCTGCAGAAGAGAAGAATGAGGCGGGATTTGATAGTTGCTTTCAACTACCTGAAAGGGGATTCCAAAGAAGATGGATCTAGACGGTTCTCAGTGGTACCAGATGACAGAACAAGGAGTAATGGTCTCAAGTTGCAGTGGGGGAGGTTTAGGTTGGATATTAGGAAAAACTTTTTCACTAGGAGGGTGGTGAAGCAGTGGAATAGGTTCCCTAGGGAGGTGGTGGAATCTCCTTCCTTAGAGGTTTTTAAGGTCAGGCTTGACAAAGCCCTGGCTGGGATGATTTAGTTGGGAATTGGTCCTGCTTTGAGCATGGGGTTGGACTAGATGACCTCCTGAGGTCCCTTCCAACCCTGATAGTCTATGATTCACACAGTGGTGCATTTGTTGGATTGGTGGTGGTGGTGGTCAGAATAGACTTTATGATCCAGATGATAACTGTCTCTGCTTGGGGCAGCTCGGAGATGGGAAGCAAAGGTGGTTTTAAGCTACACTCAATCTTGGGCTGACTAGCTGAGACATTCTGATTCTGGTGTAAAGGATCCTGGTGTAAAGCTTTGAATCTTTGACATAGAGAGTCCAGATCCTCTTTCTTCCACATGACTTCTGTTCTGGGGTAAGGAAAGGGATGATGTAAGAGTTTTTATGGCAGCTCAGGACCATCTCAGAATTTCCCTTTCCCTCTCAACATCCTCAGTTTCTGTAGTGACACCACAAGGAAACTAGGAAACACAGTCTCATGTGACATGAGTCAGGTGACCACTTGTGAGATGAGGATGGGGCAGCAGCATTGGATTTGTTCAAGTTATGTGATAGGCTTCAGTACAGGGATTATCTTGACTATGATGGTATAATATAGTGATGTCATGTTCTCGAAAGGGAAGCATTCCTCTGACCAATCTACTCCTAGGATTTGATGTGCTAATGAGTCATGTTAGAGACTAATGAGGGCCAATGCTTGCAAGGCACAATCTAGCAACATACGCTATATTATATGTTCTGGGCTTTCCAGGAAACAATGTGAAGTATGGCTGTTTTGCCACCCTTTAAGAGCATACAGCCATACACAGAGCTGTGAAAACTTCTCTTTCACCAATAGAAGTTGGTCCAATCAAACATATTACTTCACTCACCTTGTCTCTCTAGTATCGTGGAACAACCCAGCTACCACACTGCAAACAACTTTTAACTATAGTAAATTCAAAGCATAAATATAAATTAAATTAACACCACTATACACATTAGAAAGAGGACATAGTAACCTTCATTTGGTATAAACAGGAGTAACCAAAGTTCGACAGCAGGGCTTTTTAAATGTACTTTTTTAGATTTTCATTGAAGGAAACATTTTACCACATAGCAACATTAAACAAAAAGAGGGAAAAAATATAACCTAGACAATAGATCTATAGAATTGTTTATATACATATAACATATGTAAGACTCCAATACTTGAAAATTTTAAAATTGTATCAGGGAATGATCACTTGCTGAAAGAATAAGTGAACCAGTTACACCACGAGCCCTGGCCCCATGTTTAACTTCTCTTGCAAAAGTTAATTGTAAAGCTTTGAAATAGACCGAACAACTATATATGCTGTCAACCCTGTCGTTGCACCGAAATGCAATGTAATTCTTTCTACCAATGAAATGTAATTCTTTCAGTGGTGGCAAGTTCACTAACCCAGAGTATGAATGCCTAATATTCATTGTTGAATGAGACTTCCGTGTCTATATGGTCAGGCTTTTGACAATGGATCTTAGAGAAAAGAGTTATTTTCCTGTTTGTGATAATACCCTGTCATTGAATTCACATGACCCAAGATAAATCAATATGGATTTTGGATAAGTTTGCTTTTATTTTGGATAATCAGAAATGCAGAACTGTTCTTTGTAACCTGAATGTGTGTTCCTTCATCATGAACTTAACTCTAGTCAAAGATCGTCACAGCCACAGAGGGTCTGATTCTCAACTGCCTTGCATCATGTGCAGTCATTCACACTTTTGTCAAGTGGGTGTAAAATGCTGCCACTCTGATTTTCTAGTTTTTCATCCACTTGACACAGGGGTAATTGATGACACAAGTTGCAAGGTAGTGGAGAATCAGGCCCAGAATCTTGCTTCAATGCTTATAGTGTGGTGCAAATATTTTTAGTGACTCATTGTGCTGAAGAGCAAACATTCATCCTAACCAATAACATCTGACAGCATGTCATAGATTCAGATTGGGCATCCACTTAGGAATTTCACTCCAGCTAATAGGGTGTATATAAGACAATATTTTATTCCACCTTGCAGAAATATCATGTAGGTATTGTTTGCTTATAGGGTAATGGCTGACTACTTAATTATGTGTGGAACAGTAACAAGGCAGGGTAATTAAGCTGAAAGTACAATGTAATTACCCAGGCCTAGATCTCTCCTTCCTACAGAGAAAGTCACAGGATAGACAAGAGATTCTGGAAAACTTCAGAGTCCCAGTTGTGGAGTTTCCTGCAAAGCAGCATCTTTTCAATATTTGGGATGTTGTGTAGTTATCGAGGGACATGGCCTTTCAACTCTGCAGGTCCAGGAGGCCCGTGTGATGGGATATCTAGCTCCAGAGAGGCAAGAGAGACCATATATCCCTCCTTCTCGGCAGCCATGCTTCAGTTGGAGTTAGGCTGTCATTGGACTATCTTTAAACTAGGTATCCACTGGAAATATGTGCAGCCTAAACAGAATGCTGCTGTAGATTATGGACAGTTTTAGGAGTAGGTTTGTTTAGCTAAATCTTGCATTCGTTAATGCACATCTACTCCCAAAATTTTGGAGTCCTGACTCCATGGAGTCCCAGCCTGTGTCTAAACTTGGAGTGAAATGCCCAGTTCAAGTAGACATACTTGGATTAGTTTCATCGAGCTAGTGCACTAAAAATAGTAATGTAGTCCCGATAATATGGGCAGCTGCAAGTGGACTAGCTGGCCGAAGTACATACCCATGGTGTCTGGGTGGTTTTGTACTTGAGATTGCTAGCCCTCCGTTCCAAGTGCAGACGTAGTCCCAGTGGAAAGACATCTGCCATACAGATACTAGGGGAAGGAGGTGATGGTGGGAGGTGCACTTGCAGAGGGAGTGTTTTCAGGCAACAATTACTGCATGGGTTTTTTCTCTGTCCACAGTTGTCCAAATATTGCTTTGTTTTGTGCAAGATTTACACTGAAATCTGGAGGTACTCATAAGGAGGGCGATTTGTAGCAGTATTTGGTTGAGTGCAGGTTGCATGGTAATCATTTGTGTATGATACCAGATTGTTGTAACTGCTATGATTCTTTTTTATGCCCCCCATTACTTTCCTACTCATGAATTCAGAGTTAAATTGGTCAACACAAACATATATGAGTGAGGGAAGATACTCAGAATCATGAAGGAGCGCCAAGTGCAATGAAGATTTCAACTGCATATCAGCATTGTGGGTCATGATAAAAAGGACTGATTTCCACCCAGCTGCTGTTTTGCATTGATTCTGTCTGAATGAGAGGGAAAGTGAATGAATTGACTTTATGTTCTTCGGTGGAAAACAATGGCTTGTAGAGTCAAGTTGAACCTATCCTAGATGACATTAAGTTTTAAAAATATCCGTTTTTGTTATCTGGTCTACAAACTGCAAAAGATATTTCAATGCATTTTTTCTTCTTCTCAGAGGCCAAGTACAGTGTTTTACTCCTAGAAAGGAATGATTCAGTTTACAGGAGCCTGCTGACGATGACACCTCACTCTTTCAATTTAGCCAGGTTAGCTTCAGTGTTGTTAATTCAGTGAATAGCTTTAATTTTACTATACTGAATAGTAAAATGTGTGTGTTTAATATCTGTTTAACACTCTGCTGAATGTGTATGAAATGAAAAAAAATTAAACCCTCCAAAAATGACATAATGAACCTATGTCACTATGTCAGGGGTTTATAGTCAGTGAGCTGAAGATCACTTTTGGCCCTTAAGGCCCTAAATTCTGGTTCTCCAGAAGTTCTCTGAGATGAACTCTGTAATTTTTAAATGGAAGTGTTTGAAGTAGGACTCTTGCCCCAGAAAGACAGTAGAGGTCACTACAGCCCAGTGAAATCAATAGGACTTAGGCACCTAAATACCTGACAGGATCTGGGTCAAACAGCCTTCCAGAGTTATTCTGCACCCCAGAAGAACTGGCATTTTGGGTGAAACTGATCATGAAATGATAGATTAAATGATTCTAAGCAAAGCAAGAAGTGAGAACAGCAGAACAAGGAAAATGGACTTCACAAAAGCAGACTAAAAAACTCAGAAAACTGTAGGTAAGGTCCCATGGGAAGAAAATCAAAGGGAAAAAGGAGTACAGGAAAGCTGGCAGTTCCTCAAGGAAACGATATTAAAGGCCCAACTGCAAGTCTTCTGATGCAAAGGAAAGGTAGGAAGAATAGTAAGAGGCCAATATGGCTCCACAAAAAGTGGAAACATGGACATATTTCTGAGGAGTACAAAAGACTAATACAAGCATGTAGGAACAAAATCAGAAAGGCTAAGGCACAAAATGAGTTACACCTAGCAAGGGACATAAAAGGCAACAAGAAGAGGTTCTTTAAATACATTAGGAGCAAGAGAAAGATGAAGAAAAGTGTAGGTCCTCTACTTAGTGGGGAAGGAAAGTTAATAACTGATGGACATCAAGAAAGTCAAGGTGTTTAATGCCTATTTGCTTCAGTCTTCACTAAATAGGGTAAGGGGGACCAGATACTCAACACAGTTAACAATAAGGAGGAAGGAGTGCAAGTCAAAATAAGGAAAGAACAGGTTAAAGAATATTTAGGTAAGTTAGAAATTTTCAAATCAACAGGACCTGATGAAATTCATCCTAGGGTATTTAAGGACTTAGCTGAAGCAATCTTGGAACCATTAGCAATTATCTTTCAGAATTCTTGGAGGATGGGTCAGGTCCCAGAGAAGTGGAAAAGGGCAAACATAGTATTCAAGGTGACCAAGAGGACCTGGGAAATTATAGACAACTCAGCCTAACTTCAATACCTGGAAAGATACTGGAACAAATTATTAAACAATCAATTTGTAAGCACCTAGAGGGTAATAGGGTTATAAGGAATAGTCAGAATGGATTTGTCAAGACTAGATCATGCCAAACCAACCTAAATTCCTTCTTTGACAGGGTTGCTGGTCTGGTGGATAGTGGGGAAGCAATAGATGTGATTTCTTGATTTTTAGTAAGGCTTTTGACACAGTCCCACATGACATTCTTATGAGCAAACTAGGGAAATGTGATCAAGATGAAATTATTATAAGGTGGGTGCACAACTAATTGAAAGACCATACTCAAAAAGTAGTTATCAGTGTTATGCCCTATCAGTGTGAGAGCGAATCTAGAGGGGTTTGGTGGTATTGTAAGCATATTGGAGGACAGAATTAGAATTCAAAATGACCTTGACGAATTGGTCTAAATTCAACAAGATTAAATTTAATAAAGACAAGGGCAAAGTACTTCATTTAGGAATGAACAATCAAGTGCACAAATACCAAATGGGGAATAACTAGATAGGCAGTAGTACTGCTGAAAAGAATCTGCAGGTTATAGTGGATTACAGATTGAATGAGTCAACAATGTGCTACAGCTGTGAAAAAAGGCTACTACTATTCTGGGTGTATTAACAGGAGTGATGTATGTAAGACACAGGAGATAACTGTACTGCTCTACTCAGCACTGGTGAGGCCTCAGCTGGAGTACTTTATCCAGTGTTAGGTGCCACACTTTAGAAAAGATGTGGGCAAATTGGAGGGAGTCCAGCGGAGAGCAACAAAAATAGGTCAGACTTTCTGAACCTTTTATTATGAGGAAAAGTTTAAAAAAAAGTGTGCATGGTTAGTTTTGAGAAAAGAAGGCTGGAGAGTGGGGAAGACCTGACAAAGTCTTCAAATATATTAAGGGTGGTTCTAAAGAGGGTGATGATCAATTGTTCTCGATGTGCGCTGAAGATAGGACAAGTAGTAATGGGCTTAATCTGCAGCAAGGGAGATTTAGGTTGGATATTAGGAAAAAACTTTCTAACTATAAGGGTAGGGAAGCTTTGGAATAGGCTTCCAAGGGAGGCTGAGGAGTAGGAGGTTTTTAAAAACTGGTTGGAAAAACACCTGTCAGGGAAGGTCTAGGTCTACTTGGTTCTGCCACAGCACAGGGGGCTGGACTTGATAACTGCGAGATCCCTTCCAGCCCTACATTTCTATGATTCTAAAAGAGTTCTGGCTGCTCCACTGAGGGAGAGCAGGAATAGAAGGTTGTCTAACTTTGTCTGAGCCTTGGGAAATCATTGAAGGATTGACTGTGGTCCCTTGACTTTTTTCAAATAATGCGTTTGCCTGTCAGACAGAAAAGGTTGGGCAGCATGGCCCTAGGGCTTCCATATTATGGGCCAGATTCTGTTCACATTTACACTATTGTAAATCCCATGTAACTCAAGTGAAGTCTATGTAGTTGCATCAGATTTTTACCAATGTAGCTTAGAACAGAATTTGGCTCTATGAGCCTAATTTACTTTCAAGTGTGTCCCCAAAACTGAGGGCTATAATTCAAACTGAAGTCTGACACAATAGACCAAATTCTATTCCGAGTCACATCCCGAGCAACCCAATTGAAATAACTTTTGCTGCATGGGATATCAGTCAGATTAGAATTTATCTCTGTCCCTAACTCAGGCTGGTGAGGTGAGGAAAAGCATTCCACATCTTGAATTTAGGTTGGCGTATCAGCCTAAACTTAATTCCTTTGTTTCTGTCAATAGAAGAGATGTTTGATTTTTCTTAGTCCTAGTATTGCTATTTCAGCACCTAGATATTACAGCAATTGATATTTCCTTATAACACATTGAAGGTATTGCTTTCCAATATTTAGTTTGAAAATAGAGGCAGATTTATAGCAGTGAATTCAAGTAGGCATTAAAACCAAGCAAACTTGTGGGGTTTTACAATTAACTGTACTTTTTTTTTTCAAAACCTTTATTTTAAAATTTCCTTGCCCGCTGCAATTTTGTATGCCAAACAAGTCCAAAGAGAAATTGTAGGTGTTTATAATGGGAATAATAAAAGATCTTTACCTAGTCTTTCTGTGCTACTTGTATAGTAATGCTGCATAAGTATAGATTAAGGGCTTGATTCTGCAAAGACTTAAGCACATGCTTAACTTTAGGCATTGTGAGTCGTTCCACTGAATTCACTAGGAACTGGATATTTAGATTTCTTAGGCACCTTTGAAAGTCCCAGCTACCATGCACAGAATGTGGGGTAAAACATACCGTTACTGCTCTGCGTGCTGACATTTCATAGAATACTGTCAGGTGGTAACGGGGCAGCCCTTTGCCTACCATGAGAATCATCATGTAGCCTGTTCTTGTGGTCTCCTAGCCGCAGACACGGCACAAGCTGTGCATTTAATCTTCAGGGTGAAAGCATAACAGAACACACCACAGGTATAAAGGAAGAGGAGACTTCCACATAGTTTTCTTTCCTGTCCCAGGCTCACCCTCTGAATTCACTCTGAACTTCCCCTGTATTTCGTGTTCCTCCCACATATTCTCTCCATTACTGAACCAATTGTCATTTTAGCCAAGCAATTGCTACCCAAGTATCAGCAGTCCCCACAAGAAACTGGCTAATTGAATTCAGTTAAGCCTACAGTCTTCCCCCTCCTGCAGCAACTCAGTGACCAGGGTGCTACAGATAGCGCCCTGCCACATGTGCTCTACTGCCCCACTGAGGTAGGAATGAGTAGTGAAGATGTGAAATGATTCATACTACTTAGATGACAGTTTGCTTTTGCAAATAATGGGCTTGTACTGTTCTTTGGCTAACAGGCAGGTGAAAGTATACATCATATCACTTGAGCCTGAATTCATACCTGACAGTTTGAAGGTTGCAAATCTTTTCCTAGCAAATTTATTTTGATATCCAGTCTAGTTCCTGTAGGATGTTGGCGTGTAAGACTTGCTCTAGCTGAGATAGCATTCTTCCACTGAAATGTAAATTATGGCCATAATCTGGCATTAATCAGTTCTTCCTACAGGTTTATGCACAGTGATTTACAATTACAGGAGCTAATGCATTCTGAAAACTTAATTGGCTGCATAGATGTTCGTTAGCTTTTTTTTTAAAGTATACAGCCGTCTGTTTGATAGTGTATTGCTACTGTAACTGCTAGTAAAACTAACTGGTAGTAACTGATGCCATTACCAGGCAGTTAATTCGCAAAAAGCCAAGAATTAACAGTTTGCTATTTATGTGGCACGCTAATTTTTCTGCAAAAGGAAATCTGCATTGATGAATAATTTAAATCCCAGTTTCCCTGAAAGTCTATAATCACGTGCCCTACAGAGATTGGACTACATTCTGCTGTGAGTACTGTGTAAAAGATTAGTAACTCCTTGGTGGCAATGCTGCTATAACAGTGTGAATTGCACTTTTAATTTGTCTTCCCATCTGACAGAGCATCTAATTATACTTTACAAAATCTATTTTAAATTATGCTTTTTAAATCCTTAGTTGAAAGATATTTACATAAAAAAGGTAAAGATTAAATAAATTGTTTTAAGTCATATCAGCAAATCATTTTAATGAGCTCATCCTTTCTTCTGTGTTTGAAACAGAATGTGTATTTTATTCCCACCATGTTTAGTTCCAGTCAGTCAAACCAGCAATGACTAGATGCAATTTTTTACAATACATTTAGATGTGAAATGTGTGATAACTCCTGCTTTGTATTATAACATTATACAAGCGCTGTTATAACTAACTTGTTAGCTATCTCAGGATTGAAAAGCATTTATATAAAAAGTCTTATGTAAGACCAAAACTTATTCTTTTGCCAGTACCACTGAGCAGAAAATTAGTATTTTTATTAATCAGATTGTTATGAAGGAGTAAAGTGAACATATATTAAATGACTATGTTACATTTCTCTCACTCCCTCTTTGCCCTAGTGTCTCTCTCTGTCTCTTAACTACATTACTGAAAATTAGGAAACATAATAGCTGATCTACTTAATGGTGCATAACATAATATGTTTTATTCATGTTCTCTCAGCCTATGTATGACTGTGTAAGGGTTCATACTTTTATTACAGAAATGTGGAATATTTTCCAGATACTCAATTATCCTGATTAATATTACTGAACTGTTAACTGCTTACTCAATGGCTGGTTGGATTTTATGTTACTGAGATAGTATTATTATTTATTACGATGGCAGTGGCACCCCTTGACCTCCATTTAAGGCTGTGCTAGGCAAACATTTAGGTAGACTAAGTTCTGGCTCCAAAGGGTTTGCAAGTGTGTGTAACAAGCAATGGGCAATTGATACAAGACTTCTACGGGATCAGAGTTAAATTTCTGTGGAAAAAAATATTTAATACTTACTGTTATATATGCACCAGATCCGTTGGAGCAAGTTGGGCCAGAGGGGTTGTGGCCACAGCACTTTGCCTCCAGCAATCCTTGTCTGTCAGAACATGGCTTAGTAGACCATTACTGCTGGCGTAATTTAGGACAAATCCTGAGAGTGCTTTATTGGAAGTTGGAGCAGCTTCAAGTTTTGGTGAGGGCAGAGCCCCGAGATCAGAACAGATAGGTGACTTTGAGTTGTCACCCCCTTTCCACACAGATTGTGCACTCTTTGCCAAGATCCAAGGATTTGTATTTTTGAAAGTAATGCTTACTATAGGAATATTACAATTAATTATGTTCAGACTGAGTCTGAGCTTCACCAGGCCTCAGCGAGAGCTATAATTTTGGTTCGCATGCATCTCTAATCACTATAGAAGCAGCAAAGAGTCCTGTGGCACCTTATAGACTAACAGACGTATTGGAGCATAAGCTTTCATGGGTGAATACCCACTTTGTCGGATACATGCATTCGATGAAGTGGGTATTCACCCACGAAAGCTCATGCTCCAATACGTCTGTTAGTCTATAAGGTGCCACAGGACTCTTAGTCTGGATCTGTAAAAGCAGCAAACACAGCTACCCCTCTGATAATCACTATAGAAGTATCATACTTTCCATTTCCCAAACAAGTACTGTCATTCACTGCTCATTCTGCGTTAGGGCTTATTTTGAGAGCTTAAGCAGTGCTTGGGCTTTGGCCTGGCCTTCAGCAAAGTGCGTGAATCTTAGTCTGCATGAAAACATGAATAAAGTTGGTCAACATTTTTATTTAGATCTTTTTAATATGATATTTGGCCTTCCCCCAAATAGCAGACATTCATGAAGAAGTTTTGGCTTTTCAAAATATTCTGTTTTTTGTTGAAAATGAAAAATTTAAATTTAAAAATTTCACATTTTTGAAATTGAGTCTATTTTTATATTTTTTTTCTTCCTCCTTTTCCCCCCACTCATTCCCTAACCACTGGCTGATCAAGTCATGGGGAAGGATAGCTCAGTGGTTTGAGCATTGGCCTGCTAAACCCAGGGTTGTGAGTTCAATCCTTGAGGAGGCCACTTAGGGATCTGGGGCAAAATCAGTATTGAGTCCTGCTACTGAAGGCAGGGGGCTGGACTCAATGACCTTTCAGGGTCCCTTCAAGTTCTATGAGATAGGTATATCTCCATATATTATTATTATTAAGTCTCTCCCTCTCTCTCTGGAAAAAAAAGATTTCCAATGACTATTCATGTATTCTATACACAGTGGAACCGCTTCAAGACACCCCTCCTACAATAACTCTGTAACCTATGTTCAAATCCCTTCTTGACATCAGGGTGGGGGGGAATTGAACCTAAATCTCCTCAACTGCAGATGAAAGTGCCCAAACACTGGGCATTAGGTGTGGAGCTCTCAATTTCTCCTGTTGAAGTTGTTCTGGTTTGTATCAATAATTGGTCACTGGAGTAAGGACTTGAGTCTGCATCTTTCATATCCCAGGTGAGTGCCCTAACTATTGGGATAAAAGTTATTGGGAAGCCACCCGCTGCACCTTCTCTAGCTGTTTTGTGATTCTAGACTATCATTTCCTTTCCTTTTTGTTTAAGTTAAAAATGCCCAGAAACAAAATGAAACATATTTTGTTCCATCCAAAATGAAAGTTTTGTTGCTTTGCTGAAATGTTTGGGGTTTGTGTTCAGGTTGCATTGAACAGAATTTTTTTCAGTTAAAAATGTGTGTGTGTGTGTAACTGCCAGCTAACTGAAAAATCATTAGGAATGTGAGTAGTCCCAACGGGGAAATCTGGGCTAGAGCACTCAGTACCTTGCAGATTTGGGACTTATTTCACTGTAGAGGCACATTCCCATGTTCTGTTTTGCATCTATACTGAACAGACCCCAGAAAGCTGTGAAAGTTTGCTGGAAAGAGTCTCACTACTCTTTTTAAAAACAATTTTCACCATCTGCTTGGGGAGGCATTGTGACTTTTCTATGAACTTAGCAATTAAATGTGCGAAAATACAGTAGTAGCAGGATAAAATGGCTGTCGCACCTATTCAAACCAAAAACTAAAACCCAACAAATAACAACAAAACCTCCAACAAAAGCTGCCATCTGCTTATTAATGAAAACAAAACTCTTAGTCCTAAAAACTTCATCAAAATAGATTTTCAATACGGAAGTTTGAAGTAAGAGAGTCAACTTTTCAGTAAACTGATTTATCTGAATTCATTAAATAGCTGTAAATAATAATCAGAATTTGATCTATTTTATTAATATGATTCTTTTTCTGGCTCGATGCAGCAGGCCAATTGACTCGGGCTCGCAGGGTTGGTCCTGTGAACTAAAAATAGCAGTGCAGACATTCCTGCTCAGGCTGGAGCCTGGGCTCTGAGACCCACCCCCTCTCCAGGTTGCAGAATCTGGGCTGCAGCCTGAGCAGGAACATATACAGTGCTATTTTTAGCCCGGTAACTTGCCCCTGAGTCCTTTGACCCAGGTTCCGAGACTTGGTGCTGTGGGGATTTTTTCTGCTGTGCATATGTCCCCATAGGAACTATAGGGCTGTGCCTGGGGCCCTGGCTCCTGGAGTCTGTGATTAGTTTGAATCACAGTTTTCATGTTAAAAATAAAAGGTTTCTATCCCTCACGGTGGTAAAGAAATGCTGAAAAATATGAACTGAACACTAACTATATGGTGAGATCTGCGTGGCTCTTCAGACAGTCTGAGACAACAGCTGGGGGCTCGTCTACACTACAAAATTAAGTCGATTTTATCTAATTTGACCTCGAGCCCCCGAATTAATGAATTCTATTGTGTGTGGCCATACTATGCTTATTGTCTCGTTGGAGTGTCCTCACTAGCAGCACCTGAATCAGTGCACAGAGCAGTGCATCGCGGGTAGCTATCCCAAAGTGCAACTTGCCGCAGTGTGTGTTGGGAAGTTTGTGCAATGCCTCATGGGACCAAAACAATGTCGCAGGGGAGAATGGGAACATTGCATCGGCATCCCATGATGCACTGTGCTCCCTCCCTCACATCAATGGCAAACAATCCAGTGGATTACGTGCCTTAAAACTGCCACACGTATGCCATAATTCCAGAAGCATGGAGCCTGCTCAGTTGTGCACTCTTGCTGTGAGCATCTCAAACACCTCTCACCTTCTCCTGCAGTATTTCCAGAGCTGAAGTAGCAGAACATAGTTGCAATCAGCCCTGCTGCAAGCCATTGAAAAAAACAATTCACAGTTGTTGCTGGCAGTCACAGAGCAGCTGCACTCTGTTGAGTGCCGTTTTTGGTCCCGTGAAACAAGCACTGACTGGTGGGACCGCATCGTTTTGCAGGTATGGGATGATGAGCAGTGGCTGCAGAACTTTCGAATGCAGAAGGCCACTTTCCAGGAACTTTGTGCAGAGCTTTCCCCTGCATTGCAGTTCAGCAACACAAAAATGAGAGCTGCTCTGACAGTGGAGAAGCAAGTGGCGATTGCTCTTTGGAAACTTGCAACCAGACAGTTACTGGTCAGTGGGGAGTCAATTTGGAGCAGGTAAATTAACCATGGGAGCTGCTGTGCTCCAAGTGTGCAGGACCATTAATCGACTTCAGCTACAAAGGGAGTGAGTCTGGGAAATGTGTGGGACATAGTGGATGATTTTGCCACGTTGGGGTTCCCTAATTGCGGTATGGCGATAGATGGCATGCATATCCCCATCTTGGCACCAGACCACCTTGCCAAAATTTACATAAACCAAAAGGGATGCTTTTCAATGGTGTTGCAAATACTGGTGGATCACTGGGGGTGTTTCACCGACATCAACGTGGGATGGTTGGGAAAGGTTCATGACGTGCACATCTTTAGGAACTCGGGTCTGTTCAAAAAGCTAAAATCCGGGACTTTCTTTCCAGACCACATAATTAACATTAATGACATTGAGATGCCTATAGTTATCCTGGGGGACCCAGCCTACCCCTTGCACCGGCCGTCTGGACAGCAGTAAGGAATGGTTCAACTATCGGCTCAGCAAGTGCAGAATGATGGTTGAATGTGCCTTTGGTCATTTGAAAGGGCACTGGAGAAGTTTACTAACAAGGTTGGACCTTAGTGAGGAGAACATCCCCATGGTTATAGCTGCCTGCTGTGTGATCCATAATATCTGTGAGAAAAAGGAGGAAAGTTTTCCGCAGGGGTGGGCAGCTGAGACAGATCTCATGACAGCCATTTTTGAGCAGCCAGACACCAGGGCAATAAGAAGAGCACAGCAAGGGGTGCTGCATATCCGCTAAGCTTTGAAAAACCATTTCAGTAATGAGTCACAGTAATGTGAGCTGCTTGTCTACACTGTGCTTTCCCAAACCTTCACCTGCCTTGTATCACTGTCCCTGTAAAGCCAACCCCCTGCCCTAGCCCACTGCTTCTACTCAATAAAGAACATTTATTTCTCAAATCCATTTACTTTATTTAACAAACATAAGTAAAGAGGGAGAACAGAAAGAAAAGGTAACCTTGGGGAAAAGGGGTTGTAAAGTTGGAATGGCAGAAACATTTTCAACTGTGTAACATAACACAGCATTCCAAACCATTAAAGGTTTGTGAATGGGCACCTTCTGTTCCTTGTACCTCCCCTTCCCCGAGTTAAGTGAACGGAACGCTTGGGGGAGGGTGATTCTGCGCAAGGCGATGCTGGCTGGCTGTCCACCAGGGTCTGCAGAGGTACTCTATCCTCCTGCTTCAGTTCCTGTAGTTCAACAAGATGCCTCAACATGTCTGCTTGGTTCCTCATAATCTGAAGCATCTCATCCTGCACTGAATGCTCTTGCTCATTGGAAGCTTTCCTGCTCTCCATGTCCATGTCTAACGTCTCGGACAGTAAAATCCTCCATGCTCTCAGCTCTGTGTCAGTAGTCCCAGAGGCATTCATTATCTTGGTGAACATGTCCTCCTGCATTCTCTTTCTCCTCCTCCTAATCACCGAAAGTCTGCTTTCAGGTGTTGATGACACACTGAAGGACACATTTCCAGCTGTCAGTCAGGGGAAAAAATAAAGGAGCCATTGTACATGAATAAAATGTTTCCATAGCAAGGCTGTTTTCATAAAAAAACCCCCAAACCTTATTAACTCGAGGTGAAAGCCATAACATAATCAGAATCCATGACCATTCACTGTGCCGTTTTGCTGTTCCAGCCATGGTGAGTAGCCCCCCAAGGGTCATGGGTGACCGCATTTTTAATGAGGTTTATGGCAGGCTTATGTTGGGAGCACAGGTAGCTAGTCAAACAATGGCCCTTCTCCATAGCACCACGGGAAGCTGTTTACAAACAGGGGAGGAGGGGAGGGGAGGATTTTAACTCCCAAATTGCGGAATCTTACATGTGGGGCCCCAGTCCCCTATCAGCCACTTAAACTATTTGCCGACCCATGCTGAGCACAGTAAAGGCACATTAGCGGCTGTGTGGTTCGGCAATCCGGAATGAGGTGGGTCGGGGTGGGTCTACATGCCCTTTTTTTCCATGTAAGAGCACTTTAATGAGAACTTCCCCCATTTCCCCTAGATGACCCTATGTGATATCAGTCTCCTGAGGGTAACAGAGGTGGAAAGGAAGGAGATCCTGCAAGTGTTCGGGTATAGACCCGATCCTTATGCTACTATGCTGTGTACTGCAATGATGCCAGCAGAATTAATTCAGCAGTTGCATGGGAAAGTGTCCTACCATGGTGGAAGAAATAAGACTGCCCTGCCCAGAACCTTCTGCAAAGGATTGCAGAGTACCTCCATGAAAGTTTCCTAGAGATATCCATGGAGGATTCCCAGGCTATCCCACTCCACATAAACAGTCTTTCTGGGGCCAACCCTCTGTGTAGCTGGAGTGGCTTCTTGTAAGCAGAGAACCACAGCACCTCGCTTTTTCTTCACAGTAAACATGCAATGCCACCAAATGTGTATGCCCACTAAAGTTTAACTGGAGTTTGATTGTAACTGTAGACTCACCAGAGGTGCCTTCCCCGGCATCACAGTTGGTCTCCGTGATGTCCTGTGACCAACAGGGCTCCAGGGTTAAAAATATTTCCTGGCTCTCGGTGAGAATGGATCCACTGCTTGTCCGTCTCCCATTCTCCTCCTCCTCCTCTTTCTCAAGCACCATATCGTCCTCCCTGTTGTCCCTAGACTCACACACCCGTGAGGTGTCCACATTGCTTGTGGGGGTGCTGGTAGGGTCACCCCCCGAGAATCGCATGCAGCTTGTTGTAGAACCTGCATGTGTGGGGTTCAGCACCAGAATGACTGTTCACCTCCCTTGCCTTCTGGTACGCTTGGCAAAGTTCTTTTATTTTCACATGGCGCTGCTGTGTGTCCCTTGTGTAGCCCTTCTCCCCCATTCCACGAGCGATCTTTGCATAGATGTCAGCATTTCTTATACTGGATTGGAGTTCTGCCTGCACAGACTCTTCTCCCCACACAGCAATGAGATACACCACCTCCTGTGCAGACCAGGCTGGAGCACGTTTGA
The DNA here is from genome assembly GCF_002925995.2 of Terrapene triunguis. Taxonomy (NCBI): domain Eukaryota; kingdom Metazoa; phylum Chordata; order Testudines; family Emydidae; genus Terrapene; species Terrapene triunguis. Next base: position 54,396,261 of record NW_020664419.1, on the reverse strand, counting down.
GGCTTGTAGTTTCCATGATCAGCTGTGCTCAAGCTGGCATGCCCCCAATGCTGATCAAACAGGAAATGGGAAATCAAAAGTTCCTGGGGCTTTAGCAGGGGAGGGGCTGTTTCCTGTGTACCTGGCTGCAGTGCAACAGAATTGAGAATGATCTCCAGAGCGGTCACAGATGAGCATTCTGGGACACCACCTGGAGGCCAATTAAGTCGAAGTATACAATGCTGCATCTGCACTACTTCGCAGTCAGCCCATGAAAATCGAACTAAATGCTATGCCTCTCACAGACGTGGATTATAGAAGTCGACATCAGAGGCGACTTAGGTCAACGTAAAGGACCCAGTAGTGTAGACACATACATTAACAGGTCAACTTAAGGCGGCTTCCTTCGACCTAACTCTGTAGTGTAGGCCAGGCCTGAGAGACTTGTGAATCTCAACGGGGTGTTAACTTCTAGACCCACTACTTCAGGGTGCTCCTCCAACATCACCCCAGCAAAGGACTGTGTGTGATAGAAGGAGAAGACTGCAGGGAGCCTGGCTCACCCCTCAAGCAGATACCCCAACAACCAGGGTGTAAGTAAGGTGGCTTTCCCTGCTGCTGTTCCTGAGGGAAAGGAGCGGACCCCATATGTTTCATGTACTGGGTGCTGGGTAATAACATGAGAAGACTCCATGTTTCTAAACCTAAACTGGCTCTTTAGTAGGAGAACTATTTAGAGATGTTGCATTTTCAGCCAGCATTACAGCCAGGTTCACACAGACTGGTTTCCTCATGCCTCTGCCAAACTCTTCTCTCCTACAACCTGGGCTTTTCCCTCCAAGTTTCATGCAGGTTGCTACACTATGCTGCTACTCCTGACTCTCAGGGAAGGGGCAAGGACTCTGCTACCTTCACAAACGCAGTGAGGAAGGGTTGAGGGGGGCATAGTTATGGGGGGGAATGTGTGCCTAGGCCCCCAGATTACCTTAATCTAGTCCTGACCCTATGAGGGGCCATCAAGGGAATGGTTAGATCCTGTCATGGTCCTAGGGTTGCTGATGGGCACCTCCTACCATCTGGAGGGTGAAAATTTCTTAGGGTGCATCCATCTGCCGGAAGAAGGAGTCTCCATGGTACAAAATTGGGTTAAATAATCCCAACTGTGTTTGAGGTGGGTGGGGCTTTTGGCTGCCGCCCCAGGTCCCTTTAACATAATCCCAAATTCCCTAATTCTGAAAGGGGTAGAGAGGTAGCAGTACCAACCACCTAATGGCTCGCTGTGAGGCTTGCCAAATCTATTCTACCCGGCCAGAATACCAGAGCCTGTTGTCTCTTTGAAAGCATGAAGGGGATCGGTCAATCTGCCCTCTCTCATTGCTGCTCAGTGCAGCCTTTTATCTGCGTTTAAGCGTTTATTCTGCCTGTATATGATTGACAGATCCAGGGTGGGTCAGGGCCAGCTTTGCCCACAGCAACTCTTTAACCCCTTCATCACCAGGGTGGGGTTTACGCGCTCTATTTCAGATCCTCAAAACCAATCCAGACAATCCAGAGAGGTGCTGAGCATTTGCAACTGTCATTAGAGCATATATACAAATTTGTTGTGAATAATTTAACTGTTTTCTTGCTCTGTTTTACAAGAGACAACTTTATGCAAGAGAGCGGTATGCTTGTATGTAAGACAGCGGTATGATTGCTCAGAGTTCCAGTATGAAACTGGAGAAAAGCCTGATGAGAGTCTTTGGGTTAAGTTTAGAGGTGAGAGCAACAAGGGTGATGTCGTGGTGGGCGTGTACTATAGACCACCGATCAGAAGGATGAGGTAGACGAGGCTTTCTTCGGACAACTAACTGAAGTTTCCAGATCACAGGCTCTGGTTCTAATGGGAGACTTCAATCACCCTGACATCTGCTAGGAGTAGGATGACCAGATGTTCGGATTTTATAGGGACAGTCCCAATATTTGGGGCTTTGTCTTATGTAGGCGCCTATTACCCCCCACCTCCTGTCCCGATTTTTCACACTTGCTGTCTGGTCACCCTAGTTGGGAGAGCAATACAGCAATGCAAAGACAATTCAGGAAGTTTTTGGAGAGTGTTGGGGACAACTTCCTGGTACAAGTGCTGAAAGACCTAACTAGGGGCCGTGCTCCTCTTGACCTGCTGCTTACAAACAGGGAAGAATTGCTAGAGGAAGTAGAAGTAGGAGGCAACCTAGGCAGCAGTGACCATGAGATGGTTGAGTTCAGGATCCTGACAAAAGGAAGAAAGGAGAGTAACAAAATACGGACCCTGGACTTCAGAAAAGCAGGCTTTGACTCCATTAGGGAACTGATGGGCAGGATCCCTTGGGAGGCTAATCTGAGGGGGAAAGGAGTCCAGGGGAGCTGGCTGTATTTTAAAGAAGCCTTACTGAGGGTGCAGGAACAAACCATCGCGATGTGCAGAAAGAATAGCAAATATGGCAGGCGACCAGCTTGGCTTAACAGTGAAATCTTCGGTGATCAAAAGGAAGCTTACAAGAAGTGGAAATTTGGACAGATGACTAGAGAGGAGTATAAAAATATTGCTAGAGCATGCAGGGGTGTAATCAGGAAGGCCACGGCATAATTGGAGTTGCAGCTCGCAAGGGATGTGAAGGGTAACAAGAAGGGTTTCTACAGGTATGTTAGCAACAAGAAGAAGGTCAGGGAAAGTGTGGGATCCTTACTGAATGGGGAAGGCAACCTAGTGACACTTGATGTGGAAAAAGCTGAAGTACTCAATGCTTTTTTTGCCTCGGTCTTCACAGACAAGGTCAGCTCCCAGACTGCTGCACTGGGCAACACAATATGGGGAGGAGGTGGGCAGCCCTCAGTGGTAAAAGAACAGGTTAAGGACTATTTAGAAAAGCTGGACATGCAGAAGTCCATGGATCCAGATCTAATGCATCCCAGGGTGCTGAGGGAGTTGGCTGATGTGATTGCAGAGCCATTGGCCATTATCTCTGAAAATTCGTGAGGATCGGGGGAGGTTCAGGACATTTGGAAAAAGGCAAATATAGTGCCCATATTTAAAAAAGGGAAGAAAGAGAACCCGGGGAACTACAGACTGGTCAGCCTCACTTCAGTCCCCAGCAAAATCATGGAGCAGGTCCTCAAGGAATCCATTTTGAAGCACTTGGAGGAGAGGAAGGTGATCAGGAACAGTCAACATGGATTCACCAGGGGCAAGTCATGCCTGACCAACCTGATTGCCTTCTATGATGAGATAACTGGCTCTGTGGATATGGGGAAAGCAGTGGATGTGATATATCTTGACTTTAGCAAAGCTTTTGATATGGTCTCCCACAGTATTCTTGTCAGCAAGTTAAAGAAGTATGGATTGGATGAATGGACTATAAGGTATGGCTAGAAAGCTGGCTAGATCATTGGGCTCAATGGGTAGTGATCAACAGCTTGATGTCTAGTTGGCAGCTGGTCTCAAGCGGAGTGCCCCAGGAGTAGGTCCTGGGGCCAGTTTTGTTCAACATCTTTATTAATGATCTGGGTGATAGGATTAATTGCACCCTCAGCAAGTTTGCAGATGACACTAAGCTGTGGGGAGAGGTAGATACGCTGGAGGGTAGGGATAGGGTCCAGAGTGACCTAGACAAATTGGAGGCTTGGGCCAAAAGAAATCTGATGAGGTTCAACAAGGACAAGTGCAGAGTCCTGCACTTAGGAAGGAAGAATCCCATGCACTGCTACAGGCTGGGGACTGATTGGTTTGGCTAAGCGGCAGTTCTGCAGAAAAGGACCTGGGGATTACAGTGAATGAGAAGCTAGATATGAGTTAGCAGTGTGCCCTTGTTGCCAAGAAGACCAACAGCATATTGGGCTGTATTAGTAGGAGCATTACCAGTAGATTGAGGGAAGTGATTATTCCCCTCTATTCGGCACTGGTGAGGCCACACCTGGAGTATTGCGTCCAGTTTTGGTCCCCCCACTACAGAAGGGATGTGGACACATTGGAGAGAGTCCAGCGGAGGGCAACGAAAATGATTAGGGGGCTGGGGCACATGACTTACGAGGAGAGGCTGAGGGAACTGGGCTTATTTAGTCTGCAGAAGAGAAGAGTGAGGGGGGATTTGATAGCAGCCTTCAACTACCTGAAGGGGGGTTCCAAAGAGGATGATGGAGTTAGGCTGTTCTCAGTGGTGGAAGATGACAGAACAAGAAGCAATGGTCTCAAGTTGCAGTGGGGGAGATCTAGGTTGGATATTAGGAAACAGTATTTCACTAGGAGGGTGGTGAAACACTGGAATTGGTTACCTAGAGAGGTGGTGGAATCTCCATCCTTAGAGGTTTTTAAGGCCTGGTTTGACAAAGCCCTGGCTGGGATGATTTAGTTGGTGTTGGTCCTGCTTTGAGCAGGGGATTGGACTAGATGACCTCCTGAGGTCTCTTCCAACCCTAATATTCTATGATTCAATGATTCACAGACATGTACAGATTTAAATTTAAAAGGATAAAAAAAGTCCTGGTGTTGAAATACAAGTTTAGTGGGATATTTTTCTTTGGCAAAGTAGACAACACTTATGTGCTGTTATGGAAAAATAAGGAGAATGCAGTTATTTTGGAAGCAATAAAATATTCTGTTTCTATTTTTTATTACATTGGTTGTTATAAAGTGTCCTAGCCTGTTTTACTGGCTGCAGTAAGAACAACTGTTCTTTTCTGAAATTTGTGCAGTTTTAGTCTGTTATGTTAAAATCAAACTTAACTTGCCAACCAAAGGGTGTACAGTTAAAACTTAAATCTGAAGGATGCTAGAAGCTTGCATGGTATGGTCATCAAGGATGGGCACCAGAACTCTGCTGGTTTGAACAGATGTTTTGAATCACATGGAACCTGTAAGTACATGAAAATGCTCAGTCTTGCTACATTCCACTAGTTGCAGTAGTATCACCTCACTATTAGATATCTTCAGTCAAAGCAGAATCAAGGTTGTGGTCATTATCCATTGTGCTGCATATGGGAACTGTCATACTGTAGTACTGGGGTTACATAAGTACCTAGATAGATAAGTATATCTCAAAATTCTTTTCATTGACTCTGATCACTTGGTGTCTTCTCACCTTTCCATACTCATGTTTATAAAGAAGATTTATTTTAAAAATTCTTGTAGTTCTCTACTGCTGCGCACCTGAAAAATTCTGCTTGGGAACCTTACAAGGAATTGGGTGGCTTTTCATTTTTTTTTAATTTTTTTTTAAAGAAAGGTTTTTATAAGTTACATACTTTGTGTAATGACAGTGAGCATCTTTCAAGAATCAGAGTTGCAGACACATTGGATTGATTTTAAAATTGCTGTAGCACACAGCACATCAGCTGCTTGGTAAAGCATTCATAAGCTCATAAATAGGTAGATGAATTATTTCCTTGATTCTTGGATTATAATGGCATTTCAGTCTGGTGATTTTTTGATGAATTTATAACTTGATGAGTTTTTTTCTGATGAACTATAAGCAGTTTCTTTTTCATGAATTTCTATCAGTAGAAAAAGGGTATTTTTGGGAATGGCATTTTGAAACACCATTCTCATCCTTGGATTTCTTGGCACACATAATTGAACAGCTAGTTTGGGGTGCAATTTTTTCACGCAAGATTCCCCCCACCCCCCAAAAAATAAAGAAATAAAGCCCAGTATTCCTGGTATTTGAAATTTGCTCTGCATTGATTGTTAATTTATTGTTAAGTCTCTGAAGTTTGCCTTGGGCATGGATGGCCTCTTTCCTTTATTTATAAAGGTCATATAAAATTTTGCAGAAATAAGGAAAATGCCCACAGAATTTAACAAGTAGTCTTTTAAAAAGTAAAAAATGAAATCATGTGACATTCTCATGGTTTATAATCTATGGTATTGGCTTTGATACTGTGTGATTATCATGCTTTAGGTCTTTTAGGAATTAAAATAAGTAGCCCATCGTACAATCCCAGTGTACAACAAAGCAGCCCTGTAGATCAGCCCGTCAGCCTTCTTATTTCTTTGTACTGTACTTAAGGTCCTGTTGTTTAAGAGGTACAATCCTGCAGTGTTCCACCTCATGAAAACCTCTCTTATCTTTTAAATGAAGGACAGAAAAGTTTTCTTTCTCTAGCTATGATCTTTTAGCCCTCCTCCCCAAACACAACAGCAGCTCTTGAGGTTCAGTCGCCATTTAGCTCAGACATGTTGCCTTGCAGATCTCTGTTAAAAACACTAATCCCCTTTTATGATCAGTGTATTCTAGAGGAGTCAAATTACTCTGGGAGACTGTAGTACTATCTCTTTATATGTAAATGCACAGTATTTAGTTAATTCTCAGGCCTGGTCTACACTAACCCCCCAATTCGAACTAAGGTACTCAACTTCAGCTACGTGAATAACGTAGCTGAAGTCGACGTACCTTAGTTCGAACTTACCGCGGTCCAGACGTGGCAGGCAGGCTCCCCCGTTGACTCCGCGTACTGCTCTCGCCGAGCAGGATTACCGGAGTCGACGGCGAGCACTTCTGGGTTAGATTTATCGCGTCCAGACAAGACGCGATAAATCGAACCCGGAAGTTCGATTGCCAGCCGCCAAACTACCGCGTAAGTGTAGCCAAGCCCTCAGTTTACATTTGTAAGGATCTGCAAGTCTGGGTCTGCTGGCTCCTGGGCAGCTGCTGTGTCCACACCACCACCCAATAGCTCTGAACTGGGGAACAGCAGCGTATGAGCCCTAAGGTCTTGAGCACCACTGGGTGTCCCACCCACAGAGGCCCTGAGGGTGGTGCATACCACTTTTCTTGATTGGCCCAGGCATGGTATTTAAGGTCTAGAGAATACACCTAGAGGCTACCTATGCAGCTGGCTTGCTGCTGCAACACAGCCTGATGTGCACTCCTGATACCTTGCCTTATTCCTGGTCATGGTTTCTGGCTCCCTTCTCTGCTTCTGATACCTTGCCCTGCCTCTCTTCCACTCACCCTGCCTGGACTGACCTACTTTGCTCTGACCCAGAGTGGCTCATTGACCTAGGCTCCAATTTGATCCTATGGCATGACACAAGTACCGACTGCTGCTTCTGGCCTTGACCCTCTTGACTGAACTCAGGCCTTGTTGTTGTGTCACCCCCCACTAGGGTGACCAGATGTCCCGTTTTTAAAGGGACAGTCCTGTTTTGGGGGACTTTTTCTTATATAGGCACCTATTACCCCTCACCCCCGTCCCGTTTTTTCACAGTTGCTATCTGGTCACCCTACCCTCCACCCCCCTCCAACCTAGGCTTGGGCCTTGATCCACGCTTCGTAGCTAGGATCCAGCCAACATCCATTTTCACTACTTCCTTCCAAATCAGCTTATTTTCTACAGTTTCTACTTGGGAGAGGGAGAGAGAACTCTCCTCTTCACCTTACTAATAGCCATAGATAGCAAAGAGTATAATAGGAAGGAGTTATGCTCATTTTTCCTTCTCTCACACTTGAACGTTACTTTTTGTAAAATGATTGTTATGGCAGGCATCTTTAGACAGTGTTGTTACACAAGGTCTTACAAGTTAACTTTTTGAAAAACATGCAAGCAAGGTAAAATCTTCTGAAAAATGCTATTTTGTTCTTTTTTGTCTATGCGTGTGATGTTGATCGGGGAGCTGTTACAAATAGCAAGATAACTTGTTCTGTGCCTTAATCTCTCTAAGTACAGTCAATTCTTGGCACAAAGTTACTTCCTGCAGACAAGGTATTGGTGTTTAGGGTAAGATCTTGAAAGGAGAAGATTGACAGCATGCTGCTGTTTGCGACCATCTTTGTTCAAGGCCTGGAATAGTATTCTCAAGTGCAAACCAGAAGATTTGATGTGTCTTGTCCTGAAGATCTATAAAGGTTTAGGTTGTACAGACCATAAGGTATGTATGCAACTCTTTGAGTATCATTATTTCATTTTTGTTACCTTAAATATACAAAGCTGTAATTATTTATGCTCTTCTAACCTTAAATATAGTTCATCTCTTGCCTATGGACCAGATATTCACCTTGCAGAAAGCACTGATCTCTTTAGGTATTTAGATACCTATATTAAGGATAAAAGAACAGGAGTACTTGTGGCACCTTAGAGACTAACAAATTTGTTAGTCTCTAAGGTGCCACAAGTACTCCTGTTCTTTTTGCGGATACAGACTAACACGGCTGCTACTCTGAAACCTATATTAAGGATGTCTCTCTAGTTCAAGCTGGGGGTCTGATTCCCAGCTTGAAGAGAGATACTCACCCTAGCTTTCATCAAGCTAGTGCTCTAAAAGTAGAGTGTTGCTAGGGAGGCACAAACAGTGGTAGGGGCTAGCTGCCCAGAGTTACTTGTCTGTCAGTGATGTACAGTCTGTCAGAGGCAAGTACTAGAGGCAGCCAGCCCTTTGCTCCGTCGCAGTGATACTGTTTTTAGAGTGCTAGCTCTATGAGAGTTAGCATGAATCACACACCCAACTCCAAGTGTAGACATACTCTCAGTAAAACCTGCCTCTGATCAGAATGACGAGTTCATTAGGGTCCCAGCTCAAATAATCTATTTCTTTGAATTTATTTTAAAAGAATTGTTGAAAGTTAAGGATACTTGGACTAGATCAGGAAAAGAGGCAATTTTTGAAACCTCACAGAAAATCCCAAACTTGAATACAAAGCTTCTACAATTAAAATAAGTATCCCATTCCTCCCCACAACCATCTAACTAAACTCTGGCTCCTATCTTTGCTGAAATGTAAATATAAATGTATACATCTAGGAACAAAGAATGCAGGCCATACTTACATGATGGGGGATTCTATCCTGGGAATCATAGAAGGTTAGGATTGGAAGAGACCTCAGGAGATCATTTAGACTACCCCCTGCTCAAAGCAGGACCAACACCAACTACATCATCCCAGCCAGGGCTTTGTCAAGCCGGGCCTTAAAAACCCCTAAGGATGGAGATTCCACCACCTCCCTAGGTGACCCATTCCAGTGCTTTACCACCCTTCTAGTGAAATCGTTTTTCCTAATATGCAACCTAGACCTCCCCCACTGCAACTTGAGACCATTGCTTCTTGTTCTGTCATCTTCCACCACTGAGAACAGCCTAGCTCCATCCTCTTTGGAACCCCCCTTCAGGTAATTGAAGGCTGCTATCAAATCCCCCCCTCACTCTTCTCTTCTGCAGACTAAATAAGCCCAGTTCCCTCAACTATGACTCTGAAAAAGCAGTGACTCTGAAAAAGATTTGGAGGTCATGATAGATAATCAGCTGAACATGAGTTCCTAATGTGGGAGGGAGGGATAGCTCAGTGGTTTGAGCATTGGCCTGCTAAACCCAGGGTTGTGAGTTCAATCCTTGAGGGGGCCACTTAGGGATCTGGGGAAAAATCAGTACTTGGTCCTGCTAGTGAAGGCAGGGGGCTGGACTTGATGACCTTTCAAGGTCCCTTCCAGTTCTAGGAGATAGGATATCTCCATTCATTTTTTAAATTTTTGGTGCTGTGGCCAAAAGAGCTAATGCGATCCTGGGATGCATAAAGAGGGGAATCTCGAGCAGGAATAGAGAGGTTATTTTATCTTGATATTTGGCACTGGTGCGACCACTTCTCTAATACTCGGTCCAGTTCTGGTGCTCACAATTCAAGAAGAAAATTGATAAATTGGAGAAGGTTCAGAAAAGAGCCATGAGAATGATTAAAGGATTAGAAAACTTGCCTTATAGTGATAGACTCAAAGAGCTCAATCTATTTAGCTTAACCAAGAGAATGTTAAGGAGTGACTTGATTACAGTCTATAAGTATCTATTTGGGAACAAATATTTAATAATCGCTCTTCAATCTAGCAGAGAAAGGTATAACATAATCCAATGGCTGGAAGTGTAGCTAGACAAATTCAGACTGGAAATAAGGAGTACATTTTTAATGGTGAGAGTAATTAGCCATTGGGACAATTTACCAAAGGTCATGGTGGATTCTCCCTCACTGACAATTTTTAAATCAAGGATGGATGTTTTTCTGAAAGATCTGCTCTAGGAATTATTTTTGGTAAATTCTATGGCATGTATTATTTAGGAGGTCAGACTAGATCATTACAACAGTCTCCTCTGGACTTGGAATCTGTTGCAGGTTAAAGTGGGAAACTGAGTCCCAAATCCAACCAATTTGGGCCTTGATAGTTAGTTGCTTTTAATAATACCTCTAACAAACCTATGAATCTATGAAAATCCCTTTGAGGACCTTTGCCATCAGGTAATGTTGCGGAGCCAGATCCTATTTCTAAACCTGGTTAGTTCCTGGGCTTCCTGAAGTCCAGCAAGGGAACCATATGTACTCTGGGCTATCTGATCCAGCACAGTCCTAGAACATGTGACGTATGAAAACAGAAGAAGATTACAGCCCATCTGAAAGAATGCCAGATAATCTTCCCACCAGCTCCCTCCCCCGAGGAAAATCACCAAAAATAGGTGGCCTGCCTTGTGGGAGTTGGCAAAAGGGAAATTTTCAAAGCTAACGAAGATCATTTGGGGACCCAGAGAGTCTGTCTATTAATTTAAATACAGCTTATCTCCACCCCAATATTTACTACTTATCCTTTTGAGGAGGAATCTGACCAAATATATACTGATACTCAGCTGTATTTACCTCAAGGACAAAATTCTCATCCTGTCAGCTCTGCAGATCTCTGCTGTATATTCTGAACATATTCCATGGATGGGAATTGTGGTTGGTATTTTGGTAACTCGAAGACCACTTGGGTTTAAATGCAATCAAGGGCAAACTTTATTCCAGGAGTCTTACTGGCACCTCCTCTAGGTTCCTCTTCCTCATGACCCCTACCAGGCCCCCTCCTCTTCCTCCTCTTGGCTCCACTTTCTGGTTTCTTAAAGGAGCTACGCCTCATAAACAGCCATTCCCAAATAGTACATTTTCCCCCTCCAAACATTTTATTGGTACAACCTTATGTTAACAGATTATACAATGTAAACCTTCAAAATAATTCCTTTGGATGTTACACCACAAAGTCCTTCAGCCAACATGGGGACTCTCGGGGGTATAAAGGAATGTATGCATCACCTGGGAATGGTGAACCGCGGCCACTGGGAGCTGTGGATGGTCAACGTCGGCAAAATGTCTCACGGCCCACAATCAGATTACTGTGATGGGCCACAGGTTGCCCACCACTGCTCTAGAGCAACCCTGAAATTCCTGGGCATTTGCACCCCAGCAGTAAAGCGGAAGGCATTCCATCCTCATCAGTCCCAGTGTTTTCAGGAGTTTGCCCCTTGAGCCCAAGACCTGCCAAAGAGAAGGAGCAGAGGTTACAAAAGAAGATCACCATATTTAAATGAAGATCGTGTTTTTAGTAGCCATTACAGTGGCAGGGGAGTTGAGGGCGTTAGTATCACATCCCCGATATACAGTTTTTTAGGCAGATAAAGTCTACTTTTGTCCTCAGCCAAGTTTTCTTATGCAGGTTGTATCCACTTTTCATATCAACCAAGCAATTTTCTTACTGACCTTCCTCCGAAAGCCTCACAGTAATGAGGGATTATACACTCCAGACGTTAGTGTTTTATCTGGAATGGACTAAACCTTTCAGGTGTTTGTCTCAATTGTTCATTGCATTTGAGGACAGAATGAAGGGCAGTCCTGTTTCCACACAAAGGATTTCATCATGGATATCCATTTGTTTTGCCTGTGTTATCAGTTGGCTAATGAGAAGCCACTGGATAGAGTATTGGAACATTCAACTAGATCCCAAGCAATCTCTGTGGCATTTCTGGCTAACATATCCAGATGTTAGACATTTGCAAAGTGGCAACCTGGTCAACATATCACGTTTGCCCCTCGCTAAACTATCCTTCAGCAGTCTAGAGATGATACTAAATTTGGACAAGTGGTCCTCTAGTCCCTGTTCAAATAGACTCTGAACTCACCTCAAGCTGGGACTGATTGTGAGTCATCCGCAGTGGAATGGACAGGTGCAGTCACTTGAAGAAAAAGCTGTTACTAACCTTTCCATAACTGTTGTTCTTTGAGATGTGTTGCACATGTCCAATCCAGGACGCACCTTCCTTCTCCTCCCCTCTCGGAGTGTTGAGGGGGAGGTCAGGGGCAGTTTGGCCCTTCAAGCCTATGTGAGGCAGCAGAGGGCGCTCATGATGCCGCAACAGTTACTGCTAAGGGAAAAACTCTCTGACAACAGTACAGTAGAGCGAACAAACACCTACAGTGGAATGGACATGTGTAACACACCTTGAAGAACTACAGTTATGGTATTTAGTGGGGTTTTTTGTGTAGCGTTTCAAAACAGCCATGAATTACCCTCAAATATCTGTCACCCCCAAATATGTGTCAATTCACAGTTGGAGAAGAATATTAAGTACTAGATTTTGAATATATTTTGAAATTTGCAGGCATGTTTTTGATAAAAAATAGTCTACTCTATTCACTGACCCCCTAATTTTCTTTTCCCAGTGTAGATACTTTGTGATGAATTGACTATATAATTTCAATATGCATTTTAAAACAATGAACCCTTGAAATTTTTGAAAACTGCTTTAATTCAGGAACGGACTGAGACCTGCAGCTAACACAAAGTAAAATTGTACCTTCTTATTCCTGAAATATACGTAATCTTTTTCACAGAGTAGAAACAGTATTTTGTAGTTTGCCTAGAGTTTCACAAAAGATTCCCAGCTTGCTGCAGTAAAAGCACAGCATCTGCATTCAATAGTTTGTCTAAATTGATTTCATGCATTTTTTGTTTTGTTTACAAATTACTTTAAAGGGTGCCTAGTCACTTCACATGTACTGACAAATGTTACTTTTTCACAGGGTACAAGATTCAGCACTGTGCATACTTGACCTAATTTTCTGATTGACAGTACTCTGCAATATTTGCACTGAAAAATGTTTTCAGGTATCAGATAAAATTAAGTACCTCAAATTTCTGATTAAACATTAAAAAACAAGATACCTGAGGCTAATTTTGTGCACTCAAAGCAAGGATTAATTATGGGTGCTCAAAGCAATCAGAGACAAAGAGGACCAACATTTGTAAGTAATCCTGCAGTATGAAAAAAAATTCTGCATTTATGGCATTCAGAGTATGCAGCAAGGAAGCTTTTAGCTATAAATATTTACAATTAATTGATTACAAGGTTGTTGATAATACATTTTCTGTAGCTGGGATAGCATACAGAAGAATATGAAACCTATCCTGGAGAATGGGAGACTTGTAGGCTTAATTCATCAAAATGTTGGAGTTAATTGACTTTGGCCATGTAGTTGAGAGGAGGCCTGATTTAAACCGCCCTAGAATTCTTATCACATGAGAAATTTTGATATTTTGTTTCTTTTTGTCCCAAATTGGGATAAAAATTCAAAATATCAGAGCTTCTTATAGAATGAAAAGTTCTGAAAAAAAAAATCATTTTGGGAATGTCTGTTTTGGGTTGACATTAGTCTCTCAATTTTCCTAAGCTACCACAGTACCTCATGGAGTTGTAGTTCTGGGTCCCTCGTGTCTCTATTCTCTCCTATCACCTGGACTATATCTTCCATGATGTACTGTGGTCTTTCCTGTGGCCAAGCTGCTGTGGTGCACATTTGGAGTTCCATGTCTGATTATTGAGTCCCACAATGCACTGCAGCTGCTCAGCCGCAGGAAAGAGAATCCAGCCGGAGAAAGAAGGGGGGCAAAAGGGACCTAGAACTACAACTCCCATTAGACATTGTGGCATGTTAGGAGGTCGCAAATTCATGTTGACATGAAATTAGGTGTTGCATCTTGATTTTCCTTCAAGAAAATTCTGCTGAAATCTCTCTATTCTCGTGGAAAATTTCAATGTAGATGAAAATCCATTTTCCAAAGGAAAATGTTTCACTTTAAATTTTTGACCAGCCCCAGCTGAGAGGCATGCCACACCTGAACATGATAATAATTAATTGTTTCATAAGTGGAAAGTCTGTCTACACAGTACTTACAAATCTAGGTACCTCTTTGCTCAGGCAGTATAATATAGAACTTGTTGCATCCTTCCCTTGAATCAGGAGCTGAGCATTTGTTTATACTGGCTCACGCTATGGATTGACCTGAGGACGTGATGGAACAGTAACATTAATACACAGGAAATGTCAATTATTAAGGAAGACTGACAACACCCTTCCAACCAATTGATCTTAAAAGGGAATACACAGGCTTATGCAGACCTGATAGCTTTTAATCAACCTTTCTTGTAGAGATAGCCCTACTCACAAAGTTTTTATCTGGATCTGAACTTCCACAAGGTTTGTGGGTCTCTGATCTGAGGTTTTGGAATGGACCCATCTCTAATTTCTAGGTCCTATATCTAAAAGTCACACCCACCTGTGCATATGTACCTCAGTCCGTGTTTCAACTTTAACTAGAACATAAGAATGATAATAATAATTAATAAAACTTCACATTTGTACAGCCCTCTAAATCTCCAAAACACTTTTCAGACAGTAATTAAGCCTTACAGAAACCCTGTGAAGTAGAAAAAACCTATTCTGAGACCCATAGAGTGAGAGGAACTTGTCTAATACCCTATATGATCCAACTTCACCTATTCCTCACAAAAAGTGTGTTTCTGAAACAAAACAAACATGGGAAGTATCTTATTTATCTTTTGCCTCTCAAGAAAAGTCATTAGAGCTGAGCAAAGAATTACTATTTGATGAGCTTATTCTCCCTTTCTGCTTGCAAAATAACCAAGAGCACATAAGTTTCCTTAAATCTATTAACAGATCACTGCTTTGACTATTTGCCTCTTTTCCCCACTTCCATTGTTTCCTCGGCTATAGTTGCTGTTCATCTATGTGGTGTTTGGGATCACTAGTGACTTCCAGACTCAGATCTTGGGTGTTATAAGATTAATTATTTCTGGGAAGATCCAATAAAAATGCAAGCTTTGAAGATGTCATTAGTCCCATTTTATGTGTAAAGAGGTGCTTATGTGCTTTTCAAGTAGATCTATGCTCATGCCCTTCTATTTTTACAACTTGAATTGACATCACCTAAAATTTTATCTCGACTTGGGTGCACATTGGCAGCCAAAATACCACTGAAAAATTTATACCAGAAGAAAATGACTTTATGATTTCATGGCTATTGTATTATTTTAGAGAATTACTCCTAGAATTGTGTCCCTGGGAGTTCACCATTATAGTTGCCAGTCAGACAAAACTGCAGATTTCTCTTAATACCTTTTGTTTGTGGCAGTGAAAACAGTATAGTGTGAATATATCTTTCTGTGATTATAATGGAGGAGCCACAACAATGAAAGTGATAATCTAGTCTCCTATAAAAATCTTATTTAATCAGTAAGGGTAAACCACTACCCTATTTCAGATAACACATTCTGCACTAGTGCATTGTGCAGGGAATTGGCTGCACCATTCACATTATGATTAAAAACTGCTAAAAATTCATGTCTGTGCTTTTTTCAGACATGTCTTTATTATAGAGACACTTTTATATCTTGATTATTCCATTTATCTTAACAGGTTTTCATTTAAAGTATGAATTTCCTGTAATAAGTACTTCTCGTATTTCATGCTGCAGTTTCAGACTCGCTTGTTGGCTAACTTATCTTGACCTTGAAAGTTCAATTTGGGAAAAATCCCACTCTCTCTCCTTCCTCCAACATGTGTCACTCTCACTTGCCTTGTGCAAATTCTTACTATACCCAGTTGGGCATTTAGGTTAATTAGACATGAACGACAATGATGTGAGTGAATTTATCATTGTTAATATCGCTATTAAGAATACATTTCCTTGCAGCATCGGTACATAATTTGGATAAGGAAGTACAAAACTTAAAATATTAACTTTCGTTATTATTTTAAAGGAAACATTGGGAAAAAATTATTAACTTGCATTTTTATCTGCAGCTCTCTCAATAATCTTGACTACACATTGAATCAACTAAATAAATTTAGTTATGATGCATGGACTTCTTCATCAGGGATCTTAAAAAATAAACAATGGAGAAGAAAGTCAGGGTATACAAATGGACAGGGAAATCAGGAGACGGGAAGTGGAGAAGTCGATAAGAGATCATGTAACTTTTGTGGACAAAAGGTTGGAAAACAGCGTGGAGAAGGCCATTAAATAAAAGGGTCTAAAAGACTTGGTGACAGTCAATAAAGTGGAGTCTAATTGACAGCACACCTATTCATATGTTCAGTGTAAAAGTGACAGGAAGAGTAACAAGTTTCAGCCACTTACTGGTTATAGTAAACAGCAAAAAGGTGAATATAGGCCATAATTCAAAAAGGTACAAGTGACTAACTTTAAGCACTTGAGTAGTCCCAATGCTGAATCAGGGTCATATTGCATAGCCCAATGGAGATATTTATCAAAATATTAACCTGTTGAAAGATAAATTAGAAATTGTATTTGTCGTCTACTCTTTGGGGCCTGTGGCAGCATCCCAGGCAGAGGGTTTTTTTCAAGGATTCTTTAAAAACAAACAGAAAAGTTCTTCGAACATTTATGTTATATCTCCCCACCACACACACCTTCCCGGTCAAACTGAACCACAACTTCCAGCTGGCAGTGGCTGCATACCATGTGAGTAGAAGTATTGCAAACCACAAGTGTTCAAAAATCTTGATTCAAAATCACAAGCTTATCTGAAAAAAAAAAAGAAGAGATTTTAAAATAATGAACATTGGGATTTTTTTATTTGCATCTTGGTGTTTGAGCCTTGAGTGTCCATATTTTCAAGCTTTTCTCTAAAACCAAGAGGAAAAATTAAAACTGTGATTGTCACATATCCACTAGACTCCAAAGGAGCTTTAAGAAAAACACCAAATATTCCAAGACTTGAGATAAAATCGCAGGAGTTGACAATGTTGGAGTAGGTAAGTGAAATTGAGGCACTGCTAGTGAAGAGTCACAATAGCAATTTACACAAGGAGCAATAGATGAGTAGCAAGCGTCTTTTGTTGCCTCAACGGGATTAAAGACTCTTGTCTCCTGTGCCTCTCTGACAATGAAATATAGAATCGCTCATCTGAACCATGCTTCTTGAAGCTGGAAACTAAATAATGTTGGATTAAAATTACACTTAAACCTAGAGGATCAACTGACATAAGAGGAAAGTTGTATCATTTTGGTTTAGATGGTGCAGATTCTATGTTCCTCTCAAATTGTTCCTTCCTTCAATTTTTGAAGATTACAATGATCTTGCACTATTATACCAATGTGTAATGAACTGTTGGTGGCAGTATCATATCTAAACAATTTAATAATAGCCTGGCAAACACAGTAATTTCTTCTGGTGGTGAGTGGCAGTGCAATATCTACATCATTTCAGAGTGTTTTGTGACTGCAAAGGTGTGAAAATATCATAGCAGTTTCTCTTATTAGATGATGCATACAATATTATACCTGTCTACTAAATTGAAATCCTCTCTTATTAAATTTAAATCTTGATTTAAAAATAAACAATACTGTGAACATTTCTGTCTTACTGTCTATCTTCAGAAGTCTTGGAAATGTACTGCTATTTCATTTATGGCTCTTCTTATGTCATATTAGCTAATTATCACTATTATTGAAATGCACTCTTTAAGTCTTGCACATTTGAAAATTAATGCTCTCTTTTGGTATACGTGAAACAATGTATTTTTTAAGGACAGCAGTAGAAGAATTCTGTTAAACTCTAGAACTCTCATATGCTGCCAAATTAGATGCTGTGATACCTAAAGAAACAAAATAGGCATTACTTGGCTTAGTTCCTAGACTGCACCAATTAATTGTTATAAAATGAAACATTGAAAAATCAAAAATAACCCTCTCTAATCTCTAGTATAACAGACACTGGATACAATCCACTTTGCCTGAAACAAAATACATAGAATCCTAGACAGCCTTGTGTCTAATGTCAGTGATAATGTGATTGATTAAAAAAAAACCTATACTAAAATAAGCCTCTTTAATAAACAAATACAAATGAATGTAAATAAGATTTTTGTTCCATTGAGCTTCAATAAAAATGCAAATATAAAGATTATTAGAAGCAGTTAATCCTGTGTAAATGTGGTAACATCTGAAAATTTTCTCAGCCGAAGCTGTATTAAGGAACACACCCAAATTTTGGGCAAGATTCTAATGTATCCTAATTTACTCCCACTTTAAGGGCCCTTTACACTGCCAGAGTGGGACAAAGGGGCTTTAGTGTAACTGTGGCCTTTATTCTGTGAAACATATTTATAGAAAGGTACTTGGGCTCAGTTCTCACTTTTCATCCTACTGCATCTCTCTGAAAAGTGTAACCTGTTGTTAAGCTACCTTTGACAGCAGCCTCGATGCCTACCTTATAGCCTACAATATTCTGCCATTCTTCTAAAAGTGTGAATCCACCCATCATAAACTTTTGGGATGGTGGATCCTCAACTGGGTGGTTTAACTAAAATATGTATTTTTCCCGCTTATTACACTGTTTGAAAAGGACAGATATGGAGTCAGGACAGGACCAGATGCTGATAACTTTATAATAATCTGAACCTTCCTCCATCAGTTGGGCTCTTGTAGAGTAAAGTGCTACTCACTGTGAGTAAGAATATTAGAAACTGGCAGAGAAACTTGTATCATCAGTTTCTGTGTAAAAAGAGATAGAAAGGGAGAACTTACCTCAAGAGATTCACTCTGTGTTGGAGAATGCTGAGACACATATGCTGCACTTCGTAGTGTAAATTATGGTCCTTGGTGATAGGACTGTACCGCAGAGGGTAACTGTTCCCTGATTCCTTCAAGTGGCCAGGCCACCCCTCCGTTGTGCTATGGTGTCTTGTTAGGAACAAAGGGGTTAAAGCGTGGAAGTGGGAGTCAGAAGGTCTGGTTTCTGATGTTAATTATTTTAAGGAATTCCTGTGTTAATGTGGGCAAGTCACCTATGATCTAGTTTTCAGAGGTGCTGAGTACCTGAAGCTCCCACTGATTTCAATAGCAGCTACAGGTATTAAGCAGCCTCTCTTTTGCTTCAGCTTCTCCATGGGTAAATGCAGATAGTTTTTTCCCCTTCCCTCAAAAGGTTCTTATGAGCATTAATTAATGTAGGCAAGGTATTTGTAAGGTTCCCTGATCAAAAAGACTCTAGAAGTGCACTTTTTGTCCTGATCAGTTAATACAAATTTGGGGTTCTGTGGGTTGTTTCCATTAAGAGGAGAAATTGATGATGGATGGAGCCAGGTATCTTTGATACAATCCTGTTTGCTTACCAAAAAAAAAAAAAATGTCCAAAGTTCTGTTTTCCTGAGCACAGGAGGAATCACACAACAGAAGATAGTTTTTTAGTTCAGAGTTCCAAGCGTCTTTCAGCCAGCACTCTGCCCAAAAAGCGCTCTCTGGGTTTTTCTCAGAGCCACACTTTCAGTGCTTGTTCAGGGTGTTTCCTTGATGCTCCTCCTCTGTGTCTGTTTCTGTGGTGTTTCTCACTGCTTCTCTCTTTCATACATATCCCTCAACTAAAATTATATCCAGTGAAACCCCTCTGCCCACATGTGCCTTGTATGTACCTGTGTTTTGGGCAATGACATGAGCCTATGTTTTGGGTGGAGACTGCTACCTGTTTCAGCTACCTGGGTTCCATAAAGGAGCTTAATCGTTTTTTACATTTTTCTAAATTAAGGCTTGAACACTCAGAGACCATTGACTGGCTCAAGACTATTTAGCTGTCTCCAAATGTAGCCTTACTAGTCTTGCACATGCTCAATTGCTGTATATAATGAAGGGTGCCTGTTCTACTCACCTGTTTCAATAAAATATAACCCAACCCATTGTAATAATTAATAAATATATTGTGGCAGCTGCACAACAGGGAAATGCTGTTTTATACACAGTTCTTTCCCGTGCAAACCCTGTGCTCCTTTTTGTATGGGATCTCTTAAGTTTTTCTCATCCCAAATCAGAAAGGAGAGAACCATGTATGGTCTTTAGGAAGTGTAAGTTAGAACTGACTTTTAAAAAAAACATATGTGCTTACGCTCCTTTAGAGTTGATATCAGTAGGGACCTTTGCAGCTAAATCAGAGAGCCAAGTGTAACATACAGTAAGTAGAAAATTTGTGTGACACTCCCTGGAGGACTTTGGATCCAGCAGTCAATAAGGACGAGGACAAATACAAATTGAGGATGGCACAGATACTTTGCTATTTGTAGTGTTAAGAGCTTGAATCACTCACTTTTTGGTGGTATTTATAATTTTCAGAGAACTCGTTCTCTCTACCTCACCAGTCCCCAGAGCTCTGCTCTCCTCAGACAAACCCTTTTTAAACCTATCGGGGACCCCAGCACATCTTTCTGCCCTTTGGCTTGGGTCCCAATGCTACAACTTTCAACTCTCATAATTGCTAGGGCAGGCACTGTGACAGAGCCTTAGATGAAAGTTAGGGCACCAGAGCTAATAATTAACTTCCAGGGCTGCTGCCATTCCTGAAAAAAAGGAGTTATAGATAGAGGAGATGTTAGAAAATTCAGTGAAGTTACAAGGAAGAAGGGAGATGAGTTTCAGTCTGACACCTTAACCACCCCACTCAGTCTCCTCATGCAAACCCTGACTGTTAGGATCTGTCCCTGTTCCTAGAAATTCAGTGCCTGGATTACTCCGATCCTTTCATGCAGTCTTTTCAATTGCAGCTGATTATTAATATATATTCGTAACTGTTTCAGAATGCTGTAGGAGGGGACACAGAGAGAGAAGATTGCAGAATCTTGTGGCATATAGCACGATTTTCAGGAAACTGTTGTATTACATTCTGTGTCAGAGGTGAGGTACTATGCACAGACAAAAAATGTGTAATAATGCCTTTCACTTTATTGACAGCCCTACCAGAACATGCTGCAATACTGCTGTATTGATAACTCTGGTGTATAGTTATGCTGTTGATATGAGAATTCATTGTGTGTATTATACACACACAAATACGTTAAAAAAATTATTCCAGTTACAAAGTCAAATACTCAAAAGTTAGGAAATGCCAATTTTAAGACTGCCTGTTCAACCATAATTCCCCCAAAGGTCCTCTTTAAGTGTGCATTCTGAGCACTGAAAGAGGAAGGGGTCTTGTATGAAAAATAGCACATGATCACTAATTAAAGACTGTATTATTATGATGAACACGCACCAGGTCCTGAATGATGGTTTCAAGGGCAACTGAAAATCTGGTATATCCAAACTTTTTGAGTGATTGGTTTTGCAACCTAAATAACATTCTTTTAACAAAGGCTTTTTGTGTGTAATTTCCTAGTTTTGATTTTTGTTTTTAAAGAAAAAGGTAAAACCAAATCCTGTTATGTGCAGCTGTAACAACCAACCTGCTCTGCATCACGAATCTCCAGGATGGTTGAATCCTGACCTTGCAGCACTGCAGTACAGGCTGCTAGTACTTGAGCTTATAGGACTTGACAATTTTAGCTGGCAGCAGGAGAAGGCTGTTTACCAAGGAGGAGTGTGTTTCTGGGTCCAGCTACTGGGTCCATCTAATGGTCAGAAGGAAGCCCCGCCTCGCCTGGCTTTGTCTGTCCCTTTCCCTCAGAACTGGAGGAACTCTGACCCCACATGTTTTCCCTGGAGTCTGGGGATTAGCTGTTAACCCCTTATGGTGGATCTATGGGGTAGCTGGGGGAGTCTAGCCCATCTTTCTCTTTCTTCCCCCACCCCCATTAGAGTTGGGAGAGCTTCCGCTCAATGCAATCCCCCTGGAGCAGTGATAAATGGTCCACTGGGGCCATGTGCTGGGTCTAGGTGGGGCAGCCTGACCTTGTTGTCTTCTGACACCCTCTACTCTAGCAGCTCCCTGGTGATACCAATGTAATGTGTGTTGCTACAGCTACTTTTGTCACGAGAGCATGAGACCAGTTTTGGAATGTTCAGTAATTTTGCCATACCGCCATTTGCTATTGAAAAACATACTCCTAATTGAAAGTGTGACCAAAAATTCATGAGAGTCATGTATGAAAACAGATGAGTTCAACAATGATTGCATTTGGCAAAAGTGCACATATCTGTTGACAGTTCTAATCCTCGTGAAAAAGAGAGCAGAATTGAATATAAGTTCCTCTGCTGCCCCAGTTACAAACAGAGACCTACCAAAATGTTGCTATGAAGGACAAAGATCTTCAGAAGAGCAGAATTTAATCTTTAGTCAGGAAAGATCATTTAGCAGAATTGTAGCCGCACATGTAGCTTTATCATCACTAATTGAAAAGGTGTAAAAGTCTAAAAATTGCTTCCCTAATGTAGTGTGAAAGAGATTATGGATGGGAACAGAGCCGTCTGAATTTAAATCTATGAGAGCTCACTCTTTCAGTACCTTTATTTCAAACTTAAATCCTATTGTTTTTTCTGGTCTTATCTTAAACAATTTTAATTAATTCCTGCAAGTAAAGAGCTTGTGTTTTCTGTGGGTGGCCTCTTTAGGAAAACAACATACCTGCCCATCTTGTTGTTTGTGTGTGTTTCTACTGCTTCCTGGGTGCCGTGTTTCCATGATGTCATTGCTAGCAAGGGGCGAAAAAAAATCCTTGGTGAGAATAGAAAGATTTTCAATTTGAAACAAGAGTGATGGAAAAGGGAGTGAGTTATAAACAAACTGAGGGAGTGTTAATCACTGAATAACCACCCACGTTCAATCGCATTGCTCTAATTCAGCAAAGAAAGGTACAAAGCTATCTTAGTAATGAATGATCCCACAGACACAAGATAACTATCTCTTGGGGTCATCTTAAACATTACAGAATGGGAATTGGAGGCATATTTTAAAGAAATGAAAGGATAAGAGAAAGAATAGTTGTCCCGATCAATCAGATCTAATCAAAAATGATAGCTGGCTGGCTTTTTCAGTGATATCTTATTACAAACAAGGTCTTAGCTGATTTATCTGTACTTATGGTTTTTAATTTTGTCTTTTGTTAAATTGGAATGATAAATTTGACTTGCTTAAACAGAGAATTTAAATGCTAGAATCATAGCTCAGGTTGGTAGAGTTCTGTCACTATATTACCACCATGTAGATATTTGAATGCTATTTGGTCTTAAGATTTCCTGCTTAATGTGTCCTGCTCAAAACATAGGGATTCTCGAACAATTGTTAGTTTTGAGCATCCTGAAATGTGTGGGGTATTTTACAGAAACCAGTGTAGACACAGTACCTGCTCAGAAAAGCTTTCAGTTTAAAATCAGACATGACACTGCAGCTAAAGATAATAAAAGGCCAGGAAGGGGAGAGGCAGGACACTAGTACCATAATAAAGGCATGTGATTACTTGGTTCAGGCATACACGCATCTTGATGGTTCTGAAATATATGTAATTTTAATATCTAAATGTATTAATTAGAATTGGTTGGGGAATTTTCAGCAAAAGAGTTTTTCATCGGAAAATGCTATTTAATTGAAATATTTCACGGGCATGTGTCAATTTTGATGAAATTTTGTATGTAAAAATTTTGAAATGATTTGAATTGAAATAAAGTATTTTGTTTTGACTTTCTTGCTTGTTTCAGTCTGACTTTCAGTTTGCTTTGGTTTGACTCTTATTTTTTTAACTTTTAAAAAACTTTTCATTAATGTTGATCTTACATTATACATCTGTGCGTATTATAATATTTCAACCTTATCAAAATGACTCGGATCGAAAGAAAATTTCAAAATGTCAGAATTTCCTATGGGACCAGCTCTAATATTAACTCATTTGTGGGTGACATTACAGAAATGGGCCTTTAGGAGATTTTGAAGAGGCAAGAAAGATGGCATGTTGAACAGGTTTGAAAGTGTGTCCATTATAAGGGGCCGCATGGGTGACAGAGGGTGAGTGGGAGAAGGAAATAGAGAGGGCATTGAGATTGGTTTTATTGGTGAAGCAAAGAGGGATCATGAAATAAGACAAGGCTTTAGGTATTAGAGCTGTGAGAATAATGGGGTTTTTTGGTTCTCTGGGAATTCCAAATTTAAAAAAAAATCATTTTGTGTTGAATTGAAAGCAGGATTTTTTCAAAACATCATTTAAAATCCTTTTGGAATGAATGATACATTTTGTTTGACATGGAAGAAAACATTTCATTTTGATTTCCAGCATTTTTAAATTTTTATATTAAAAATAAAATTAAATGTAATTTTGAAATGAAAATTTATTTTGAATTGAAAAAATCAAGACATTTTGATTTTTTTCTAGGTTTGTTTTCAATCTAAACAAGCCAGCAAAATCTAAACAAATTCACAAAATGTTTCAGTATCACCAAAGCTGCATTTTACACTGAAAGAATGTTTCAATCGAAAAAGTTTGCCCAACTGTGCTAGCTATAGGCAAGATCTGAATGATGTGGTAAGGCAAGCATTAAAAGGTAATAGTTCTAGTTGGAGTCACCAAAAAAATACCGGAAAGTACTCAAATTGTCAAGTAAAACTAGTGTGTGACAATATTTATTTTTGTATAATTTCAAAGGAACCTAACACCGTGGTGTGTACATTTCAGGTCATTAGTGAGGAGACCATCTGCCCTTTTTCTTCATGTAAGATATCTCACAGAAATATGTGGGTACTTTTTTGTCATGAAGGTGAAATGACCTAAAAGTAACAGTATCATAACAGATCTGTTTATAGTTTATCTGTTTATGGTTTATGGTTTTGGAACAAATCAGAATTTGACTTGTTGAGCTAACGTACAAAAGGGAAACATATTAACAATGATGAAGACATTAACATCTCCTCTGAAAGCTTAACTCTGCCACTGCTGTGGCCTTTATGAAATCACAATAGACTTAGAGTTTCAAATCGCAATGAGACATGTTGTTCAAAGCCCAGTGAGCCATTTTCCTTTTTCTCCAGTTCATCCTTCGAAGGTTTAGTGAGATATGAATAAAGAAAATTTAAATAACCATCTGCAAAAGGATCAAGTGAAAGATAAAAGCAAATACTGTTGCAGTGATGATTAAGTGAATAGTACCCTCTACAACCTAAAATCCCTAAAGCACAGAAATTGAGAGAGAAAGAGTTTAAAATGGCATAATAATACCAGAGAAAATTATGTGAATTGGAGCCTAAGCACTTTCTAATGCTGAATGCTTAACTGTGAGAACTTATTATACAAGAGTCTGGAAAATCAATGGCCAAATTAAACATGTTGAGTACTGTAGATACGTAAATATTTTGTAATGCTTTATGTTAGGTACTTATAAGTACAATACAATAAGAGCTTGGATGTACTATGAGGCTAGAACCAGTAGCGTTAATTTTATACTTTGATTTTTTTGACTTATAAGGGTACAGAATGAATTTACTCCCTACCCCCATAAGCCCCTCCATATATATAACTAGAGCTCTGTTGTCTGGATGTTCTGTAATGAAACAGCATTGCTATGTCAGATGAAACATTACTTTGCATGGCTTGCTGAACTGATATGGAAAAGAGCGATTAAATACACAATTAAATTTGTCTGTGTTGTCTGAGTTGCAGCTGGCTGGAATGACAGTACACTTTTTGTTTACTCTTCTCTGTTTTCTTTATTGCTTTTGGTTAGGTGTCATGTCTGAACATCTATGAGGTTGAAAATTGCAATCAGTCATGTCCATAAAGAACTGGTGTTAATTTGGAAGCACTGGAGAGGAATGTTGATAGTGGTCAAGAAAGAAGGCCACTTCATCAGTATCATATCAATTGTAAAGGCAGTATCAGCACAACTCGAAATATCTTGTTAGGAAAAAAAAAACTTCCCCATAAATTTCTGTGGATCACCAGGAGGTTTTAGCTATGAGATTCCTGTTAAAGTTGTAGAGAGTCAGGTGTATAAAGTGAATTTCTTTGGAAATTTTAAAGGACCATGTTTATCAGATTTTCAGTACAGTACTATAAACGTAAATAGCACACCCAAGCAGTCTGAGATACTGTGGGCACATATCATTACTTGTATTTACTCATATCTCTTGTATACCAGTTATTGGGCAATTAATTGAACTATGCTAAGATAGTTGTTTTAGAAGTTGCATGTTTTCACATTTTATTGCTTCAATATTTGGAATTTCTGCATTTTCTGTGTTTTTCATACCTGCTTGTTCTCACTAGTGCTTACTCTCTTATGCTCGAATTCAGGAAAGCATTTAAGCACATGCTTAAATCAATCCCTGTTGTGGACAGCACATGCTTAACATTAAATATTTGCTGAAGACCCATTGTCCCGATATGATTTAAGTACTTACTTACAGTTAAGCACATACTTAAATGCTGTCTTGAAAAGGGTTGTTGTCATGTATCTGGCTCTTAATAGCATGCTAATTTTTTTCATGTTTTCTTTATGGAAGTGTCTCTAAAAGTTCTGTGTTGCTGTCACTTGTGCAGCTAGACTGATGGTAACCATGTTCACAGAGCTTATGCAGATGAGCCAGCAGTGTTTTAACCATTTCTGAATAAGATATTTCTGAATGGCAGTGCACTAAACACCCTACAGGTACTTGTTCTTTCTACTATAAAAGTATCCTTCTGGTAAAGGATCACTTTGCAAAAACAATACCTTTGCTTTGTATATTGAGATTTCCTCTGTGACTCCCGTGCTACGTTTCCTAGTTTTACCAAGCTAAGTGCCCATTTTCTTTCTTTTCTTACCCATCTAGATCAAACAAAGTAGCTTACGAGAATAGACCTATATTTTTTCCCAGCTTCATTTCAGAATCAGAATGCACTTTGTGTCTGTTATAGGCTGTGATGTATGAAGCAGAAAGAAGATTGATTTTCACAAGCTACCTTGTACCTGAAGTAATGAGAGTGGCAAATTATTTGTTCACTGAGCAAACATGACAGGAATGGCATAGAGGGAATTTATATATATATATATTCAAACACATAGGGGTCACACAGGTGTTACTTTTACAAAGTGACCTTAGTTACCAGAGGGACACTTTTAAATCTGCATTAGTTTACAGAAGAAAGGCTGAATAAAGCTGCACTGCTAATAAATAATGTAAAATTCAACATAATGCAGAACGTAATTTAAACTGCTGCATTGTTTGTGTACAAGGACTTAAGCCCCAGGGCCATTCCTACTGGTCATCTAGGACTTTTTAGAAATAGCAAATAAAATAGTGACTGTAAAAGAAAAAGTAAGAGAATTCTGGTCTGTAATATGCTGTCAGTGGAAGATTTTAATTCTTGAACACTAAATCAGCATTTAATGGGGAAGCAGCCACGTTTCTTCTCTGTGTAAACATTCTCAGTGTGTACTTAGGACATGTGACATCCTCAGGGCATGAAAAAGGGACTTGTCTTCAAAAGGCAGCTGGATCTGAAAGGCACTGAAAATTTACAGGTGTGTGAAACATGAACTAATTAATATTAAGATGCTTCATGAATGCCAGGTTATGTAAATGACTATTAATGAGAGAAATGGATAGAGATCTTTTATTTCTATTTAAGTTGTTAAAAGAGAAAAAAAATAAAGTGATTATTTTCTTATATTCTTTTGCTGCAGTAAGGATTGCATATGGTTGCACTTCACTTACAATAGGAAACCCAGGACAGTTTAATACTGGCCTACATGGCTAGAAGATGCTGTAATTCCCAGGTGATTGCCCTTTACTTGTGAGTTGTTAGAAGTGTTCTTGATCCTGAATTCACCAGTATGGGCTGAGCAAAAGGAAAACTTGTGAGCTTGTGAATGCCAGAAAGGAGCTGAAGACATCAATTACTCACCCAGGTATTAGGAGCATTTCCAGGGTACTCACACAGGTTTGCCACATCCATCTTCTGATGGGCCCCATCAGGTTATGAAGCAGTGGAGAGGGCCACCGACTCTATTTCTACACAAGTTTGTATGTTCTCATGACAACTTCTTTGATGAGCTGTGGAGCCCAACCTCAGAGATTTCTAGAGACAACACAGTGTTCTCGAGATTCCCTGTGCAGTCTTAGCTCGATTTGCACCCTGAGAAAAAGACATGCAACTGCTAAGATACTTCTAGCACAATTACTTAAGGTGTTCTAGGATTGGGTCATAGTATGGTGTGTTAGTGTGCTACTGGTGTACATATTAGTGAAAATATTTATTTTAAACCAAGTGCGGCAAATTAATACCAGTATTCATCAGATAATGGTGTTAGTGAAGAACTGGTCACAGTGCAATCATCTCCCACCCTCCCACTGTCGAAGAGGGTTATGTTGTTGATGTTTCTTCTTTGTTTCAGTTGGGTATGTGCCTGGAGTCTAGGGACAGCCCAGGCTTCCCTTCCCCTGCCTACTGATGCTCTGAAAAATAAACTCAAACTATTAAACTCAAACTATTCATTTTCTTGGTTGACATGTTGAGACTGCATTGTTTCTAATAAAAAAATGTTGAAAATGTTCCTGTCAGCAGCTTTCAATTAGAAACAATCAATACTTTCTTTCACGTGGAATTTTGAAATTTAATTCCGTTTCAGAATGAAATTGATCTTGAAATTTCAAGTTTTCCTGTAAACTTGATGTTCTGGTTTTTGAATTTCTAGCTGATATAACACAACATCACTGGAGTCTGGCAATAGATGGTACCATGGTTTCTGAAAGTGGTCTCAGAAAAAGAATAAAGCAGGAGAGTGCCTAAGAGGAAAAACTGTTCAGGTTAATAGCTGCAGTTTGTTTATGTAGTTCTGCATCTTCCCTCATAAAGTTTGCAAATAACTTTTTCAGACCTTATTTGTTCTATTGACATATAGCCTATTATGTTAGTATATACCAACAGTGTGACACATAGAAGTATTGGTAATGGACTGATTTTTACTTCTGGGACCCAATCACCTGACTTGGTCAGAGTTATAAAAAGGTTAACAGCCCTGTTTCAAGGCTGCGGTCAATATTTTCTGGCTCCATTGGCTACTTCATGTTGCACCTTAGGCTGTTTTGGAAAACAAATATATAACCAAAAGTAACCATCACAGACTAATACAGCCAAATGATGATGATAAAAAAACTACACACAGACATACCTAGGATCGGGTTCAAGATGTCTAAGTCATTAACTAACCTCTCAAGATTGTCTGAATAGATGATCACCTTTTCTCAGAACCATCCCTTTCACAATAGCCTGTTAGGCTGCTGAGAAGAACGCATCAGCTCAAACCTGTGTTTGCTGCTCTGGTCTGTTGTCCTTGGCAGTGTCTAGGTGGGTATATGTTATTTCTGTAAGCACATGAATACTGCCAGTAGCATTCTGGCTGTTCTCAGGAAATAGAGAGCCAGTATTCTTGTAGTAGATATATCTCTCTGGCAGCCTTGTGGAAAGAGGGTGGGTGCCGCTTTTGTCTCAGAATCCAAAGCATAGCTAGATATCTGTGGGGGTGCCTTATGGGGGTGGGTGCGTGTAAAAGTAGTCCAAACAAAAAGTAAGTATACTTCCACAGCCCACGGAAGGTGAAGTCCAAGGCCTTTGGGAGGCAAGGGAGAAAAGAAAAACAGAAAATAATGTGCTCTTCTCCTTTCTGAGAGGGCTTGGTCAGCCAAGCCTCTCAGGCTGTTTCCCCAGTCAGCAGCTCCTGCTTCCAGGTTCAGGGATGCCCATGACCTCGGCAGAGCTGCAGATCAAGCTGAGCAACAGAGCTACCAAGCCAAGAACCCTCCTGCTGCCTTGCAGTGCACCAGGCTCCAAAGACTCCCAGCTTGTTTCTGCTCCAGCCTTGCCTGAGCCATGTCCCATATTGTCCTTGCCCTGCACTAGCTTCGTTCCAGCCTTGTCATTGTTAGCATGACAGGGGAGTTGCCACTTAGTTAATATGTCAAAGCTGAAAATTCTTTTTGTGTGTGTGCAGGACGGCCCTTTTTGGGGATTGGGAGGTCAATGGGGCTGATGATTTCTAGGTCATCACAGTCCCACGTGCAAGGCTAGCAGCAGGGAAGGCATGTGGCTTTTTAACCTTCTCCTCCTGTTACCTGCCATGAGGGGCTCCTGTTTACAGGCAGACTGGTTTTCCCCCTCCTCTTTGCCTCTCTCTGTTGCTATTTTCTCAAGTCCTAGCTCTGTGTCTGCAGCCTGCAGAGCAAGTGGAGAGGATCTGGCAACATCAGAGAATGCAGGGACGGGGGGTAGCATTAGACCCCACTTGGCTTAATGGTGCAAATCCCCTTAGAGTGAGGCTTGGTGTGGATGGGAGGTAGACTTCAATTTAATGGAATTTTGATTGGCACCAGCATCCCAACAGGTGCGGTGGAGGACTGGGAGTGAAAGAAGTAATTTCTCTACTGTTCACATAGATAGCTATAAATCAACATTGTGAACATAGATCTTTGTTTACATTTTTTAATTCTTTTTTTAGAATGACAAATAATTAATTTCCCTTCAGTTCTGGGCACTTCAGAAACCTGTAGCCGATGACAAATAAACAAGTAGCATTCCGAAAGAACAGGAACATCAGTGCAAAGAGGAGCAAACTGATGTCAGAAATGCAGTGTGGTTCATAGCGTAGTGTGATTGCTACTAAGATTATTAATCAGTTAGACGTTCAGGTGCACAAGCTATTAGCTATTAACTGGATATTGCACTCCCCTAGCTCTGTGTTTCTCCCCTACACAACCCAGAGGAACACACCTTGTATAGTAAATATGTTACTTCTGTTAAAGAGCAACACTAATGTGCAGGGTCCTGGTACGGAGAGACCTGTGCAGCGGTATGGAGAAACTGAAGAAATTGGGATTGCTCTTAAGAGGAAATAGATATGGAACTTAACCATCTAATGCTTAATTCTGACTCAGAGCATAGACTGCTTTTTCATAGCACTTGTGGTTGTCAGGGTAGTGCTGTGCATGAACAGAGCGAGAGAGAAAGAGGGTAGAGTCTTTTTAATATTGGCTTCTTATGAATGCAACAGGGGAGAACTGTAGAAATTGCACAACAGTACTGAAGCCGTACAGATTTTTCTGCTCTGAAGCAAAAGGCAGCCTAGCGCCAGGCATTGTCAAATAGTAATAATTTTGTTAAAATGGTCAAGTTTGCAGCTTTTTCAATGTAAATGGTATGGAATAGGCATCATTGTCCTCTTGACCTATCAGCAGAAATATGACCATCCTGCAGAAATGATTCTTAGCCAGCTCTCTAGGGGTCTTCCATGGAGAGCGAAAAGCGAGAGCAGGTTTCATTATAATACATCTCACCACCCTCTGCAGAACTTTAATTCTCTAGCCCTAGAGCCAGAGCTACTATGCTTGTTCTTTGCCACCTGGCGACCTACTTTGCATGGAGTTGCACTGATATAATCAATGCTCAACATTGCATTTCATCATCGTGTCTCAGTGCCATCAGGTACTGCTGTAACGTCACAATGAACGAATCACAATGCAACATCAGTATCTCACGTTTCAATTACTTTGTGACTTTCTGCAACTTTCTCTGACACAGTATCTCCTGTCTATTCTTGTCCATTGGCATAGACAAGGAATGATATTGGTGAATCCCATGTGTTTGGCTAAGCCCTTCAGCTACTGCCTCGCGTGTATCAAGCACCATGCGGACTTCTCATGTGGTGGGGGTGCTGCATTTGCTGGTACTCTGATCAAATCCATCATCATGACTTGTATGCAGGGCTTCAAAGAGTTGCAGGTGGCCTTAAAGCCATACATGAAATATCATTGCAGTAGAGTCAGAGGGCCAAATCAACCTTGGCTAATCCATGATGATGCAGATGGCCAGGCCTGCTCCAGCAAGACCTGCTGCACCCCAGCGTGAATTCACACAGGGGAGAATTGGCCGGGTTTCTATTGAAGCCTTCCCTTGGGAGGCTTCTCTGTTGGAGGGGCTCCAATGATGTCCATCTGGTACAGGGCTCAAATATTCTCTGAGTCCTATAGATCGGGGTAGGCAACCTATGGCACATGTGCCGAAGGCGGCACGCGAGCTGATTTTCAGTGGCACTCACACTGTCCGGGTCCTGGCCACCGGTCTGGGGGGCTCTGCATTTTAATTTAATTTTAAATGAAGCTTCTTAAACATTTTAAAAACCTTATTTACTTTACATACAACAATAGTTTAGTTATATATTACAGACTTAGAGAAAGAGACCATCTAAAAACGTTAAAATGTATTACTGGCACGCGAAACCTTAAATTAGAGTGAATAAATGAGGACTCGGCACACCACTTCTGAAAGGTTGCCAACCCCTGCTATAGATGGTCCTTCTGTATCAGGAAGGGGAAATATTGGCAGGGAAGGGAGGGGAAGATTACATTGATGCAGTCCATGCTGAGCCTTTTCTATGGCTCAAAAGGATTTCAGACTTCAGGGTGGTCAATCAAGCACCTTTTACAAGCATCAAATTCAGTTTACAATGGTAAAAAGAAAAAAAAATGTTTAATTTAAACACTTATTTTTATCTTTATTTTCAGGATGAATAAGAGATACTTACAGAAAGCAACAAAAGGAAAACTGCTAATAATAATATTTGTTGTAACACTGTGGGGGAAATTAGCATCTGGGGCAAACCACCACAAAGGTAAGAAATTCTGCTCTATTTGAGTTTATTGTAGAACATGTAACCTCCATCAAAAGACTCAGAATTGTCCAGCTTATTGGCCCCGTGTCACTTTTTCTATGCTGATTTGCTTCTCAAGGTAGCTAGTCCACAAATCAGTGTTGAGAGAAGTTTTCAATGAGCAGGGATATTTTAATTTCTTAAGGATTACTCCCATGTGAATTTAAGTATTCTAATTCAATTGTTGTGAATGTCTGACTTTAGCAACTATTCTGTCATTTTGTTATCTAAGATGGTAAAGTTGAAAAATTGACTAAACACATAAAGAAGCTTCCTTCATAAAAATAGATACATCAGACAGAACGTGTAAGTGCTGTAGATGAGTTCTTGAAATTAACCTCATATAAAAAAACAATCTTCAGTACCATGTATTCTGCTATTGCATGCAAATTATCTGACAAGAGCAACTTCCTGGAGAGTGTGCACTGAACATTATTGTCTATTTCCTCAATAATAATAATAAAGAAAAGCTGGGGGAGACTCCTGTTTTCCAGTTTCCCACTCTCCCTGTGCATGCTAGCACTTGGAC
Organism: Terrapene triunguis; assembly: GCF_002925995.2. Lineage (NCBI taxonomy): Eukaryota > Metazoa > Chordata > Testudines > Emydidae > Terrapene > Terrapene triunguis. Next base: position 54,363,261 of record NW_020664419.1, on the reverse strand, counting down.
ACTGGTGTTGTAACAGCATTTCTAGTAACTTTGGCTATATCAGCCTCCTTTCCTCCTGGCAGTTCTAGCCTCTAATCTATATATAGATAAGGCTTGACAGTTCCTGGCAGCTTATAAATATCTCTTCTTTTTTATGGCTGGGCCTCCAATCCAAGGAACGACTTCCCTTTACTTATGAATTAATGTGAGACAACTTCCTGTTCTTTCCATAATCAAATACAACTTTAGAAGCCAACTGCAGCCTTTGCAGTACAATATGATTTTGAAGTTCACATCTCCCCCTGCAGTGTCTGCACATTGGCAATTTGTCTTCTGATTCCAGTTCAGAATAAAGTAGGAAGGCATGAGTAAACTAAGTGTGGGAGATGAGTGTCACTGAGAGGTATGAGTTAAGTAGTAGGGAGTGATATAATAAAGAATATCATTACATTTCTATATTAAAGTTTATTTTATAATAATTTTTGTGTGAAGAGGATTCTATGAGAAAGTATTACCTATATCTAGCAGTCAGGTTTTTGTTTTTTGTTTGTTCTGTGGATATATTTTCCTTCATAATTGATTGAATATTTTAGGATGCAAAGACATTTTCCACCCAATCTCTTTAGTTTTAAATGTAGTTGTGGCCAAAAGAAATTCTGACGTGGTTCAGCAAACCATTGAAGCTGGGGTCATGCCTTGTTGGAGCTCTGTTCAAAACTTCATATGGTTGTGTTAGCTCCTGATTCAGCCAAAATCCAGTTTAAACTGTGCTGAAATGTGATTGTTACTGTTGCTGAAAGATCCTTGTATTAAGTGTCTGTCTTACTTATAAATCAGCTTTATTTTTTATAAAAAACTTTTTCAAAGACCACATTGGGAATTACTGCTGTGTAATTGAGAGGAAATGCTGGCCCACTAAGTTCAACTTTCCAGATATATGCCTACAAATGAGATCGTAACAGGGGCTATTTCTTTTCTGGGCCACACTTGGTATTCTGAATCCCAGACTTAGAGCAGAGAGAACTGGAAAAAAATTGATTTTGATGTTTTTAGTTTACAAATGTGAGGGGGAAGGGGAAAGCCAGGTTATTCTGTGTTCATGTAGCTTAACAAAAGCTTTCTTTTTTACAACTGCAACTTTACAGGCCTTTAGCAAATAATGTGAAGGCGAGGTTTTGAGCTTGTGGGAAAACTAAAAAGAAGAAACATGACTGAAGTATTTCATCTAGCAAATGGTCTACTTTGCATGAAGATTTTTTGGTTGTGCATTTAGTACACATGCAGAGAAGCTACATTGCAAATATATGGGGAGATTTCAAAGGTACAAATAAGAATCAGGCACTCAAGTCCCATTGACTTTCAGTAGAAATTGTGTTCCTAACTTCTCTTTGGGCCTTTGAAAATTGCCCCCGTGGTCTATACTTGGGAGGAGCTTAAGGAGTACCCTAGAAGGACTTCTTAGTTCTTATGTTCTTATGATACCATTCACTTTAGAATACAGTTTCCAAATATGGATTAATACAATCGTTACTTCAGTCATGATTGCCTGTTGCATCATTAATCTTCATTTGAAGAAGTTCCTAATAACATATTGACATGCCAGACCTTAATTACTTTGAAAGAGCCTCTGCAGTCTATTAGATCAATAATCTACATTTTCAAAAAAATCTTTACATTTCTATTGCCTTAGCCATATTAAGGTCCAATTCTTAAACCCATTTATTTTTCTGAAAGCTACTGTAAAACAAAGAAAACATTAATCCACACAAGATGGTTTAAAAAATATTTTGCGGTAAACACTGAATACAGTAGAGTTGTAAACAGCTGATTCTGAGAACTCAACAGTTAGCCTTCTTGCACCTAAGAATTTAAGGGGTATGGCAGACATGAGAAACTCTAATTCAGTACCAAGACAAGGGCACAGGGCAGAGTATCCATGGCCAATTTCTTAGGCACAACTGCCAACCATGTTTCTTGAGCCTGCAGCAGCCAAGGTTAGAACCCAGAATTTCAGACTCCTACTGTTCAGCGCAAGATCAATGATGTTCTATGACCTGCACTCTGTCAAGATGTCCAAATTGACCTGGATTACTGAAATCTGTCTTGAAGACACTGCTGTACCAGTGTTGCCTCAGTTAGTTATTACAGGGTACTTAGCACACTATCCCCTGAGTGAATAAGGTAGAACATGGAGTTATTATGCTCTATGCATCAGACCTCAAGTACAAGACAGGCTCAATTGCAAAAACAAAAGCCACCCCAAACACCCCACCCCCCTTGTGTGCATCCATCAATTGTGTGAATCTAGGGATGACCCCAATATTGACACTCTTCTTATCTACAGACCACCTAACAGGAGTGGGTAGAGTAGCACTTCTGTTATGATCTTTCCTTTCAGAGGGCTGTGGTGCATAGTTTCATCTGGATAGGTCTTGCCTCTGGAGACCTTTACACTTAGTCCTATCCATCATGTTATTCAACATATTTGTAAGCCCCTATGGGTGATCATGAGCTTTAGTGCCTGCAGTAGAAGACAATACCGAGCTCTGAATGCCTACAAACCTCACTGTGTTCAGAACTAAATGCAAAGCTCGCTTTTTGACTTAGCTTTCTCTCACTAAGCTTGTGCTCTCCCTCTCACACATTCGTGTGCACACACACATGCTACCTATTGGGAAGAAAGCGCCTGTGTGCTGGAACCAGGAATATTATTTCTTTTTAAATACTAGGGAGACATTCATACTATGGGGATGAGTGCCTTATCAGAACCTCGACCCACAGGAGGCTGTGAATCAGTACACAGAATTAGATACCCTTTGTGCTGCAAGAGCTACACACGAGAAGGCAAGTAAATAATGGCGTATCAGTCTTAAAAGGACACTGGCAAGGTTACTAGCCTAAAAACTGATATACCTGGAGAGTAGCTCTAACAGGAAGATTTTTATCTAGAGAAATCCGTAAAGGTATTTTATTTTTAAACTGGTACTGATCCTCCTTCCCCTCAGCCTCTGCAGAACAAACAAATGTGCAAATATATAGTGTTCACTGATAGAAATGGCAGGCAGACATCAGTTCAGCATCAGTGACTGCCTGCTATCTCTATCAGAAGGAACATGCACTGATGTGCTGAACATCAAATCACATCCCATTTTTAAGGTTTCAAGCAAGAGGAATGATCATCTTGGAAAAGTATATTGACATGCCCTTGTAGATTCTCTTTTTTAGATAAGACCACTGCTGAAGTACTACCATTTCTAAGCCTAAAATCTAGGCAGCGTCCCCAAAACTAGAATTTTTGGGGGGTTTTGTTTATTTGTGCCATATCCTTAACATTACTCAAGTTTTTGTGTGTGTTGATAAAATATAAATGCCCCAAAGTAATTTCACTAAAGAAATAAAGCATACTTTTGAGATCTGAGTGCAATCTAATGAACCTCCAAGTACAAAAACCAAACTTTCTATTGCATTTTAAATTCTTGGACAAAATGAACAGTTATCCAAAAACATCACTAATAGTAAATGTCTCTGCTTGTCAGAAGAAATTTGTTACGAAATCAAAAAATACTCAAGATAGATAATGAAGTAATGGAGTCTCTTTGGACTTACTAGATGAATCTGAAGTGTTCAATGACTGAGAGACTATTTTATTTGAAAAAAGTAAATAAAATTACTCAGCTCACGCCTATATATTGGATAAAATACAAACAGGTTTTTAATTGATATTTTTTAAAGTATAATCATGCTCCTGATTAACTTTCCCTGTTGTACTAAGATTTAAAGGGAACTTAAATCAGTGTGACAGGTTTCAGAGTGGTAGCCGTGTTAGTCTGAATCAGCAAAAAGAATGAGGCGTACTTGTGGCATCTTAGAGACTAAAAAAATTATTTGGGCATAAGCATTCGTGGGCTAAAACCCACTTCATCGGATGCATGCAGTGGAAAATACAGTAGGAAGATATATATACACAGAGAACATGAAAAAATGGGTGTTGCCATACCAGCTCTAACGAGACTAATCAATTAAGGTGGGATATTATCAGCAGGAGAAAAAAAAACTTTTGTAGTGATAATCAGGATGGCCCATTTCCAACAGTTGACAAGAAGGTGTGAGTAACAGTAGGGAGAAAATTAGCATGGGGAAATAGTTTTACTTTGTGTAATGACCCATCCACTTCCAATCTTTATTCAAGCCCAATTTAATGGTGTCCAGTTTGCAAATTAATTCTAATTCAGCAGTTTCTCGTTGGAGTCTGTTTTTGAAGTTTTTTTGTTGGAGTATTGCGACTTTTACGTCTGTAAGTGAGTGACCAGGGAGGTTGAAGTGTTCTCCGACTGGTTTTTGAATGTTATAATTCTTGACGTCTGATTTGTGTCCATTTATTCTTTTGCGTAGAGACTGTCCGGTTTGGCCAATGTACATAGCAGAGGGGCATTGCTGGCACATGATGGCATATATCACATTGGTAGATGTGCAAGTGAACGAGCCTCTGATGGTGCGGCTGATGTGATTAGGTCCTGTGATGGTGTCCCTTGAATAGATATGTGGACAGAGTTGGCAACGGGCTTTGTTGCAAGGATAGGTTCCTGGGTTAGTGTTTTTGTTGTGTGGTGTGTGGTTGCTGGTGAGTATTTGCTTCAGGTTGGGGGGGGGGCTGTCTGTAAGCGAGGACTGGCCTATCTCCCAAGATCTGTGAGAGTGAGGGATCATCACCTTCAGCCCCCACCTAAAACCTCTCCAGCGCATCATCAAGGATCTACAACCTATCCTGAAGTGCTGCAGAGTTATTTCCTGAAACAACCATGCTTTAACAGAGAGTCATCCTACTTACCACAGTGCAAAACGTCATATACTCTTTGAAAAGAATACAAGCGACATTACCGAAAATGTGTGGGGAATTCTGGATGCCCTAAATTGCCCTTGACAGAAGTAAGTACTGCAGTTGTGAGTGGACCAGGTTAGATTCACTACTTGATTTGAGTTATTCTCCTCAGACTTCTAATTTCTCTTGTATTCTGTTAAAATAAAGTGAGGCCTAAAACTAGCTATGGATGGTGTGGCAAAGTGTTGGTGTTCTGCTTTGTGGCTAGGTGCAGCATTTCAGGGTTATTTTCTGTTGTCCTGCTACCCATGTCTGCTAGTGGTCTCCTTTAGTCCTGTGACTTGACCCTCTGGCTGGTCCACCTTTGGTCTTGCCTCTTTTGGGGTAAACCAGAGTTGTTCTTCGAATGACTGCACATGTCCATGCCATTGTAGGGATGCATGTGTGCCTTGTGCATGGTTGTTGGAGAACGTCTTCCATCAGTGGTACTTATCTGGGTGGCTTGAGAGCCCTCTGTTGCCATGCGCTATTGCATGCCGGTATGAGAAGTTAGAGCCACCTTTGACCCCCCCCCCAGTTCCTTCTTACAGCCAGTGGTGGTTGTTGGAGCACTTCCAGTCTTGCTATCGCAAGTTTATTTCCCTCACTCTTTATATATAGTCTACTTGTTGTTTAGTAGTTAGTTAGATATAGTGTATAATTCGTGTTAGGTTTCAGTTTTAGGTCTTTTTTGGACCAAATGTGACTCTCGGTATTGGGACCAGGACTGGAGCCATAACTCGCTCTCTGAGGTTCAAGTCCTGCTGGTCATGTGCCAGAATGATGGCGCTCAGTGACCCACACCCCAGCTGCCTAAAATATTTGAGGGAGTCCCACACCAGTGACAAGAGTCACATTTGTGGAGTGGTTTAACCTCGCTCGTAAAAAGATAGAACAGCGAGACTTCAGTGTCTCCGTATGGAGGCAGCATTTCACCCTCCATGCGTACTCCGAGTACAGTGTGTGTCCCAAGATGTCTTTGGCTCTGTGTTCTGTGTCTCCGTTACCAAAGAAGCGACAAAGAATTTCCAAGGACACGGTGCCTGGTTCAGCAAGACCTTTGGTACCAAGGCCAGCTAGAGGCATGGACTCTGGGTAGGACTCTGCAGGACAGGAGGGGGGGTGGTTATCAACTCCAGAATCTGTGTCAGGTCCATTGAGGTGGAGTCCTGAAAGCTCCTATATGCCAAACTGAAGACCCAATTCCAGTGCCAACAACACTGAAGACATACACTGCTGCCAGAGAATTGCTTAAACTTTTGGTACTAGTGTCCCTGGTGGTGCAGGAAGGGTTTCAGCTGGTACTGGCAATTGTAGTTCCTACACAAGCCATGCAAAAACATGTGGTATTGATGCTGCTTCCAATAGCTAGGAAGCCAGTACATTCCAGGGGCAAGCCACCATTAATATCCGCAGTATCACCATCTCCAGGTTAGACTTACCTATCTCCCGTCCACACGGGTTCTGCAGCTCTATTGGTATTGCAGGCTTCAGAGTCATCTTTGTTGGATTTGGAAGTGGGGTCTTTTGTATCCCATACCAGGCAGGAAGCTTACCCTCCATCGGAGACTTGGGTTCTATGGCTGTCACAGCAGTGGGCATGTTGCAAGGGGCAATGGCATGTGCAACCATGGGGCCCACCACGATCATGTAGTGTCCCTTCCCCTGCTAGGATCTCCCCTCTGCTGTCTGAGTTGACTTCTTCGAGGTTGCACTGAGATCAGCACAGACAACATTCTCTGACGCCCAATACTAGTACTGGTCCTTAGCAAATGGAAGTTGCTCAGACAGCTCCTCCACTGCAAGAGGCAGATCAGCCATTGCCTCAGCATCCTGGTGCATCTTCTTTCTCATCACCAGATGAGGCTGTAGAGGGGGTGAACGATTTTCCACCACCAAAGGATTACAAGGCTCACAAAGAACTACTTAAAAGGGAGGCCTTGGTTTTAGACATTCAAGCAGAAGAGGTCCGTGAGAAATCCCACAAGCTGGTGGATATAGTAGCATCTGCAGGACCCTCCAGAGTGGCATTTCCAATTAATTGGACGCAATTCCAGAGCTGATTAAAACACTTTGGCAGACCCCTTCTTCCCTCCCATCTACTGCCAAATGGGCAGTGAGGAGATACTATGTCCCTTCTAAGGGTTTCAAACACCTCTACGCATACCAGCTCCCAGTTTCCTGGGTGGTAGCAGCAGATAGTGAGAAGGAGAGGCAGAAGCACCAAGTGCCAACACCAAAGAGTAAAGAATCAAAGAGACTGGACCTGTTTGGCTGTAAACTTTATTTGACAGGAGGCCTATAGCTCAGAATTGCTAACCAGCAAGCTCTCCTAAATCACTACAACTTCACCCTATGGGACTCCAGGCAGGAGTTCATTTTGATGTTTGAGAAGGGCAAGCTGGTGGCAAGGACAGCTTGGTTGGGGTGGACTCAGCAGCTCAATCCATGGCATCTGCCATATTTATGAGGAAGTGTTTGTGGTTGCAGTCTTCCAGTCTCCCTCCTGAAGTACAGCAGACCATCCAAGACTTACTTTTTTAGTGTCCCTTCCACTTTTTGGAAAAGACGGATAATAGGCTGTGTAGCATAAAAAATTCCAGGGCCACATTGAAGTCACTTGGAATCTGCACACCGGCAACAAAGAGGTAGCAGTTCTGGCCCCAACAGGTTCACAGATATCAGAATTTATATCTGGGCCACAAGACTTGCCAAGAAAAAGGGGTGAGAATTACAGGAGATGACCACAGCCCCCCACCAATCTGTGACAGCAAGTTCCTGTCAATCAGCAGCCCAGTCTAAACATGCATTTTGATGGATTTGTTTAGGGCAGCATAGCAGTACTTACAGACCAATCTGTTCTGACCCATATCTTTGCCAATCATCTATCCTACTTTCTTTGTGCTTGGATTCACGTCACATTGGATCTGGGATATTCCCTTCAATTTGTTTCTATCCCCCGTTATCATCCCACTTTCCCATCCCTCTTTGGGGACCACTCTAATGAGACCATTCTTCCATGGGAGATCTAATTTCTCCTTCTAATAGGAGCCATAGAGGAAGTTCCTTTATTCCATAGGGGGAAAGGTTTTTATTCCCAAAGCAAAAGGGTCTAAGAATTACACAAGTACCTGAAGGAAATAAAGTTCCACATGGTTACTGTAGCTTCCATTATTCCTTCCCTGGAACAGGGTGACTGGTATGCTGCCCTTGATTTAAAGGATGCTTACTTCCATATAGCAATCTGTCCAGACCACTGGAAGTTTCTCCGGTTATAGTGAATGGAACCCACTACAGGAGCGGTGCCAGGGTTTTTGGTGCCCTAGGCGGGGGTCCTTCCATGCTCCCGGTCGTCGTCGTCGTCAATTCTGCGGTGGGGGGGGGGTCCTTCCGCGCTCCCGGTCTTTGGGGCACTTTGGCTGCGGGTCCCGGAGCGAGTGAAGGACCCGCCGCAGAATTACCGCCGAAGACCCGGAGCGCGGAAGGACCCCTTGCCGCCGAATTGCCGCCGAGGGCGGCAAAATGCCGCCCCATCCCAAATCCTGGCACCCTAGGCGACCGCCTAGGTCGCCTAAATGGAAGCACCAGCCTTGACCCACTACCAATTCACAGTATTTCCATTCAGCTTCTCAGTAACCCCTCGTGTTTTCACAAAGTTCATAGCACCTGTAGCTGAGTATCTGAGGAGATTGGAAATCCAGGTATTCCTCTCCCTGGCAACCGGCTGGTGAGAGTCCAATCTGAGTCTCAAATACTGTCCAGCATTGCTATCATTCAGTCCACCTTCAATCCACTGGGGCGATTACTTAGTCTGGACAAATCAATTCTAAAACTTGTGTAAATAGGAGAGTTTATTGGAGCACTCCTAGATGCTACAAAAAACAGAGCATTTCTACCCCAGTCAAGGTTCCAAATGCTCTAAGACCTGGTCTTGGATCTAAAAGCACATCCTGTTACCACAGTGCACACTTGCCTCTGACTTCTGGGGATACGGCAGCATGTACCTACTTAGTACAACATGTGAGACTAAGCCTCAGAAGGCCTCAGGGATAGCTAGTGTTGGTGTATGTCTCGTCGACATTATCTGGCCAGCGTGATTTGCAGAGGCAATTTTGTTCTCTCTGGACTGGTGGACAGACCCTCAGAATGTTTATCCCTTTGTTTTTCTTCAACCAATGCTCACTTGGGTCACAGATGCCTTGTCCCTGGGTTGCAGGGCACACATCAGAACCCTGCAAACTCAAGGGTTGTGGCCCTCGCAGGATCCGAGGACTCATCTAAACATCAGGGAGCTACATGCTCTCCATCTAGACTGTCAGCCTTCTGTTCACATACTGTGGGAAAATAGTCCTTCAGACCTCTTAGGTCCAGGGTTTTCCCGCTAGTACTTTGTGAGGCCACAGGGGAACCCAGTCTCCGCCTTTATCGTGGGCTCCAGCCCAGGGAGCCTTGTAGCAAGTGGTTACGGGTCTCTGTGATCAGACTTCTTGCTTCTTCTCTGGGCTACTTCCTACATCAACCCACCTCCTCCTCAGGGGACTCATTCTCAGCAGGGGTCTGCCCTGGGCTCAAGCCCCTCACCTGAGTCCTTAAGGGAACAAAGGAAAAGAAACTAAAGTAACAGAAATAAAGAGCAGCACTAGCTTCTCTATCTTACTGCTCTGTTCTCAAAGGCAGCCAAAGGTGTATCTTGGGATCTCTGCTGTGGTTCTGTGGGAGCTGAGGGTGAGAGGTCCGTCTGCCTCCCCACACTGAGGCCCTCTGAACTGAGCTTCACCCTTTTTAATGCTCCTTCTCCGAGATTGTCATGCCTCAGAGGTGCAGCAGGAGGGGCTGCCTGGGCCTAAAGCTGCTCCTTAGCTCCTTCTTGTCCGGTGCAGGGTGTGTATTCCCCATCACAAATGGATTATAAATTGCTATTTGCCCTGAAACAATTTATGAGTAATGTTTGGGGTCTTTTGTTTGCTTTTTTGGACAGTTGGGCTAAAAAGCTGCAGATTCTGAAGGAGGCATGATATAATTTAATCAGACGTAGTTTGGGGACTGTATTAATTTATTTTGAGCAACTTTTTTAATGATAAATCTCTTTACAACTAAAGAATTTTAAAGCAGATACAAGAGGCCAATACGGGCTAGATTGTGTCTAGTTCTGTAGGAAGAGCTGGAGACACCTTTAGCCCTACCTTGTGGAGAGGCTAGATACAATCTTAGGCCTTTGCTTCCAGCATTCCACAGGAGAACTTTAGTGCCTACGGTGGCACTAAAACCCCATTGGATCAGGGAAGGGCAAGGCCATGATTCAGCCAGACCCTGCAGCCCTGCTCTAGGAAGCAGAGATGAGTTGTCATGGGGAGAGTCAATACTCTACCTTGTTAAAAGGTGTAACAATGGCTATAGCTGTGTGCACTGCCCCGTGCCCTCCTTGCATTGTGCCTATCAAATTCACTGATATACTCTGGCTACTTTGAGCTGCTCCAGTGATGCAAAGCTGCTGTTAATATGGCTTAAGTGGTGGCTTATGCCAGGTTTAAGGATGCTTTACATCACCAGAGCAACATAAAGCCGTTGAAGCGTGCAAGTGAATCTGGCACAGTGCCTCTAGGAGCTGCCACTGATGTGGGCTGTGTCTTAGAGTTTAGCCCTTTGTTGTTGCAGCAGCCTTTTCCCCTGGGCAAACTTTCTACTTTTAGGTCAGGTCTACACTACAGACCTATATCAGTATAACTATGTCACTCAGGTGTGTGAAAAATGCACACCCCTGAGCACAGGCATCGATTTTCCAAAGTGCCGGGGGGTGCTCGACCCCCCAGCTCTGTCCCAGGCCCTGCCCCCACCCCGCCTCTTCCCACCCCTGCTCTGCCCCCATCCCGCCTCTTCCTGCCCAGTTCCAACCCCTCCCTTGAGTGCACCGCATCCTCGCTCCTCCCCATTCCCTCCCAGCCTCCTGCATGCTGTTCACAGCGGGTAGGAGGCAGGGGAAAGGAGGGGGAGGTGATGATCTGCGGGGCCCGCTGGCGGGTGGGAGGTGCTAGGAAAGATGGGGGGAGCTAAAGAGGGGCTGCCAGTGGGTTCTCAGCACCCACCATTTTTTCCCCGTGGGTGCTCCAGCCCCGGAGCACCCACAGAGTTGGCACCTATGCCCCTGAGCGACACACTTATACTGACCAACCACCCCCCTCCATGTAGACAGTGCTATGTCGATGGGAGAACATCTTCCAGAAACGTAGCTACCGCCTCTCAGGAAGGTGGATTTACTATGCCAACAGGAGAAACTCTCCCATCAGTGTGGGAGTGTCTTCACTTAAGTGCTACAGCGGCACAGCTGCATTGATGCAGCTATACCAATGCAGCATTTTAAGTGTAGACCTGCCCTTAAGAACTCTATGGCTATGAGTCATCCAGTCCTGTGTGTTAAGTTTACTACTGTAGGCACATTTCTGCTTCAACACAGACTTTAGTATTTAACGCACATAACTGAATTGCACTGTCACTAAGGGTATGTCTACACTGCAATAAAAGACTTGCGGCACTGAGTCTCACACCCTGGGACAATTGACTCGGGCTCGGGCTGTGGGGCCCAAAAGAGCAGTGTAGACATTTGGACTGGGACTGGAGTCTTGGCTCTGAACATCTGTGACGGGGGAAGGATCTTAGAGCCCGGGCTCCAGCTCGAGCCTGAATGTCTACACTGCTATTTTTATCCCTGCAGTCCTTGTTCCCTGAGCCTGAGTCAGTTGACCCAGGTCTGAGACTTGGAGCTGCGGGTCTTTTATTGCAGTGTAGACGTATTCTCTAAGGTTCTCATTAATCTTTCGTGTGAGTACTATTGCATAATACTGACCTAGTTAAACACACATTAACAGTTTATAACAAAAATACACATTGCAGATATTTCTAGAAACTGATTAATGATTCTGGTAATTTGCTTAACTGGCTTGCTGTTGACCATATTGTAGGTCCAAGGAAATTTTAGTTTAAATTAAAAAAGTGAAACGTTAATAAATAATACTTTACTTTATATGAAATAGAAAGTTGCAAAGGGAGTGTAACCTGTCCCAAGGGAAATCTTGTTAGCACTTTACACGTAAAACCCAGTTACATAAGAATGGCCATACTGGGTCAGACCAAAGGTCCATCTAGCCCAGTATCCTGTCTTCCGACAGTGGCCAATGCCAGGTGCTTCAGAGAGAACGAGCAGGACAAGTAATCATCAAGTGTTCCATCCCCTGTCGCTCATTCCCAGCTTCTGGCAAACAGAGGCTAGGGACACCATCCTCGCCAATAGTCATTGATGGACCTATCCTCCATGAATTTATCTAGTTCTTTATGGAACCCTGTTATAGTCTTGGCCTTCACAATATCCTCTGGCAAAGAATTCCACAGGTTGACTGTTGCTTTGTGAAAAATACTTCCTTTTGTTTGTTTTTAACCTGCTGCCTATTAATTTCATCTAGTGACCCCTACTTCTTGTGTTATGAGCAGGAGTAAATAACACTTCCTTATTTACGTTCTCCACACCAGTCATGATTTTATAGACCTCTATCATATCCCTTCTTAGTCATCTCTTTTCCAATCTGAAAAGTTCCGGTCTTATTAATCTCTCCTCCTAATAATTTTTGTTGCCCATTTCTGAACCTTTTCCAATTCCCATATATCTTTTTTGAGATGGGGCTACCAGATCTGCACACACTAGTCAAGATGTGGGCATAGCATGGATATATATAGAGACAAAATGATATTTTCTGTCTTATTATCTAGCCCTTTCTTAATGATTCCCAACAGTTGTGACCATTTGAGAGGATTTTTGAAAACGGGTAGATTACTGTATCACCCCTGTGCTTCTGTGCTAATATCATTCCATTAAGATACAAAAACAGAGGCTCTTTTGCTGAAAATAATGCTTCAGAGGTTCAAGAAAGAACCAAAGGGAGTTTACAATTGAGAGTTAACACTAGATTCTCCACAGTTGCACTCTATTCAGGCAGATTTCAAGATTTTAAGATTTTGTATTGCTGCACACCACTGTATTATTGTGCCTGTGCATAAAATAGACTGGCAACAGCAAAATCTGTAGGGAAGTTCATGGAGTCTCTGGCTCATCTTCCTTACTGGATTGATGGGCAGGGACAGTGTCCCGAGCCTCTGTTTGCCAGAAGCAGGGAATGGGCGACAGGGGATGGATCACTTGATGATTACCTGTTCTGTTCATTTCCTCTGGGGCACCTGGCATTGGCCACTGTCGGAAGACAGGATACTGGGCTATATGGAGCTTTGGTTGACCCCGTTTAGCTGTTCTTATGTTCTTATTGTAGAAGGCTATGTGGAGTAAGGATTTGGGGGTTTCGTTGTAGATGTTGTGAATGTTGCACTGATTATGGTGCGAAAGACTTAAGGTAGGAAGGTTTTGAAGAGCTTGGTAAAGGGGGTCAGATGGGATTAATCTATTTTACTTTGGAAGTTTATTTCACAGCTGGATCTATTGTATTAATTTAGATGGTGTATATGGGCCCAAAGAGTTTAAAGTATTAACACGACCCTGACACTGTTCAGCATTAAACAGCATTACAAAAAGTTTCTGGGTTGGGTATACAGAGACCTCAGGCTGCTTAGTTCCATGGCAAACACACCATTAAACATTCTGATAACCTTTTATTAAAGATACAGAAAAAGAAGGAAAAATAGTTAAAACATTTGAAATGTAAAGTATTAAGTAAGGCTTTCAGAATCTCTTGTTCCCTCTCCCTTTAGCTGGAGACAGTCTTTAGAAGGAAAAAACCCCCTTGTTTGACAGTCTTTTAGATAGTATCAAAATGATAATAACTGTCCTTTTGGGAGAAAAGCAAAGAAGTTAGTTGACATGGAGCTATTGTAACTGTTGTTAACGTCTGATCCCATTTCCTAAAAAACAAAACAAGACACACAAAAGAGGAGACAAAAGAACAGCAAAGACAGAAAATGCAGTTTCTGTCTTTGATGTTGACTTTCACTTGCAGTCTCATTTCTGGAAAAACACAGGCCCAGCACATGGTCTTAACAGCCACTCCAAGACCTGGCAAACTTGTACTAGCATCAGGCAGTTTAGGGCATTGCTTTTACTTGCCTTTCTGGTCTCAGGTTTACAGCAGTATTGCAAAATGTTCTGTCTTGGCCAACTCAGACAGACTCTTATTAGACAGAAGGAAAAGGAGAGAGATAGGAAAGAGAAGAAATAAGGTGGGGAAGGAAAAGGACACATTGAGAGGACAAAGGTAGACAAAGGGCTTGGCTACACTTGCAAGTTAGAGCGCATTAAATCAGCGCTTGGTGCCCTAACTCCTGAGGTGTCCACACTGGCAAGGCACTTAGAGCACCTGGACTCTGCAGCTGGAGCTCTCCTGGTAATCCACCTCCATAAAGCTTGCTGTGCCTTGGCTGAAACGCCCAGATGTCAGTGTGGACGACATGTTGCATTACTGTGCTGTGATTGGCCTCCGGAAATGTCCCATAATCCCCTGAAGTCAAGTGGCCACTCTTGTCATTGTTTTGAACTCGGCTGCAGGCATGCGGATATCCCCTTTCAAAGCTCTGTTTCTGACAGCCGGCATACTTATCTGCTCCGGGACAAAGCAAACCATTACTGTGGAATGCTGCTGCTGCTGAGGCAGGCGTTTGTGCGTGTGTGTGTGACAGAGAGGCGGGGAAGGGAGTTGTCTGCTGCTGTCTGAATTTACAAGACAGCATGCTGACACAATCTCTGCTCCCCAAAACACACTCTCTCCTTCCCCACATACACACAACACACTCCCTGTCACACTCCACCCCATCCCATTTGAAAAGCATCCTGCAGCCACTTGCACCCTGGGATAGCTACCACAATGCACTGCTCTCTGTGGCGTTGCAAGAACTGCTACTGTGGCCATGCCACTGTGCTTGCAGCTGACAGTGTAAACACACGGCAGCGTTTTCCCTGCTGCGGTCTCCGAAGGCTGGTTTAACACCCAGCACTCTACATCTGCAAGTGTAGTCAAGCCCTAAGTCTCACATCTCATGTGGTGATTGGGATTCAGTAGGAGCAGGGGAAGGTGTTAATGTCATCTGGGTCCCTCTTTTGGCCTGGTCTGGTCAGGACATCTCTAGGGATTAGGACAATGAAGGCTTGGTGGCATTACATTAGATTCCAGGGTCCCAGGAGGTGCTAGTGGTGTCAACCTTGATTTGGTAAAGCTCAGTTCTTTCTGTTCTCCTGTCTCTCAGTCATAGAGCTTAGATCATCTAGTCTGACCTGGTATATTACAGGCCACGAACACGACCCAGTGCCCGTGCAAGGAAGGTGAACCCCCCTTCTCCAGGTCACTGTCAGTCTGACCTGGAGAAAATTCCTTCCTGATGCCACATATGGCAGTCAGTTAGACCCTGAGCATGTGAGCAAAAACCAGTGAACCAAACATGAGAGAGAGAATGGTCAGTGCCACCTCAGAGCCCTGGCCCACCCCAATCAGTATCTCATCTCCTCCATAGCTATCTCTGATGCTCCAAAGGAAGGAGACCAACTCTCCCTCAAGATTACTTTGGAGAGAAAAGTCCCTTCCTGATCTCCTATAGGTGACTGACTGAAGCCAGGAAGCATGAGCTTTTGGAACTTAAAACATAAACTGGAATGGACTTCCAAGGCTGCTGAGCCCTGGCCCTCACTGTCACAAACAATCCTCATAAATCTCTCTTAAAACTAATTAGTTTTTGCTTACAACCCCTCTTGGGAGGCAGTTCCAGAACCTCACTCTTTTGATGGTTAGCTCCTTTCTTCTAGTTTCCAGCTTGAATTTTCTCAAAGTTATTTTCTCAAAGAAAGAAATCAGGTTAGTCTGGCAAAACCTGTGTTGCATTACATTCCCTTTTCCATTTACTTCCATTAATTTAATTAGTCTTTTCTTCACAATTTGTTCCAAAGTTTTGCATATGACTCAGGTTAGACTAAACATCTGTAATTGCCCAGATCACTTCCTCCCCTTTCTTAAATATAGGAATGATGTTAGGTATTCTCCAGTCAGATGGTACTACTCCCAAATAAATAGATTTATTAAAAATCCTTCTTACTGGACTAGCAATCTCACATTCCAGTTCTTTCCATCTGGAATGGAAATTATCCAGTTCCCCCCACTCAGTCAGCATCTGCTAATTTTCCACCGAAAAGTCTCTTTTTGAGGACTCTAGAACCTGACTCAAAGGTCACCATTTACTTGAGGAATAGACCAGAAGATAGTCAATCAAACAGTTTACTATCAATATCTGTTACTGAAGTCTAGGACTTTAATATAATATCTGTTAGAATTTAGAGCTCAGTAGATAATAACTAAAGACATCAAAATTTACTGGACTTCTACTACTGCATAAAAGAGAAGAAGAAATTACATTCATTCCTACAACTATGCCCATATAACTACAATAGATTACTAGGATTTATGTACAAAGAATCAAGACAAAAGCAGAGTTATGTCTTCTTTTCTTGTTTATTGCCTATGCTGTTGACTCCATAGTAGTTAATAACTGCCATGAAAAATGTTTTTCCTTAGAGCGATAATTTAAAGAAAATATGAATTTATGATTATTACTTATGAATTTGGCTCCTTAATGTTTTCCAAAGATAAGTATGAAGAAGAGTAATAACCTGAAAATTATTCAGTTTGGTCTGCTCATGTAATCTTTATGTAAAACTCCCATGCAGTTTTCCATGAGTAGGAGTGCCAGATCTGTGCTTAAATACATACAAATATGCAGTGAGAGTAGTGTAACCCTTCTGCCAGGCCAAGTTGATAGCAGCAAGGGGCAGGTTCAGTACATGGGGTCCCTTCACAACAATGTAATGCAAAACCAGCTCGAGCCCCCACCCAGTGACCTGGGAAAATCTTACACATACC
Organism: Terrapene triunguis; assembly: GCF_002925995.2. Taxonomy (NCBI): domain Eukaryota; kingdom Metazoa; phylum Chordata; order Testudines; family Emydidae; genus Terrapene; species Terrapene triunguis. The sequence goes on along the minus strand of NW_020664419.1, from coordinate 54,346,530 downwards.
CCTAAATGCCTCAAAGAGGCAATATTCCCCTCTCATAAGGACAGAGTCTCGGTGTAGCAGAAAATTTTTAATAACATGAGATAAACGACATCAGCATTAAATTGGGAAGACACCACAACTAGGGTTCATAGACCAAACCATGAGCAAAGACCCACCCCAGCAAATTGGGCTGTGTCCTTTCCCTTTGATTCTTGAGTCCAGCAACCCAAAAATCACCCGAAGTCCCAAAAGTCCAACAACCCAAAAGTCTCTGTCCCTGGTTAGTGCAGCCCCAGAGTTCAAAAGTTTATCTGCAGAGTTTTACCTCTCCAGCCTGTGTGGAAATTGGGCGAGGGGGCACACAGGGTGTTAAGGGGCACCTTACATGGTCCCAGGCTGACTGCCCCACCTCTCCGTGGGGTTCTGCTGCAGCCTTCACCACGAGCCGTTCCACTCCACCAGCCGTCCCATGAGCTGCTCCAGCAGTCCCACGAACTGATCCGCTCTGCCAGCCGCTTAGCAATATATCTTCAGGCTCCCCCACTAGTTAACACAGCACTCAGTGATCTCAGCTTTTAGTGATCTCAGCTCTTAGTGATTTCAGCTTGTAGTAGGGGAGCCCCAGTGCTGGTGCACCATTGGCCCAAAACAAATTCAGCTCAGCAGTCTGTAACTAGACTCCAAATGGAATCAAAATTAGCTCTGACATTCAACAGTGGAGAGAGAAGGAGGTACAATTGTTGTTTCACGCCCTCAAAGGGTGCCTACACCACCAGGTACAAATACCTGTCCCCATCCTCTCTCAATTCACTGGGTTTTGGAACCCATGTCCCTTGTCTAGCAAGTGCTACTTCATTGATGGTGAGTCCCTCTGTCATAAAACAGTTCCACTGGCCTTGAGTCACATAATCAGGGTAACACTTTATTCTTCCTGTCCCAATAACAGAGAAACTGGGGATCCCAGAGCCGCCAAAGTGACCATTTGGGCAGCTGTGGGCTCATGGTAGGCAGGGTGGGTGTGCCTAGGCAAACAAGATCAGTCCCTGAAGTTCTTTTGCACAACTCGCCACAATTACCACCAGATGTCAGGGTAGAGCTCATCCTGACTCTGCTTACAGTAGCAATAAAATTATTACATCAAAGATTGTCATCTTTTTTAGTTATACATTTAATCATAACTTCCAGAAAGCAATAGCAGATTTCTTAATATTTTCAGGCGTTTCCTCTATTTGTAATGTTATCTTCTCTAGAATGGCTAGATCATTCAGGCATATATACCAATCAACCATTTTAATTTCTATAGCTGATTTCCATTTTGGAAGATTAGCTTTCCCCTTGCTCTTTGTTACTAACAGATTATAAAGATGTTAGGATTTAAAAATCCAATATTGTGCTAACCCTGCTGTTACTTCTTCCTATAATAAGTAAACATATGGACATTTCCATAAGATAGGAATAAAATCTGCTTTTCCAGTTTCACAACTCCCGCATTTATAATTTGTGCTGATGATATCTGCATTCTTTATGAGTCAAAGTCCAATATGTTCTAAATAATATATTCTGCGGGTTTCCTTTTAAGTTTGTATCTAGAGATGGCAGGTAGGTTATGCTCAGATACAGGGATAAGTCATTTTATAAAAACAAATTAAAAGCACCCTCTACATATCCAGATTTATTCAATTAATCCTGTTGTCTTAAAGCTAAAAATTCCTATCACCTTGCTCAAGAGCACAGACCATTTTTTTAACTCCTTAGGATGTCCAGTTTACATTCCATTAATATAGAAAATATTTGTATATATCTGTAGTTCATTTTTTCATTTTTTATTTGTAAGTACTTTAGGATAAAAAAAAATCAATTTTATACAATCACATTCCAAATTTGTCATCTGCCTAAATATAAATCTTAATCTTTCCTTTATTCTAGAAAAGGAAAGAAATATATTCAAATGTGGTGAGCAGCTTTAAAAATATCAATAATCTGCCTTGATTGCAACACCATGGAATCTCAAATTCCACATAAAGAGAGATAACATAGATGCCTTGAATACCTAGGGAAGTGATTTCAAAATTTTTAATGATACCCACTGTAGGTGGTTTACACCAATAGTACCTTTTTAAAAGTAATAGAACCATTTTACATAATACCATTTAGTACAATATAATTTCTTGTTAACATTGTTAATATGGGCTTATCCCATAAACTTGCATTCTTATACATATGTGAGGTTAAAGTATGTCTCTTGAATAAAGTTTGCCCCAACTCCTGGCACATGCCTATTTTTCTCACATGCTTTATAGTAAACAGATCATCTGTGATTCTGCTGATGATAATGGCAGCTGACTTCAAGAAATAGAAATGGGCTCTAAAATAGTCTTCATATTTTGCCTATTCTGCTGTCACTTTTCACCTTTTTACTTTAGTGGAAAATCTTAATGGTTACAGCTCTTTAGATCTAGGACTCTGAATCCTCCTTTTCCTGGCAGAGAACTATCTTTTGGTATTATAGCTAGAGCCTTACCAAATTCATGGTCTGTTTTGGTCATTTTCACGGTCATAGGATCTTAAAAACAGTCAATTTCAGGGTTTCAGATCGGTGGTAATCCACTGGCGGGCCGCGAGACAGTTTGTTTACATTGACTGTCTGCAGGCACGGTCACCCGCAGCTCCCAGTGTTACCCACCACTGTTTCAGATGTTTACATCTGATCAAATAGGGTCTGATCCTGCACTGTTAAGATCAATGAGTTTATCTCTTGAACTCAGTGGGGGGCGGAGTGGGTGATAGGACCAGCCATATTCTATTGCATCAAAGGTCAGTGTAGACTTTTTCAGGGGGATCACAGGTCAAGTGAAAGCTGCAAAAAACCAAATTTAATCATAGGTAATGTTTTCTAGACCTTTAATCATTTCTGTTCCTCTTCTCTGGACTTTCTTCAATTTGTCCACATCTTTCCTGAAATGTGGCGTGCAGAACTGAACACAATACTCCAGTTGAGGCCTAATCAGCGCAGAGTAGAGCAGAAGAATTACTTCTCCCTAGCACTTCTCTTTACTTCACAATTATTTCTCCTAGCCCAAACAACAGACGACAGAAAATATTAAATTTAAAAAACAAAACCAACTTTTTACAAGGAAACTTTGTTTAAAACGTTGCCAATTTTGTTATAGTGTGCAAATTGACCACTAAAGGGGCCGTGTTTGGTAGTGGAAAAACTTTCCTCTAATATATGTCAGACTGACTTTGGAAATTTCATGAAATGGAAACCAGGTGTGCTAAATGCTATACATGATAGAGTGAAAGTGGGTTCGTGTGTGTGTGTGCAGTTTCCAGTGAGTGAATATTGAGAAAATTAGGCATTTGGAAGAAGTGGGAATTTTGGATTCTTAATTGGATTATTCACCTCAGAACATCTGCCAGAGGTATTATGAGCAAAGATAACAGTATCCAAGAGAAGATATAAGATGAAATAAGCAGGGGAGAACAATAACATTGTGCTATATTGCTGTACCATCTTTCACTGTCCATATTAAGACTAAGGGCTAGTCTACACTTACCGGTTAGTTCGACGGCTGCGGATCGAAGTTCCGAGTTCGATTTATCGCGTCTGGTCTGGACGCGATAAATCGAACCAGGAAGTGATCCCCGTCGACTGCGGTACTCCAGCTCAGCGAGAGGAGTACCGCGAAGTCGACGGGGAGCCTGCCTGCCGCGTGTGGACCGCGTCTGAACCGCGGTAAGGTTGAAGTAAGGTATGTCGAATTCAGCTACGTTATTCACGTAGCTGAATTTGCGTACCTTACTTCGATTTGGGGGGTAAGTGTAGACCAGCCCTAAGTGTAGCGAGTGGGACTCACCCCTGTAGCACCTCCTGCTGGTTGTCTCTGAGAATTAGCTCATCCAGCCACCAGAGTGCCCTCTGCAGGCCGGTGTCCCACTGCTGCTTGGCCCCCGTGTCCCTCCTGCACCCGGTGCCCCGTTATCTGGGGTGCTGCCCCTTGGCAGTAACCCCTTTCTCTCGGGGTCTCCCTTCCCCAGGGAACCCCCACCCACTATCCCCACCTCGCCTCAGTATAAGGCCTCAGTCATTGTCTAGCCCCCATGCCCTGGGGCAGACTGCAGTATCAGCCTACTCATCACCGGCAAGGTTGGGTTTGGACCTGCTGCCTTTGCCTACCCCGGGCTGCCCTCTGCAACCCTCAGTACCCATTGGCCTTCTGCTAGGCCGCAGCCTGGGGCTTTCCAGGCTGGAGCTCCCCAGCTCCTCTGCCTTTCCCCAGCCCTGCTCCACTCAAGTACTCTGCTCAGATCCCAGAAGCTAGAGGCAGTCTGCCTGAGCATCCGCCGAGCAGCCCCTTTATAGGGCCAGCTGCGGCCTGATTGGGGCGTGGCCCAGGTGCGGCTGTTTCGCCAATCAGCCTAGGGTTTTCTCTCTCAGCCCCGGCCCTCTCCAAGGGCTGGCTTTTAACCCCTTCTTAGCCGAAGTGGGGTGACCCCGCCCCGCTACACTAAGGCTGTGCAATCTTTCCCCAGTTTTGGTTCAAATACGTTTTAGTGACATGAAATGGCAACTTGGCATCATATGGTTTCAGAAGCCATTGGCAGCATTTTGAATTTGATTTATGCAAAATGGAAACATTAAAATGAAAACTAGGCTGAAACTGTGCTATCCTAACCTATCAAATCATCTTATTTTTATCCTTCACCATAACAGGGCATGTTGTAAAGAGTCAGGAGACAAAGTATATCCTGATATTCAAACACTGGAGGCAGCTGGGGTACCTCAAGGAACCATTGTCACCCTTGGAGCCAATTCTACTCTGTCCCTGTCACCAGCATGGATTAGGGCATCATAAGGGTTGCTTTAAACTATGCTGGGTGGCTATGGCCCCAAGAGGCTGCTGTGTTATTCAGGGATTTCTGGAAAGAAGTGAAGCCACACCCCTTTCTTCCTAGCCACACCTCCAACTCTCCCCTTAAGGTTAAGGTTTGGGAGGCTGGATGGTGGAGAGGTAGCTACAAAGATCTGATCTACTTCCCCTCTCCCATGCTAGGAGAATACCCATTTGGCCATTTATGCCAGCTTCTTGGCCACTCTGCACAGCCAGAAGGACTGGTGCAGGTCAAAGGATCTACCCCATAGTGTCACATCATTACACGCCTTTCTTCCCTTGTGCTTTAAGGTCAGCATACAGTGACCAACTTTTACACACACTACATTAACATAGTTAAATTTCCTAGCTTTTACATTGAAAAACATCTTGTGTAAATGTGGAATAAAAGGGAAAGGATTAAGAGAGAACTGTCCATTTCATCAGAAAGATGTGGTAGCTATATTATTAAAACAGTAGGGCACACACTATGATAAAAATCCAAATAAAATCTATTTTTGAGCAAAAATAGATTTTTTTAAAATCTTGTGTCACTTTTAATTTGCTTTTTAAAAATAAATACCAAAAGAACCAGTGAACATTGTTGCTTGTAAAGTGTCATATTTTAGAACAGCTGTTGTTTAGTTATACAGGTGCCAAAGAACAGTTCAAAATCAGTCAGCTATTTTTGGAAATACAAAACAAAAACGATTTTAATAATTCTGAGCTCTGACTCTCATTTATAGTGTTTTCATCCCAGAGCAAATAAGTTCACATTATAAATGTATACAAATTGAGTTCATAGCAGAAGGTCTCACAAAACTTAACTAGAGTAGTTCAAAGGGCATTGCTGTAATAGATGGAAATGATATTTATTAAACCATAGCCTATACATTTTAGTTGGTCATTCAGTTTGTTTTTCAGGTAATGTGATTTATTTTATGGTGGGCCAGGTTCTACCCACCTTACTTGTGATGAGTAGTACTTTACTCCTTGAGTAGCCCTATTGAATTCAATGGTACTAATCAAAAGGGAGTAGGAATGGCAGAATCTGGCTCTTTCTGAACTTCTAAAAATCATGATGTCATTTAAAGAAAATAGCTTTCTTAGTTCAAATCCTTGCTTCTGTTCTAGATGAGTGTATTCAGACTTAGGCCTGGTCTACACTAGGCTTTTATGTCGAATTTAGCGCCGTTATATCGAATTAACCCTGCACCCGTCCACACCAGGAAGCCATTTAGTTCGACATAGAGCTCTCTTTAAATCGATTTCTGTACTCCTCCCCAACGAGAGGAGTAGCGCTAAATTCGAAATGGCCATATCGAATTAGGCTAGGTGTGGATGGAAATCGACGCTAATAGCTCCGGGAGCTATCCCACAGTGCACCACTCTGTTGACGCTCTGGACAGCAGTCCGAGCTCGGATGCTCTGACCAGCCACACCCTGGGAAAATTTGAATTCCTTTTCCTGTCTGGGCAGTTTGAAGCGCAGTTTCTGTTTGGACACCGTGGCGAGCTCAGCAGCAGTGGCAGCAGTGGCAACGATGCAGAGCTCTCCAGCAGAGATGGCCGTGCAATCCAATAGAAAGAGGGCCCCAGCATGGACGGATCGGGAAGTCTTGGATCTCATCGCTGTGTGGGGAGATGAGTCCGTGCTTTCCGAGCTGCGCTCCAAAAGACGGAATGCAAAGACCTATGAGAAGATCTCTAAAGCCATGGCAGAGAGAGGCTACAGCCGGGATGCAACGCAGTGCCGCGTGAAAATCAAGGAGCTGAGACAAGGCTACCAGAAGACCAAAGAGGCAAACGGACGCTCCGGATCCCAGCCCCACACATCCCGTTTCTACGAGGCACTGCATTCCATCCTAGGTGCGGCCGCCACCACTACCCCACCCCTGACCGTGGACTCTGAGGATGGGATATTGTCCGCGGCCGGTTCCTCAGCGGACGGGGAAGAGGAGGAAGGAGATGAGGAGGACGAGGCAGTAGACAGCGCTTACCACGCTGATTTGCCCGACAGCCAGGAGCTCTTCATCACCCTGACAGAGATCCCCTACCAACCCTCCCCAGCCGTTATCCCAGACACAGATTCAGGGGAAGGATCAAGCAGTAAGTGTTTTAAATATCTAAACATTTATTTACAACATAACTGGCATATTTAAAATATTAACAATAGCTAAAGTGCTTTAAAACATGTAAACATTTATTTACAACAAAACAGGAAGATTTAAAATATTAACAGTGGGTAAAGTGCTTCAAAACATGTAAACAGGAAAGTCAAACAAAAGGGGAATCTGTGCAAAGTGTATCATGATTAGTCTGTCTTTGGGCGCCTCAATATATAGTCCGAACCATTTTCAAAAAATTTCACAATGTCCACTTCATGATTATAGTGCCCAAAACGCTGCACTCATTTGTCCCTCCAAGGGCACCTAAGCCAAGAACTGGTCAATGTAACCGGGGATAGAGGCGACATCCTCCGGGGAGAACTCCTCATACGCCTCCTGCAGGTGTTTTTCCAGCCTCATGAGCAGGTTCCTGGGCAGGGAGAGCTTATTAGGCCCCCCGTGGTAGGACACGTTTCCCTGCCACAACGCCAGCAGGTACTCGGGGATCATGGCCTTGCAGAGCATTGCAGCAAATGGCCCCGGTTTCTGCAGGCTGTCCCGGAGCATCTTCTCCTTCTGGCTCTCCGAGACCTTCAGGAGGGTGATGTCTGGCATGACTCCCTGCTGTGAATTAGGTAGGGGAAAGTTAGTATTGGGACTGCTTGCCCGTCCCTTTACAGAACTGCAACCGCCGGTTTACAGCCACGTGGTTTACAGCCGCGAGGGGGTGGGACAGGGCCAGAGTTCATGCTTGCAGGATTGCTGCCAGCAGAGACTCGCATTGCTTTCTATGTGAAAGGAGGCCAGTGCCACTCTTAAAGTTTTAAGCGGCCACAAGTCTACGGCTTACCGTGTTTGCCATCTAGACAAAGTCCGGTGTCCTGCCCTGCTCCTCAGCTCGCCACAGCAAGACCGCAGGCACTGTAGGCGAGGGCCGAAAATTCGACCTTGTCCTCAGTGCGCGTGTGATAGGTGCTCTGCATGGTCTTGTTCACAGAGAAAGACTATGTTCTCTGTTCACAGATACATTGATCTGTCTCAGGAATTCACTCCCTTTTTCCAATTCCCACAGCCACATCTGCCCAGAGGCTAGCGCACATTAGGAGGAGGAAGAAGAGGACACGGGAAGACATGTTTGCTGAACTAATGGGATGCTCCCGAGCACAGGCAGCCCAGCAGACACAGTGGAGGGAGAACTTGTCCCAAATGCACCGGGCAAACATTGAACGGGAGGAGAGGTGGCGACAGGAGGACAGGCAGGCTACTCAAACGCTGCTTGGACTAATGAGGGAGCAAACGGACACGCTCCGCCGCCTTGTGGATGTTCTGCAGGACCGGAGGCAGGAGGAGAGAGCCCCGCTGCAGTCTCTCTGTAACTGCCCTGCCCCGCCACCAAGTCCCATACCCCCCTCACCCAAAGTCCAAACACGGAGGGGTGGAAGGGGCCGTGAAAAATTTCACTCCACCCCTGCGGACTGCTCTACCACTAGAAGGCTCTCATTCCCCAAAATTTGAAAAGTCCTTTCCTACCCGCCTCACACAAGACCCCGTCCAAGTTTCACCCCCCCGTTCCATGTGCGGTTGTTAATAAAGAATACGTTTCTGTTCATTACTGTTTCCATCCTCTTCTTTTGGAGGAGAGTCTGTCTGAAGGGGGGGGGAAGGGGCTTGGTCATTGGACAGGACAGTCACCTTTAGCAGGGGGCAGGTGCAGCAGCAGGGCACATATACAGTGCAGTGACTAGTTATCCTGGTCAGTCTGGGAGGTGGTTTTCATGTTCTGTGTGGTGGGGGGGGTGGTGTTGCTCTGTGACTTGGTGGCGGGGGAGGGCAGTTACAGATCTTATGCAGCGGTCCTTACCCTGGATCACAGAGCCGCGCAGCAGGGGATCTGTAACCCTCCTCCCCCTGCAAGACAGTCACATAGCCGACACATACACGCAGTCCCGGCCAGGAGGGCTGGCAGGCTCCGTTGAAACAACCAGTCCACCACCGCGGAGCCTGTCATTCCTGGAGTTTAGAAGCATCATTTGCATCACAACCCTAAACCCGCCCCCCGCCACAGTCTGCGTCCCAGGTTTAAAACATTCCCGCGAAAACAGTAATAAAGACAACGGTGTCCATTAACAAAACAGAACAGATTTTATTTTTTGGGAAGGGGGTGAAGGGGGTATGTAATTGGAGAGGATAGTCGACGGCAACTGGGTAAAGAAACGGGGGCAAGTTCAGCTTCTGTGTCCACAAACTTAAAAGTCACTGGGTACCCTGCTCAGCCTTGAAACTGGCTTTCAAAGCCTCCCGGATGCACAGCGCGTCCCGCTGGGCTCTTCTAATCGCCCGGCTGTCTGGCTGGGCGTAATCAGCAGCCAGGCTATTTGCCTCAACCTCCCACCCCGCCATAAAGGTCTCCCCCTTGCTCTCACACAGATTGTGGAGCACACAGCAAGCTGCAATAACGATGGGGATATTGGTTTCGCTGAGATCACAGCGAGTGAGTAAGCTTCTCCATCTCCCCTTGAGACGGCCAAAAGCACACTCCACCACCATTCTGCACTTGCTCAGCCGGTAGTTGAAGAGTTCTTTTTCAGTGTCCAGGGCGCCAGTATAGGGCTTCATGAGCCAGGGCATTAGCGGGTAGGCTGGGTCCCCGAGGATCACTGTAGGCATCTCCACATCCCCAACAGTTATCTTGTGGTCCGGGAAGTAAATACCTTCCTGCAGCCGTCTAAACAGACCAGAGTTCCTGAACACGCGAGCGTCATGAACCTTGCCCGGCCATCCGACGTAGATGTTTGTAAACCGTCCCCGATGGTCCACCAGTGCTTGCAGCACCATTGAAAAGTAGCCCTTTCTATTGATGTACTGGCTGGCCTGATGGCCCGGTCCCAGGATAGGGATGTGAGTCCCATCTATAGCCCCACCGCAGTTTGGGAATCCCATCGCAGCGAAGCCATCTATGATGGCCTGCGCGTTTCCCAGGGTCACTACCTTTGACAGCAGTACCTTGACGATTGCCTTGGCTACTTGCAGGACAACAACCCCCACGGTAGATTTGCCCACGCCAAAGTGGTTCGCGACTGACCGGTAGCTGTCCGGCGTTGCAAGCTTCCAGAGGGCTATGGCCACTCGCTTCTGGACAGTCAGGGCTGCTCGCATCCGGGTGTCCTTGCGCTTCAGGGCAGGGGACAGCAACTCACAAAGTTCCAGGAAAGTCCCCTTCCGCATGCGAAAGTTTCGCAGCCACTGGGATTCATCCCAGACCTGAAGCACTATGCGGTCCCACCAGTCCGTGCTTGTTTCCCGGGCCCAGAATCGCCGTTCAACAAAATCCACATGCCCCATTGCAAACGTGATGTCCTCGGCGCTGGGTGTCGTGGTTTCTGACAGCTCTGTGCTACTCTCCGACTTCAGGCCCTCACTCCGCTGCCGTAGCCTCCTCGCCTGATTTCTCTGCATCTGCCTCTGGGAAAGGTGTATGATAAGGTGCGAGGCGTTGAGAACGGCCACAACTGCAGCGATGGTCGCAGCGGGATCCATGATCGCAGTGCTGTGGCGTCCGCGCTGTCACTGATCAAAAAGTGCGCGAACTGATTTCCCGCCGGCGCTTTCAGGGAGGGAGGCAGGGCGGTAGTGACTGACGGATGACGACAGTTACCCAAAAGCACCCTCGCCACATTTTTTTACCCAGAAGGCATTGGGGGCTCGACCCAGAATTCCAATGGGCAGCGGGGACTGCGGGAACTGTGGGATAGCTGCCCACAGTGCACTGCTTCCAATGTCGACGCTTTCCCTGGTAGTGTGGACTGACAAAGTCGAATTACTGTCCTTAGTGTAGACACACACGTTCGACTTTCTAATATCGATTGCACATATTCGATTTAACTAAAATCGAACTACTCTCGTAGTGTAGACATACCCTTAGATATGTCATCATTATCACTATCATAGCTTGTTGCTCCAAAACCACAGCCAAGACATAGTGCTATTACTTACCTTGAATAGTTCCTCCGGAGTACAGGTTGTTGACAAGGGCGACTTCATCAGGCATGTTCAAGTGTTTACTTAAGCTCTCCACATTCACATTTGGGGTCATTCTACAGCTTCCACTTGGTCAAATTGTCACCAGTCTTGGCCTCCCCAGCTCTCACTCTATTTAGAGTACACAAAATGTTTCTGGTTGACATCAGTGCCTGGAGGATATTGCTCTGAAGAAATCAGGTTCTCCAAGAATATTGACATTTCACCCCATTTTGTTACTCTGTAGCCTTCCACAGTAGTATTTTGAGGTAAGGGATTTTCAGAGGCAAATCTCTTTCTGGACTTCAGCCTTTTGACTGGTGGAATGTGTCCATACAAAGGATGACCATACTGAGGCACAGAACTCTGCAGTTGAATAACTCAGGGTGAGACTGGTTGCTTGGATTGTTTTGGGGTCAGCTCCCCAATTTCTATTGGCCAGTTTCTGGAGTACACAATTCTTTTTTATTTTCTTGATGTACTCTTTGAATGTCAGTATTCAGTCTAAAGTGACCTCAAGGTACACCAGATGTTTGTGGTGCTAAAGGATTATATCATCCTATGATATCTGGAGTTTTTGCTTCGCCTGATGGTGTTTCAGGTGGAAAGTGTATACTTGTGTCTTACTAGGATTGGCATTCAGAAACCATGTGTGATAGTATTTTCCAATTACACTTGGGAGCCAGTTAGAATGTACTCACTGTCCTCAAATCTTTCCAGTTGGGAGGTAATGCAAAGATCATCTGGATAAATTAAACTTTGCATGTTGGGAAATTCTGGTTGGTGATTTTTGTAGATGTTAAACCACAAGGGTGATAGCACTGAACCTTGGGGCAATCCACTGAGTATGACATTGGCTTTTCTGACCATCCATCATAAAAAAACAAACCCACAGTCGATTGTTGAGCAGGGAGAAGTTGATCTGGACCATTTTGCTATTTCTCAAAATTCTTTCCAGTTTCAGTAGACATGCACAATGGTTCACAGTGTTGTAAAAAGCTGACAGATCAATAAACACATTCCCTGTAATTTTGTAGGTTTCAAAGCCATCTTTCATGTATTGAGTTAGGCTTACAACTCTAGCCCACAGCATTAATATCCTTGATCATCAGTTAGCTCCCCTTCCACTGTTGGTGCTATTCTAACCGTTACCACTTGTTCACGTAGCTTGTCCTTGCAGAGTAAGGATATTGGGCGGTAACTCCTTACAAAGTTAGAGTCTTTGTGTAGAATGAATAGTGCAACCACTTTGGTCTGTCTCCATAGCCTGGGTATCTGTGTTGTCTCCATGCAAGGGTTAAAAAATTGAAGCAATCACTTCTGTGGTCTCATCCCAAAAATCCAATAATAGATATGCCATGACTTATGTGCATAGCTCACATTTAATGCTGTCATGAGAATATGCACCTAAAGTTTAATAAAACAGTTATTATTCTGCTCTTGGCTGCCAGCAGATTTATCCCAAATCTCTACTCTATTTCCTGAGCATAGCTGTAGGAGTGACTATAACCTAATTTTCCCTCTTGCTTGATGGTAGGAGTACAATAGCCTACATTTAAATAACATTCAGGTTGTGAACCAAACTAACAAACATGAGAAAATTCAAATGTATGGCTGACATTTCATCTTAGCTCAAATCATTATATCCATTAGAAGAGGACTGCTAAGCTCTAAAATATCACGTTAATTTCCCTAGCTTTTGTCAGTTTGGGTCACAACCTGAACATTTTTGAAAGTAAGGTTTTATATTCAGCACTTTTGTTTTGTATTCAGCATCCTGTGTGTGTGTGTGTGCGCACGCATGTAATAAATTTATATATATATAAAGAAAAGCCCCTTAGGTATGTATGGCACATATGTACCAAAACTGGTAGATAAATAAGACATGTGAGATTCCATCCTTCAAGACAACTTTCTGAAAACTCATGAAGATATTATTCTGCATCTATAGAATATGAGCTATAAACTTCAGACTATTCCTCTGTTTCTATGTTCATTTATTGAAGCACCGTGTCTATAGACCTTTTGCATCTCTGACATTCCAAATTTTCTCTGAAAGAGAAAGTGTACTGTACAAGAAGGCTTTAAAAATCAGTCTAGATATGCTGCTGTCATATCTGGTAGCATTTCAAAATCATCTGAAGTAACAGCTGTGTACAAACAGTATACGCCTCAAAATATTTTTGTTTTTCTTCCAACACCAGCGTCCCATTCTGACACCAGTATTACCTCTCTGGTATGCTGAATGGTAGCATAGGTCCAGGATCTTGCAGATTGGCTTCCCAGTTTGGAGGAGAAATCAGGAAGTAGAGTATGGATCTATTCTAAGTGTAACTTGTTTTATTTGCATACCTACAGCAGTCCTGGAACACAGGTGGTCAAATAACACAAAGGAAATTGCTTCTTTCAAGAAACAGAACCAGCCCTAATGTCTGGTTCCCAGTGATCTACTCTGCCTCAATAATTGACCCTAATCAGAGATCAAAGCAGAGATCAAACTCTCCTCTCTTCTCACACAGCTCTCACTCCAAAGACCACTGCCTCTACACAGAACCTTGCACAACAAAAACTCACAACCCAGCATGTCTTCCCAAGACTGGACATTTTCTTGCATGCCTTGGAACTTGGAAAACACTGTGCAACTAGTGCCACTTGGTGATTCCTGTCAGACCACTACAAAAAGCCTAGGCTCAAACCTGCAGACTTTTATAGCTGGTTACTGTACTTTGTAGTACTGTTCAAGTCAGATCTAAAGCCAGTTGAAGTCAGTGGAAGACTCTGTTTGACTTTATATCAGGTGTGAAATACTCAGACTCATTTAGATCTATTTTGCTGTATCCTTCAGGAAAGGGACCTTCAGTGATCACGATTCATTGTCTCTTCATCCAAAGGAATAAATAAGTAAATGAAATGGACAACGAGCAAAAGAGAAGGATGAAATTTCTCACTCACTTCTCACACTTTAGAAATCCTGATTCTAGATTTGTGAGTCTTTTCAATGTGTTGCACATATCCGAACAAACAAAGGGTACGTCTTCACTACCCGCCGTATCGGCGGGTAGCAATCGATTTATCCGGGATCGATATATCGCGTCTCGTTAAGACGCGATATATCGATCCCCAAACGCGCTCACCGTCGACTCCGGAACTCCACCAGAGCGAGCGGCGGTAGCGCCTTGTGGACCCCAGGTAATTCGATCCAAGATACTTCGACTTCAGCTACGCTATTCGAGTAGCTGAAGTTGCGTATCTTGGATCGATCCCCCCCCTAGTGTAGACCAGCCCAAAAAGAAGCAGTGTGTGCTAGTGGGCAGGGCACTAGACTGGAATTCAGGCAACCTGGTTTCTATTCCCGGTTCTGCTACTGACCTGCTGTATGACTGTGCGAATGACTTCAGATCTCTGTGCCACCTTTTGCCTGTCTTGTCTATTTACCATTTCAGGGCAGTGACTGTCTGTCACTATGTGTTTGTATAGCACAGTGGCTCTCAAACTTTTGTACTGGTGACCCCTTTCACATAGCAAGACTCTGAGTGCGATCCCCCTTATAAATTAAAAACACTTTTTATATATTTAACACCATTATAAATGCTGGAGGCAAAGCAGGGTTTGGGGTGGAGGCTGACAGCTCGCGACCCCCCATGTAATAACCTTGCGACGCCTTGAGGACCCCCTTCTTAGGTGGGACCTTTAGGTCCTCTCATAATAAATAATGATACACAGGTTAAGAATTTAAATTAAAAAATTCAAGACAAATTTCTGTGGTTAAGTTTTTTTTGCCTCCCAGCTGGAGTCACTTTTTAAATGTATAGTGACTACACATAGTATAAACACTTGAGTAATAATAAAAACGAAGATAGTTTATAGCAGTCACTTCTGTTACTGTGGATGCAGTGCTGCCGTGCATGCTTTTCAAGCATTGAAGCCTACCTGCACAGTTGATAAATTTGACATCTGCATGTCCAGGTGACAATGTATGTATGCAAAACCTATGTGCTGCTAGGCTCTGCAAGGCGCACATGCAGGTGTTCGTGCTATAAAAGTGCACAAACAAAAATGGAGACTGCATTGAATTTCCCTCTCCTGTGAAAATTTGGACCACAGTGTCTGAAATAATAAGCTAATTTTATAGCTTGTCAGGACTTTCATGTTATTAATCATGCAACTGAAATGAGGTCACTAACCACAAAGATAAATAACAACCTGTGAACCGTACATGTCTTAACTTTTGTGAAGTGATTCTTGTTACTTCCAAATACTAACTGGCACAGCCAGAAGCATAACTGCTAAGCACTGCAGTATTTTGACACAGAACAATTTGCTGTTAAAGCAGTGGTAAACTCCTGAAGTCTGAAAATGCTGGCTCTCTTGTTGCATATTCCATTTCTGATCCCCTTCCTTTTACTTTGTTTTACAATGCTCTACTACACCCTGCTACAACTAGAGGATTTGTGTTAAGATTATTCTCAAGATTTCACTGACTTGCAAGAACCATGAAGATCAGGTGCCCACCAGTTATGTGTACGTGACCAGACAAGGTACCTCATGAATGCTTTTTTGGCTAGAGCTGCATTGTATCCCTTGCTGCCTTGCTTTTCCAGGTGGCTGGTGGAGTGGGAAAAGAGTCCTTCAAGATCTCTCTTTCCCCCCCTCTCTCCTACAAAGGCATTCTGCTGTGACAACCTTCTCTGCAGCATTGAGGAGAGATTATTCTTGTCTGTCTTCAGAACTGTCAGCACCACAGACTGGGGAGAATTATTTAATACACACCAAATTCCTCCTGGCTTGGGAATTCAGGGCTAGAACAGTAACAGTGTTTGTTGAGAGTCAACAGGTAACTTGGAGGTGCCCACAGAGGTCATGGGTAATTTAACTACTGTCCTATAAAAGTTTGGTGTGCTCTAGAAAAGCGACATATGGTCCTACGGGTGTGTATAGGTGGAGAAATGTTCTAGTGTCATTTATGGAACCAAGTTAGGCACTGCAGAAACCTGGACTTTGCACGTACATCATATTTAAGGGTTTGTTTGTTTAACCTGTTCTTGGCCTTCTGAAAGAGTTAAGTGTTGATTTAATTTTCTAATTTTCGAGTTACTTATAGGTCCAAAGGTCTTAAAATTAAAATGGAGATTATAAACTGATTCTGGTCTGAGTTTTGAGGTCTGAACATGGACCTTTTCACTAAAAACCCTGTGTCCTTAGATTGCAAAGTTCTAAAGGCCAATTTTTTAGCCACAGACACAGCAAAAATGGTGCACATCATATTCAAAACCTTTCGAGGTGTGCACAAATGGACATTTACTTGTACAATTTGAGAAACTGTGTGCCTAAATGCTTGTTTGCATGTGAAATAAACTGATCCGCAAATTGTTCATTGGTGTATACATGCTCATTGTGCCTGTGCATGAAAATTTGGACATTAAAATGTTCTCTGTTCATTACATTTGCAATACTTCTCCTCAACCACTGCACTGCACACAAAATGATTTTAGATGTACTGAGATTGTTTGAATCTTTCTTTGCTGTCTGTGCTGTACTTATCGATATCTGCTATACTTGTAAGAGCAATTTACTGTCCACACATTTTATCTGTTGGGCTGAGAGAGACTGTGTTCTAGATTTTTTTTTTTAAATTAACCTGGAATGCCAATGTCAAGGACCTCTGCACCTTATTGGCACAATCATACTCTGTGTATTTGGATATGGCTGGTGGCCTAGAACCACAAGCGTATGGCTTGTTATAAGGAATGACTGTGTCCAAAAGGAGCCTTGACCTGGCCTGGTCTCTTGAGTCCTTCTCACCTTGTATGGGTGGTAACTGCAATGTATGGGCCTCTATTGAGACAGTGATTAAAAGAGGAAAGATTCAGCTCATGAGGTTTCTGAAAAAGAAGAGAGGATGCTGTCACTTCCAAAAAAGCAATCTACATATGAGGTGGCATTATTTATACCTTATATTTTAATATGCATTTTTATGTGTGGTACATTTGAGAGGCTCTCACTACCCCACAATTTTAATAAATCACATTTATACAATCCTGGTGACGCATATAATGTTTTCAGCTTCTGACTATCAGAAGTATTGGGAGTGGTATTTATTGTTTCTAGCAAATGCCTCTATTAATTGGGGTTCCTTGTTGAAACAAGTGTCCTGTCTGAGAAGCCTGCTTCAAACACCTTAAAAGAAATCTGATCTGTAGGAGGAGACATCTAAAAATATTATCATTTGGAAATCCCTGAGCAAAAAAATCCGTGTTGGCATTGCCCTGTATGCTTCCCCCTGCAAGGTTGAAGTGTGTGTGTGTGTGTGTTGCTTCCCCCTGCAAGGTTGAACTGGTTGTGTGTGTGTGTTTTAAGAATAGCCAGCTTGTTCCCTGTCCATTCAGGTTCATTTCTTAGATTCTGTCTAGATACTTATTGATTCATCATACCCATGGCTTAGACACTTGCTATTTATATGGAATCAATAATGTAGAGGGAAGATTGTAGCAGGTAAGATCATTCTAAAAGAGAGGATTTCACAGGACTAGACATGTGCCTTGTTAGCTATTTTTTCTGAAGGCCTGAGTTAAGTTCCTCCCCTGACTCTGCACTTCAAAGAGTTTGCCTGGGGCTCTACAGAAAGAAGCTGAAACTTAAAATTAAGATCTTTCTTTCAGTGGGTGAGCTGAGTCTTGGGACATTCTACAAAGCTTCTCCTGAGCATGAGAGATAATGCTGGTGGAGTCTGAAGTACTGTAGTGGATTCTTTGAAAGAGGAGGGTAGGGGATGAGAGGGTAAGACAAGTACTGTAGTTTTCATTAAAGCAGGTATGCTTATACATGCTTGTGTTTTGTGAGAGGTATATTTAGAGTCAAAGATAATCCCTGATATTCTAGTTTAGTTGACAGACTACAGAAAGGGAAAATGCATTACAGAGCTGTGAAATGGAATGTAAAAATACATTGTAAAGGTACAGACTCTTGTAAAACATTAGTTCAGGTAAACAGCTCTGCTGAGATATTAAAACAACAACAACAAACAAACAAACCCAACCCCAGACCACAACAAAGAAATGAGGTAAAAGATTGGAAATGTAGAATTTGAGGTGATTCAATCCATAGTGGGAATGTAGATTATATTTTATCATATATACATGCACTGAGGGCAAAATTCTCCTTTCAAAGAACTCCCATTCTGTGTACGTGAGGGGAGCATAATATCAAAGAACCATTTTGCAGCCTGAGAACAAAATTTTATAAGAATCATCTGCAATATGGAGCTTGAAGGCAGTAGTATTTTCACAAGTTCAATGAGACCTTATTAAGCGAATTATGTAGGTCATTAATAAAGCACAAAAGTTTTTCTGATAGCACACACTCCATAAAATGGATTCAAGTTAAATCAGCTTAGTGGTGCCTTATTAAAGTTTTCAGCGGTTCAAGCAAGCGATGTTCAGGCCCATCCTTAAAAAAACAAAATCATAATCATGAAATGATTACCTTGAGAGCTATCACCCTCTCTTTACTCTTCCTCTTTGAGGGGAAGATATTGAGAAAGTTGTGATGAGACATCTTTGGTGTCATGTAGAATTTTCAGGTTCCTTGATTCCGTTCAGTCTTGCTCTAGTTCTGCATGTGTCTGCACTAGTTACATTAGCTGAGGATCTTCTAGTAAAGAAGAAAGTTAAGGTGTCAATACTGGTTCTTTCAGCTCTGCCAGCAACATTTGATTCCATTGACCACAATGTTTTCTTGACCTATCTGTAGACCCTAGCTGAGATAAACAGTATGTGTGGTTCTCTTCTGTCCTATCAAAAAGTTCCCCAGAGGATTTTTTTGGGGTAATTACTCATTACTTAGTGAATTCTTGTGCGGTGTTATTTAAATAAGGTCTGTAAGCATCACCATGCCTATTTTACAGGTAGGGTAATTGAAGCATAGAAACACTAAGTGCCTTTCTTGCAGTCACAGAGTGAGTTAATGACACTGCTGGGAATAAAGCATAGGTCTGGTGACTCCCAACTATGTCAACCACAGCTTGCCTTTACTAGACTTCAATTACTCTTACCACTGTGGCACATGATATCTGCTGAGCTGCTTGACTCTGTACATGTAACCATGTGGGTACTGGAGGCAGGATGCTCTAAGTAGATCTTGATTCTGAAATTTGCCTCACCATCTGGTCCAGCAGCACTTGAGTCGGTTAGCATATAGGGGTGCAGTATAAGGCTCTTTTTCTCCAGCTTTTATTTGAGGTAGAGCTGGGTGCAGAATGGGCATTCCTTTTTAAGGGGAAGGAAAGCGGAGGAAGATCTTTTTGCTGACTCACAATTCAGAATTGTGTATTTTTGTCACGTGCCCTGACACAGTGCAGGTCACATTTATGAAATAAAAGAATAATAATAAAAAGTGTATCAGTATGGAATATTCAAGACATATTTCCCATAAATTGGGTAGATTATCATAGAAACCAGAAGCTAGCTGCTATAGTACAGAAGACAAGATTTTTTTTTTAACTCTGTCAAATCCTGAAGGCTGCTCTGAGACATGTGCCCCTGCTTCTTGCTGAGTCGAGATTTCTGGCACATGGCCCATCAAGTGAGAAAGAGGAAGAGCATAAAAAGTCTTTATGCCAAGTGTTCCTTTCAGTGCCTGAGAACTGGATTGGTTCTTTCCCCCAGTGAAATTATATAATTAGTAATCTTGAACCTCCATCTGTTGGAATATCTGTTAATTTACAGAATGTCAGCACACTTTATTGTATCATTTGCTGAAGAAGTTTGATAACATCCTAGGAAAGAATGGACATTCTACCTCCTGTAGTATTCACAAACTGCTCACATTATGTGCTCAATTGTGCCTGGTCTGCACAGCCCATTCTTGTGGGTGATGTCAAGCTATAGTCCAGGGTTTCTCAAACTGGGGGTCACGATGCCTCAGGTGGTCACAAGCTGTTAACCCTGTGCATGGTGATGCTTGGGCGGTGGCTGTCGGCCCCACGCATGGTTGGCAGCTGGAGCCCTGCCATGTGCAGGGCTGAGAGCCTGATCCCTGCCATGCGTGAGGCTGACAGCCTGAGTCCCTCCAGCCCAATTCCATCCCCACCCCACTCTGTCTCTAATCCCACTCCACCTCCAAAGAAAGGGTGCTAAAATAGAAGTTTGCCCAGGGTGCCATTTTCCCTAAGGAGGGCCCTGAGACTGAGACAACATTAGCGGGCTTCGTTGTTCAGTAGCTGAGGAGCTACATTAAACCGCAGACCAATCAGAAAACTGAGATCAGCAAAAAAAGTAATTTATAATTTAACAATCTGACACGCAGGCAGGGGCAGCACTAGGGGGGGCTTGCGGGGTCGAGAGCTACCCCAAAATTTGCTGTAGCCCCCCCCGTAACCACCCTCCCAGCGCCTAGGTCAAACGTTATGCAGAAGTAAGAGTGGCATGGTATGGCATTGCCACCCTTACCTCTACAGTTCTGTGCCACTGCTGGTGGCAGCGCTGCCTTCAGAGCTGGGCACCTGGCCAGCAACTGCTGCTCTCTAGCCACCCAGCTCTGAAGGCAGCACCTGCTGGCAAGGGGGCATTAGTAAGTCAGCTGTGAAAAGTGATATTTGTATGTTTGTTAATATCACTTTTCACTGCCTCCCAGCTATCTAGAAAGTCTGCTGTGAAGTCTGCACTTGTAAGTCACCTGTGAAAACATATTGACAATGTTTCTTCACGCCTTCCCCCAATATTAAACAGTAATTATTAAAAAACCCTTTTCTGCTTATAACAATAATTTGATAAAATGTATTTTAGTCTTAATTTAAAAGCTGTGAGAATTAATTTTAAATAAAAGGGTTATACATTTAGCATTTAAAATAGTGTTAAATATAAAAAATGTGTTTTTAATTTCTAAGGGGGGTAGGACTCAGAGGCTTGCTGTGAGAAAGGGGTTGCCAATACAACAAGTTTGAGAACCACTGAGCTACATACACCAACCGAGTGGATGTGCAGGAGACATTCTGCTTACCAGAAGCAAAATATCTCATGAAGCTCAGCTCCACTGTTGATACACAGGAGAGCACACAAACTGCTACACGCTTTTAAAGGGTGCAATGCTGGCCTCACATGGTTGATTAGCTCTGCTGGCTAGCCCCAGGGGAGGAACAGCAGCATGGTTCCACCTGTTCCCACCCCACATCTTCTTTGGGGCATTGCTGCCACTCTTGGCTGCAACTGATTAGCAGTCCTGAATTCTCCCAAGTTCAGCAGAGGCAATTCTAGCTGGTCTTTAGAGCTGGACAAATGTAGAAAGGTTCCTTCCTCTCTTCCTGCTCCTGTGTGTGCCTATGATAAGACTAAATTATCACTGACACTCTTACCCAAAACCCTTGTCCCAGAGCTGTATGCAGTTTCATGGGCTCAGCCAACATGCAATTTTCTAACTGACAGTAATGCCTCAAAAGGACAAATATATATGCTAACAGGGTGTCTACTGGAGAGAGTGGAAATACTCATTCAGGATAGTTTTAGGATGAATTAATTTTATTCCTGTATATGCAATTATAGCTTTTCTAGTGAATCCTCGTCTGTGACACAGCCATAAAAATGCGTTGACTTTTGGGAGAGAGAAGATTGGCTCAGCAATGCCAAAGGACTGATTGAATAAAATTAGCCTCAATAAGTCTAGGAGGATAAAGTCAGATGGCTCAGAACTCGCTAGGTCTAAGAGATTCTACATGAAGTACTCCATCTGTGGTTTTATGTTGAGTAAAGATTACGTGCTCAGCTGGGGCCAAGCCAGTTTGCTGTGTTTTTCCAGTAAGTCTTTTTCTCAGTCAACTGAGAACGTAATCCTGTTTTCCATTTCAGAACCCAGCCGGTGCCTTGGGAATATCTGGGGCTTGATTTCATTGGGGTTATTAGTGAGCTGGTTTCAAGAGAATGCTTACATCGTAGTTTTCTTGATGTTTTTCCCAAGGGGGCAAAAGTCTTCCCACACAGATGGCTATAACTGGTGGCTGGCAGACAACTGATGGATGAAATTTTACTCTGGCACCATGCAGTAAAGCATGCTTGGCAATGTGATTATGACAAACCATTCTTTAGTTTTGTTTTTAAAAGGCTACCAGGAATGCTGTCAGCACAGTGTCATGTGAACCTCTGCTTACCATCCTTCATCTAACTGGACTAAGTAGGTTAATTTCATGGTAGAGGTAGCCCACCAAGTGTAGCTGGGTTAATATCTATAGGATAAACACTTACCAAGAATTACTCCTTTGAGTTTTAGAATGGCTTTCTGTGGAAGCACTATGCTCCATCCAAGAAGACTAGTAGGGCTTCTGTTTGAGATATGCAGGGTCTAATGTGTACAAATGACCTGCTTTTGCTGTTGGGTGGCAATAAAACAAACCCTACCTGAATGGTCAAACAGGTATCTGCTCCTTTATTTGTTTTAAAGATTCAAGTGAATAAACTGATTAGTTCAAAACCTGTCCCATAATGTTAGACCATACAAGAAAAAAGGGATCCTAGAGGAAACTTAAAAACAGTGCTGTACATTTAAGCCAGTTAAAAGGAAGTGTTTCTTTACACAGCATATTCTACTTTGCGTGTGCATGGAGATATACCTATCTCATAGAACTGGAAGGGACCTTGAAAGGTCATTGAGTCCAGTCCCCTGCCTTCACTAGCAGGACCAAGTACTGTCCCTGACAGTTTCCCCCCCCCCCGATCCCTAAATGGCTCCCTCAAGGATTGAACTGGACTTTTCTGCTGCACGAAGACTTTGAGACAAATAGTGTTGCAGGGTTTGAAAACTGACTTTCCATAACCCTTGCACCTATATAAGTTTAGGATAAAGTTAAATATGTAATAAGTAGACTTGGCAAGCTGGTCAGTTTACCAGTCAGATAATATCAACTGACCGCCTATTATTTGACCATGGTCAAATGCCAAATATTCTAGCAAGAATGCTCTGATGTAAGCGACACCTACCTTTTGTGTTGCATCATGGTGCCATTCTTTCATTTTTTAGAACTTAATTTAATCATCTTTCACATTTTTCTGAGTAAAAATAACTCAATTCAGTAATTTTTTTGTAATTGGGTATACATATCTATCAAAGGCTAACCCTGTTGGAGATAATAAAGTCTTACTCTTTGTTACTGTTCTAATAAATTAGTACTTTGAAATATTTGACAATTTTTGACATTATTTGACAATATTTGACCAATATTTGACAGGCAAATTGACAAGTTGTTTTTGGACTGGTCAAATGTCCAACCCTAGAATAAGCCCTCATATGCCAGAGAGTGAGATGAGTTTATAAGGGGACTGAAGGTATATGAACAGAAAGGAATTTCCCACATCATGCATTATAGTTTTTTTTTTTAATCATAATCTTATATACAGAGTGGCATATCGAGCTTCAGTGAACCATTCTGACTTGGTATAGCAATTCTTCTCTTCCACTTCTTACAGAATATTTTAGAATGCGCCTCTTTATAGCTGTTGATTTATGAGCCTCATGCATAAACCTTTCCAGTGTAAGCTTTTTCCTTGCTAGTCAGTGTAGATTTCTTAGCCTATTGCTTCTTGGTGGCATGATCGTGTTAGAAAAAAGTTTTGCTAAAGCTTACGTTAACATTCTCTCTTTCTCCCCTTCCTTGCTTATTTTTTCTTCCAGATGTTCATTAATAATAATGGGCTCAATCATCAGCTATGTGAGAATGACACTCTGCACAAATAAAGGAAGAGGGAAAAGTCGAGATGACTGTTTGGCATCTTTATACCATCTTCTCCCCCAATACTGGGACTGCCCAAGGGCCATCTTGCCCCCCTCCAGTCTAACTTAGAGCTGCCTCAGTTATGCCAGCTTGAAATGAACCCCTAGCAGCCACGACACTGACCAGGGCTTACCAAAGTGCAGTGCAGTCCTGCCATACCCCCATATGCTTCCTTCCCATCACTGGTATTCTCCCTACACTTGCCAAGGGGAGATACTTCACCTGTTCCTCAGATGAATGCTGCACTCTGTGAACACTACCCCACAGTCACAAAATAGTGCATGGAAGAATGGGACTATGTCCATGACCCTCTCCACCAGACACAAAACCTTACTAGCCTCCCTCATTATGTTCATAAGTGAGCAGCCCTCCAATTTGTGGTTGCCTCCTGTGTGATTACCAGGGGTGGGATGGGCTCCCCGGTCCCTCTCTGTCTTCTGGCATTTCCATGCAAGGCTACTATGACTTGGCACAAGGTATATTCTAGATACTTTGAAAATAAATGATCAAGATACTAGACTCTGAAAAGGTGGAAAAAGGTTACTTCACAGGAGAAATATACATGTACATTTTCATACACATGTATTGTAGCTATGAATTACCTGGGTATGCTGAATTCCTGTATATGATATAAATGAAGGCCTCTGAAGGAGGGATTCTAGTCTATAGAGTGAATAACACATCTGTGGGAAACATATCTAAAGAGCTGTTTAAGTAGTAGTATGGAAGGGTGCAAAGGGCAGGATGAAATTATTTGTTATATGGCAGATTCCATTGTGCTACTCCTTGTGACATCTGGAAAATGATGCAGCATGAGTACTGTAACAGTTGCCTGTCCTGAGACACAGCGCTACCACAATATGCCTCACTGAGGACATGGGAATCCCAAGGTTGCCTCACATGGGTATAAAACATAAACTAAGGCTGAATATGGCCCGGTTTTTGCAGTCATCTCTCCTAGACACTGAAATCATCTAATGTCCCTGGTATGTGCAGTTGTGAGAGAGACTGTCCCAGTGGTAATCTAAGCTCCACGGTTTTTCATAGCAATATAATTGGCTAACTCTGTCCTAAGGGGCCTGATCCAAAACACAGTGACATCAATGAGAGACTTTCCATTGATTTCAGTAGGCTTTGGATCAGGCCCTTAATGGGTTATCCTCATTGAAGCTGACTTTAATATAAGTAAACCATTGCTTATACAGTTTTCATTAATCCAACACAAAATTCGCCTTTGCTACTATTGGGTAAACATAACACAAAGATGTTGAAATTAACCACATAAAATAAATATTCTGTATTTTTCCTTTTTGCAAATCTTTATTTGGCCTTCAACAGAAAAAGCTAAGTTGGAAAGCCTGTCTCAGCCACAGATTTATATTTCATTTTACAGTATACTCTTGCAGCTACTAGCATTTGTTAATATAGCTTTTAAAAACTATGCAACCAGGACTTTCCCCCCTAATTTTGCAGAGGTATTCATATATCCTTCCCATCTAGAGTGACACAGCGAGACTGACATGACATATTGAAATTGCTGAAGTGTAGAGGCAAGATAACCTACATTTGCTTTCCATGTCAATCAGCATGAACAATGCAAACATTCTCCATGTAAAAAACACCAGTGCTTTTTCTGGTCATTTAATAATATGCTGATTTAGGGCTAGAACTGGAAGAGTTATAGTCAAACTACTAATTTTGTTTTATTTTTTCTTCTATCAGTAAAAAGTCAGACTTCTTTAGACATTATCAGGGCAGAATTTTGAATGATCACTCATTGTAACCCATGCAAGAATGTGGCAGATTGGTAACCAGCTGAATTTAGTATGGGACTGCTTTCACAGTTGTCCCATTTTAGTCCTTACTGTAACGACTCCTGTGGATAAGGAATATTTGCATGAATAAAGACTGCTCACACGAGTAAAGGTTTGAAGGACAGAACCACTGCATTTATTTTGTATAAGATGTCTTGTCCATTAGGCCAGAGAAGACTGGGAGGCCCATACTAGCAGACTCTACTTCAGATATCACTGGAATTAAACTTCATGGAAAACCAAAGCTTTTACCCTTCCCTCTCCCTTTGTTTGTGTCACCCATTTG
Source organism: Terrapene triunguis (assembly GCF_002925995.2). Taxonomy (NCBI): domain Eukaryota; kingdom Metazoa; phylum Chordata; order Testudines; family Emydidae; genus Terrapene; species Terrapene triunguis. The sequence goes on along the minus strand of NW_020664419.1, from coordinate 54,320,702 downwards.
TTGCTTCTTGTTTCAGCTAAGGGTCTGATTCTGCAATGATCCTGCAAAAACATAGACACCTCAATAAGACTCACAGTGCATTAAGTTCAGGGCCGGTGCTTCCATTTAGGTGACCTAGGCAGTCGCCTAGGGTGCTAGGATTTGGGGGGGGGGCGGCAATTCAGCGGCGGGGGGTCCTTCCGTGCTCCGGGTCTGCGGCGGCAATTCTGCGGCGGGTCCTTCACTCGCTCCAGGACCCGCCGCCGAAGTGCCCCGAAGACTGGGAGCGCGGAAGGACCCCCGCCTAGGGCGCCAAAAACCCTGGCGCCGCTCCTGATTAAGTTAAGCATGCATATAATTCTTTGCCAGATGTGGGTTTAAGATTTTAAGGTCTATTACTCTGTGTTTGTACAGCATGTAACAGAATGGGGCCCAGACTTCATTGGGATCTTTAGATACTACTGTAGTACAAAATAATAAAAAGAATATTGAAGAGTGGAGTTCACCTGAGCCCCACCCTCATGCATAATTTTAGTGACTTGCATATAATATATTCATGTCTGTTAAAGCAAAGTACTAATCTCATGCATCAAAAAACCCCAAAAAGCTAAACAAATTTTGCTACCAGATGCATGTGTGCGAATCCCATTGAAATCATATTAATCTGAGGGTAAAGTCTAAGGCTTGGGAATAAATATATTTTTAAACTAAATAACTGGCTTTTATGTATAAGCTGGAATGTATAGCATATAAAGATTAGAGAGCTTTTCTTGTTGAATTTAAAAGCATTCTTTAATATTATACATATTAAGAGATAACTACCTAGCCTTAATTTCTTCCTTAGCATAACTGGTAACACATTAAATTTCAGGGTACAAATATTGTGTAAATACTCCTTTATATGATAACTGCAGACTATTTAACTCCATGAAAACTACCATAAAGTGGTAGATTAATTACAGCTCATGCCATTACAGGGTAATGACATGATTATTTCTCTTTTCTAAATGCACTCTAAGGTTACATAATATCTTCTGGAACTATTATGTGTAATTGTTAATAGCACTTTGTTGTATGTACACAAATACTTTCGGGCCTGATTCAGCAAACCTTACTCACATGTGTAGTACCACTGATTTTAATAGAACTAGACATGTGAATAGGGTGACCAGATAGCAAGTGTGAAAAATCGGGACGGGGGTGGGCGGTAATAGGCTTCTATATAAGAAAAAGTCCCAAAAATCGGGACTGTCCCTATAAAATCCGAACATCTGGTCACCCTACATGTGAATAAGGATTACTCATTTTAGTAAACGTTGCAGGATTGAGTCCATAAGGTGTATTTTTGAATAATGAATTTCTGTAGAATTCCAATAAGGACATTGTTTCACAAATACTTTCTGTAAAGCACTTTGAAGAAGAAACAAACCAAAAATGTGACTCTCATAAACTACTATCTCAGTTTGGAATGGTTCAACGGTTTAATGAGGTTAATTTGTATTAGGTTGAGGGAAATCCTTTATCTACTGTATAGAGGCTTTCGTTTCACATGAATGTGACAGATATTGTACTTACTGCACTGGAACTTAATTATTTGATAGCACAAGGAACTGAAATTCCCACATTTCCTCTCTAGGAACATTCACGGTATACTTTAGATGGTAAATAGAAACTAGAGGATAGTTGCCCTAGATTTTTAATGTGTTGAAGAGACAGAGTAGCCTTTTCTGGAAGGTTTTATTTTTCTACCTCCAAAAATGGAAACAGTTTTACTAAACAGTCTCTGAAATGCTATAATTGGCATTTGGTTATTTTTTGCTCTAATCTAGTCTTCACATATCACAGCATCTTTTGAAATGCTTTTCTTTGCCATTCACAAACGTAAATGATCATTTCATTTAGATTACTTTGGCATAAAAGCCTTGGAAAATGCTCCATTTTCTCTCTAATGACTACAAAGTAAAAAATTAGCTGTCTTGAAAAGTTTTTGTTTCAGCAGTTATTTTTTTCCTCAAAGCATTATACAACAACCTAAATCCACTAACTAGCTTGCATTTCAGATGACTATTGGTGCATGTAGGTGATGTTTTATTTCTGCTTAGAAGGTGTAATATGGAATCTCTAGAGAGCCAGTCAAGCTGTGTAAAACTGTTAAATAGGAGAGCATAGAGGCAAACAAAATTTCAGAATCAATGAGACAAATCAGAATACAAATAAGGACTGAAATCTAATAGAGAGAAAAATAAGCAGGAACAAATTCACAACCTGACACTCAATTTACTTTCTTTTATAGCTTCAGTGTCAGGTTTGTTATATGAATCTCATGTCAACTCAGTTAAATGAATTTGTGTTAGTGTGTGTGGGTTTGAAATGCATAATTGCCCATTATAATAAAAATGAATGTAACTTTTCAGAACAGGTATGTGTGTCTATTCTATGTTCATGCTACATATTATATATAAGAAATACAGTGTATAAGTAATTTATTTTACTGTATGCACAAAATTCTCTATTCGCTATAAAACATATAAAAGATTAGTTGAGAAAAATGTATATAATTCTTCGAGTCAACATGTTAACATGCAATGTTAACCCATGTAAAATAATTTTCATGGTGGTTACTTTGTACCAATGGGCCTAAAAATATCTGCTTAAAAAATCTCATGGGTATTGGGATAACATGCCCCATTAACTCCCTAGAAAAGTTCAGGTAGATAGCATGAGCAGCATCCCTCTTTCTCAATTTTATTAGCAATAGTTAAAGCTTTTAAAACAGAAAAACATTTACTCAAGTTCGATTTTTCAAAAGGTGGAACCTCTTTTGATTTTCTCACCTGATATGTCACCTTTCATAATCTGCATGACCTTGGTTTGATCAGTCACATTGTGTTATATCATTTCAGCTGTAACACTGTACAACCTGACACTGTACAATGTGATGCTAAAACTGAAATGTGTAGAGAGTGATTACAATGATCACAAGCTGTTTGACTGGCTTTGTTCTAATGAAAAACATGTGATTGCTTGAATATAATGTTCTAAGCAGTAGCTTCCATTTTGGTAACTAAGAGCCAGATTGTGGGCTACCCCTCTATGGCTGTGCATGGACAAGGGTGGCAATCAAGTGGTTGCACAGTTTACAATAGCTGTCCTTGCACTCTTGGGAGGGGAGGAATTTGCTTGTTCCTGCTCCCTGTTCTTTCAGGAAGAAAGACTCTGAAAAGGGGTCAAAGAAGAGGTATGGTTATGGCCCTGCTTCCGCTTCTTTCCACCATGAGCATCTGCTTTGTCTTTATTGGTAGTCTCTGCTTTGTCTTTATGGGTAGTACAATCTCTTTAGTGCTCATCTTGGGTTACTGTGGCCTGGCAATGGCCCCATGTTAAGGGTGGAAGTTTAAATTCATAGTCTAGTTTTAAGAATATAGGCTGCTGGCCAGAGAGGGCAGTGTGCTTTAGAACGGTTATAGATTCCCCATACACTGTAGCATTCGAAGAAAAAGCAAAGTCAAAGCTGCTTGTAAAAGGGCCCAGTCCTACATGGCAAGTCTCCCATTAGCACCCCAAGTTTTGTATTTGTTTGCCAATTCAGGTCACCTTCTGCCAACATACCAACTTTTGGAATTTGGGTAGGAAGGGGATGACAGAGTCCGCATTCTTGATAAAATTTCATAAAATATTTTGCACTTGCTACCTCTCCAGTGCCCCCTCCATGTGATTCAAATAGAGCTATCCAAGGCTGAGACAGTGTAGACCTGAGGAAAGGAAGTTTTACGTAATATTTTCTACCAGTCTCCTCAAGGTAACATCTCACAATCTCATTTGGGTACAATATAAGTCCTGAGTATAGACAGTGACTCTCTGGTACTTTAGCAGTAGTTTTATGATCTGTCTGTGATCTGCCCTACAATTTCTAGCAGCCACTGGTTCAGCTTGCAGTCTCAGCAAGCTTTGATTAAATGAAAATGATACAATAATTAGTTACTATACCTTAAATAGTTAACCTTTCCCCTAGGCAGATCTTCTCCTGGGACTGCTGTAGCCTCAGGGCTGAAGTAATTCCTGTGACTGGTTAGCTGATCCTGAAACAAGAGAGAATGGATAGTGTGTCCGAGTAGTCATTGATCCACTGCCCCCCAACCCTGCTTTGCACTACGAAGCAGAGAGCTCCATGACATGATGGGGGATCATATTCCATGCATAGGATTCCCAAATCCTGCCACATCTTCTTAATGGAGCTGTACCAGTTGACTAGTGAAATGAAAAAAACAAACAAAGAAAAACCAGGACATTTCAGGTGACTTAAAGGAAGATCCTGGGACATCATATAAAAAACTGGATCTGTCTGGGGACATGTGGTCATCTTACATTTATAATGTATGCATTCCAAAATATATATTCATGCTGCTATTTTAATGTTGAAGCACTTTCTTTTCGGAGTGTCACCCTAAGAAAATACAGGTGAGTCTTACCTTACGCTGGGGTTACGTGCCGCTGTCAGCGCATAAAGTGAAAATCGCGTATAGTCAAAATTACATTGAGTGTAATGGCGGGCGGAATCGCCCACACTACAGGTACAGTATTTAAATGGTTATTTTTCTCTTTTTTTGTTGTTTTGTTTTTGCTGACCGCGCAAAGCTGAATTCGCGCATGTTAAATGCGCGTAAGATGAGACTCGCCTGTATATTATATTAGGTTTATACGGAGTTGCAGGTGTCTATGCTATTCTGAAAATATATATATTTTCTATGATGCTTTTTCAGTGCCTCTACAGTTTGTTCCACTGAAATGGTGCAATGTGCATTCTTCTCAATTGTTCTTATTTCACCAAGCATTTTCTGTCCGAGACACTTATGCCATGTTTAGAAAAGAAATCAGCTTTGCACTACAGAGTTGGTGTTATTGGAATTTTAATTGTGTGTATTGCAGATCCCTTTATAGAGCTAAATGTAACATATTTCTAATAAAAACAAATGCTGTACCATGCTACCGAGCAGTGTTATCACCATCATCACCTTCTTCTTTTTGTTTGCACAGCTCACCATGTTAAAACTGGAACCTGTGAGGTGGTGGCTCTCCACAGATGTTGTAATAAGAACAAGATAGAAGAAAGGTCACAGACAGTCAAGTGCTCCTGCTTTCCTGGGCAGGTAGCAGGTACCACCCGAGCAGCCCCTTCTTGTGTTGATGGTGCGATGACTTCTCTTACGTCATTTTCTTGTATTTTTGCTAGTGGGTTTTGTAATGCTTAGTGTCAAAACTAGGAATCTTTCTTTTAAACCGAGCAGTGTTTAAAAGTGTTAGAAAGGATTCTGAGGTTTGAAGGGTGTCTCCAAGATGAATGGGAGAGGAGGATAAGAAAAATGAATTATTTGCTATTGCTTTATGGAAACACTATCATTAGATGACAGTGAAACAGACCTCTTGAGAATCAAAATGTGATCTAAATAATAGAATGCTCTTAGTGTTATCAAGTTAATTTAATTAAAAGTGTTTATGCATAAGTTACATCAGCATATTATTTTCATATGCTGCAGTCTCATACTTTATTTATTTGTTACTTTGCCACAAAGCAAGGAAAAACAAACAAGCAGAGCATAGTTTGCTCGTTTTTAGGCTTTTTAGACCAATGTTGTTTTTGCTATTCATAGTGCAATCTTAATACTGCAAACAAAACTGGCATAAAATAGGTTTTATTTGGGAAAATATTGGCTCATTTTGCACAACTCTTTCTCTGAAAAAGGACAAGACTGTTTTTTAACCCTTTACACAAATTATTTTTTCTGTGTTTGCTGTCATAGAAGCTGTATGTATGTCATCTTCAGGTCATACATTTAATCTTACCTTGAATGTACAGAACTTCAAACACAATACCTTAACTCAAAAGAAGAGATTATGCCAAAAACTTAGACATCTGACCAGGAAAGAAGAATTGGTGATTGAAAAGGATTGCTGTGAAATTTGTTCTTGAAGCAAGATAAATTTAAACAGATGTAACAAATGTAAAAAAAAAAATAGTAATAACAATAATAATTAAGAAGAGATGCTGGTGCCAAATTCATACACAGTGCCCTTGACAAATAGAGTCTATTTATTTAGGAAGATTCTGACTTGCAGTGTAGTTGTTGGTCAATATACTTTTTTCTAAAAATTTTGTGGAGAATAAAATTGCTGCTGCCATATAATAGGGGATGTAAAGTGGCCATTTACTGAACATGTAAATGTGTATGTTTCCCCCTCTCATAGCTTCAATAGTGGAACAGAAATGGTGGTGCCACATGCAACCATGTCTTGAAGGGGAGGAATGTAAAGTTCTTCCAGATCGGAAAGGATGGAGTTGTTCCTCTGGGAATAAAGTGAAAACAACTAGGGTAGGTATAAAAATTTTATTAAAGTTAATGTTTAAAATTAAGTATACACAAGTTAAGAGGGAAGGTACTGTACATCTGGGGTCAGGCTTGAGTTATGAGGGATTACAGGTATTGGTTGCAAGGGTGAAGAGATACATACATATCACATAACCAGCATAGACCCAGATTGGGGTGCAAGAGTTTTTAAAGTGTCAGTGGATAAGTGGTCTCGGGTACGCCACCCATGGAATGTATAAGGAGTCCAAGTCAGTATCGGTATAGCGAATAAGTACACCAGCATCACTTGTTACCAACAGAAAACTAACACACAGGCCCTAAGTAAACACTCAAAAGAAAAGAGCCTAGAAGAGTAATGAGCTGTGGGTAGGCAGTTTTATTGAGGTTGGGTTTCCTGACTCTGTACACTTCCATCAGCATACTTTGCAGTTGATTGATCATAGTGTGCACTGTTCCTGTCATTTTCAGGTCTGGGCATTGCAGAGAAGAGAATAAACCCCCTTTCAGCTGCTACTACTAATAATTTATATTTTATTTGATCTGTTTGTCCCTCTATGGCTGGTTGCAAAAAAAAGCCAGCACACCCTGCTAATCTCCTTGCAATGTTCCAAATCCTATTGATTTACAAGGTATAAAATAAATGCACTTTTTTGTCAATTGCTTGGAATTATCATATCTCTACACAGAAACTGTTGAATATGGTAAGCATTTACTGTGTCATTACAGAATAATCTTCTGGTTATTTATGTCTTGTAAAACAGAATTACTACAAAATTTGGACAGTGGTGCAATATGTTCCCTTTCCCATTTGACACTTATTATGTTATTTGTTCAAAATTGCATTAGTAGGAATCCATCTAACATTTTGTTTTACATGATTCTTTGAAAACAAAGTAAACCTGTGCTTTCTAATTGCTAACACAAGCAAAAGAATAACAAATTACCTAGATAATACTAAGCATTATACGCTCAGACTTCCAGAAACCACAGCTTAAAATCCCTGCATATTCAATTCAAGTTTTCATTCCTGTGAGGCAAATTAAGGATCCAGCCTGCAAACGCACACACAAGTAAATCTTATGTGAGTAGCAATGGTTAAAGTTAGTCACATGAATAATTGTTTGCAGGATTGATTCATAACTGGCTACAATGAACTTTACTTTGTGTATGTGTCTCTTTGAGCCTGTGACACAGAACAAAATATTTCCCCTCCCTTCACTGTACTGTAGTGTCCTATGTATCGACTGGCTATCTCCTGTCTATCCCAGAGGTGGCTGAATGGTGTCTGTATGTCTGAGTTTGTAAAAGCACTTTGACATTCTTTGGATGAAAGGTACTTCATTAGTGTATGTTATTCCATTCTTCCTTCTTAAATCCTTTTTCAAAACACTAATCTCTGCTTGAGTACTGCCCCCAGCTAAATGTGTGTGTGTATGTATATATGTAAGGTGTGCACACATACTCACTCTAGATAAGTATTATGTATGTTGTGTATGTGTCTGAGATATATCCAGTTAGAGGAAGATAATTTAACAACAGTAACTAACTGCAGATGGAAAAGAAATTGGGAAAAAAATGTGACTAGTTCATGTCCCTCTCTCCTCTTCTTTTGGCATTTGGCTTCTTCCCCCTACCCTCCTACCATGTTGTTTTGCTCTATTTACATGTGAATTGTCTAAATTAGATAAGATTTCTGGACAGGGATTTTCCTCCTTATATATTTGTAAAGTACCATGCAGTATATTGTCCAACTACTACAGGGTTAGGGTATAAATGTTGTTGTTGTTTGTACAATTATGTCATTTTGGCAATATTTTTAGTAATATAAGCTCATTGTTAGCACTTAACAAACAATAAGTAACAGGTGGCTGGATCATATTCTCCCGCTCCCCAGACACTTTTAAACCACTCTAGAGGTCCCAGGCTCTATTCATCATCATGCTAAGACCTACAGGTCCATTGCAATGGATGCTTCAGCCTCATTTCAACTTGGGGGCAGAACCAGACCTGTTAGTCTGTGGCAGCAGGGGATTTCCTGCCTCTTGAAGTTCCCTCCAGTTTTACCTGCCTCACCACCAGTGGCTCAGCCAGACCCCCCTCCCCTTCTGCAGAGCTTTTCTGAGGGAAATCCCACACTTTATTTCAAGTTTGCAACTAACAATTGGCTATCTGGGCTCTGAAGGATTAATCCTGCCTCTCTATATATACATAGAATATCACAGGGTTGGAAGGGTCCTCAGGAGGTCATCGAGTCCAACTCCCTGCTCAAAGCAGGACCAATCCCCAACTAAATCCCTAAATGGCCCCCTCGAGGATTGAGCTCACAACCCTGGGTTTAGCAGGCCAATGCTCAAACCACTGAGCTATCCCTCCTGAATCTTCAGTAGCCTTGATTTTGAGAAGCCCTGGAATACCTATGCTGCTATTAGGAGGCTGAATGTCTTCTTCGTCTTAAGAAATTACCCTGTTATCAAAAGTGAGTACTCATCCCTAATGTATGGAGGCTGCAGTGTGTATGTAGCTCTTGTCTATAGTAAAAGGTTCTAAGTGAAAGGAAAAATTCTGAAGTGTTTGAACCAGTAAACTCCATATTCAGAGAAAAATAATACAGACAGCAAAGAATCAGTATTAAGAGAACAAGTATAATAAGCTTTTATTATTGTCAAATGAAGTAGCCCATATGTGATGGTCGTGTATAATGTAAAAGCAGCGGGAGCCAAAGGGAGCTAGCAAGTTTGTGTGATTTAAACACACAGCAACTTCTGTGAAAGCCTTGCTAAAAGCAATATAATGCATTAGGTCTCAATTCACCTCTAAACACTGGGTCAAATTTTCCTCTTCAATAATACATGTGAAAATCGTAGTTAGATTGTAGCTTCATAAACACTTGCAAAGCAACCCTCTTCCACAAAGGTATTTGATTTCAAAACAGCACCTGGATTTCCAGACCCCAGGATGTCAGTAATGGAGTATTATGTTAGGGAATGGAGGCAGCCTCTGGAGGAGGTGGTTTTTTTTGCCCAATTCTGGTAACACAGATGGTTGTGGTATTTGTCACTAGGGAAAGGATGCGGGTGAATAATGGGAGAAGACTAATTGATTTTTCTAAAATGTGACCTGGTTGAAGTGTTGTATGTTCAGAGATGCAGATATTTAAGAAGAATATGCATGAATAATGAATTAGGAATAGCATGAATATTCTGGTACTTAGAATTCAAATCTTAAGGATATTCAGGTAGATATTATTTACACTAAGAATACAGAAATAGGCATTATGGAATCATGTTGTAATGGAATCACAGTCCCTACAATGTCCGGGTACGGCTAACAGATGAGAGGGCTAATGGGTTAATAAGGATTAATCAGAGAGAAGCAGTAAATGTGGAGAGGAAGAGTTTAGGGGTCTGAACTTACCTCTGATTAACATTTTTTACTCTGTTGGAGTTTATATTTGGAAGGGTAGAATTTCTGCCTCTGTATTTAGAGAGGTCTGAGGAGAAAATTGCTATTCTGGCTAAAATAACGATTTATTTTTAGGCAGAGATATTGTAGTGTATGCCTGCCTAGGCAATGCACTGGAACTGGACAGGGTGTTTAGAAATAGATTATTAAGCCTATGAAATAAAGATAGCTCAGAGATTTTCCAGAGACGACATAGGGTCCAGGATGCAGTTCTAGGATTGTGTTAAGGTACAGATAGTTGACATTTTTTTTACATGAAGTTTTCATTTTATTTGTTTTCACATTTTTCCTATTTGTTGACAAAAAAGAAATATATTTTTTCAAAACAATAAACATTTGCATTTCATTTTGAAATATTTTGTTTATAATTTCTTGTCTCCCCTTCCTTTTTCTCAACTTTTTAATTTTTTTCCACTGGAAAGGAAGAAAAAATAAAACAAGGAAAGCAACACTTCCCTTCACCTTTCAACACTTAAAAAAGCTTCCCCGCCCCCCCAGTGGGGGGTGCGGGAAGGGGAGAGAGGTTTGAAAAAATGAGTGTGAGAGAATTTCCTCTCTAGTCAGAAAACCAAAAAATGTATTTGAATAATTTTTTTGGTGGAAATTTTTCATTTTCAATGAAACCCCATTTTCCAAGACAAAAGCTTTAGCTGAAAAAAACTTTGACTAGTTTTAGTTAGGAATTTAATCTGACAAAGAAAATCAGCGACAGGCAAGATTGTTGTCTTACAGTTGGAGAGAGGTGTCTTTGAATTGATTTTGAGTGCTTGGAGTTCAAAAAAGAGAGAGCTTCTAAGAAGGACCAGGGGACTTCTAGTGTTCATCAGACTTACAGAGACTTTGACAGGGGACAACCTCATCAAATATGTGAGCACAGGGGTAGGACTACTAGAAGAGTCATTGTTAGCCTGAGTCTCACTTAATATGGTATAATTATGTTTGAGTTTGTTTCCTCTATCACTCAGAAAGTATTAAGGACACGTTTGTGTTCACTATTATTTCTTGTGTTTTCTGATGTATCATGTTGTTCCTTATTTTATTTCATAAGTAGTATTTGGATTTCCCTCCCATTCCATTTCTTTCCTTCTTCCTTAGATTTTGCTCTGAGTGTATATAATTAAATTCCTCTTTTGTTTCATCCAATTATTGTGACCTATTCCATTTGGCTAAAAGTGAGTAAAAAGTTATTGAACAATAAGGGAGATCAAAGTGTTTCCATTCTGCCATAAACAACTTGAAACTGAAAAGAGTAGGTGTTGGTACCATAAGGTATTTTTCTAAGGAACTGCATTGCTAAGGATGGTTTCTACTACCAAGAAGATGTCCCTGACAAATTAAGGTTATCAATAAATTTTCATTATCTTGCAAAGATATACCTAATTTTAAAAAGGGAAATATGAGTGTACAGATGCATGCTGATGCACAGTTGCACAGAGAATGAGATGCACGTGCCTTATCTTCATTCTTGTGCACATCTGAAGATATTTTTATTAGATCTGGGTCAAAATTAAAACCATGGATCTGAACACCCAGAACATCAGGGGGATTTGACTTCTGAACTCATATATTAATGGGCTGTCGCAGAACCTTTGTATTATAGGATGTTCCAGAACTCTATCTGGGTGCAAATTATGCATTTGCACTGTGCTGTGGCTTTTTGATGTGTGCATTTTTTCAGCATATAAAAATAGGTGAAGATTGGGAAGAAATTCAAAATAGTCACATAGAATCATAGAACTAGAAGAGACCTCGAGAGGTCATCTTGTCCAGTCCCCTGCAGTCATGGCAGACCGTTCCTAGGTGTTGGTCTAACCTGCTCTTAAAAATCTCCAATGATGGAGATTCCACAACCTCCCTAGGCAATTTATTCCAGCGCTTAACCACCCTGACAGGAAGTTTTTCCTAATGTCTAAACCTCCTTTGCTGCAATTTAAGCCTATTGCTTCTTGTCCTATCCTCAGAGGTTAACAAGAACAATTCTTCTCCTTGTAATAACCTCCTTGTAAAAACCTTTTATGTACTTGAAAACTATTATCATGTCCCCTCTCAGTCTTCTCTTTTCCAGACTAAACAAACTCAATTTTTTCAATCTTCCCTCATAGGTCATGTTTTCTAGACCTTTAATCATTTTTGTTGCTCTTCTCTGGACTTTCTCCAATTTGTCCACATCCTTCCTGAAATGTGGTACCCAAAACTGGACACAATACTCCAGTTGAGGCCTAATCAGCGTGAAGTAGAGCTGAAGAATTACCTTACTTCTCGTGTCTTGCTTACAACACTCCTGCTAATACAACCCAGAATGATGTTCACTTTTTTTGCAACAGTGTTACACTGCTGACTTATATTTAGCTGGTGATCCACTATGACCCCCAGATCTCTTTCCGCCATACTCCTTCCTAGGCAGTCATTTCCCATTTTGTATGTGTGCAACTGATTGTTCCTTCCTAAGTGGAATACTTTGCATTTGTCCTTATTGAATTTCATTCTATTTACTTCAGACCATTTCTGCAGTTTGTCCAGATCATTTTGAATTTTAATCCTATCTTCCAGAGCAAAATTCCAAGAATACCATCCAACAGTAACTTCCAACCACTGTACGTCATTTTGAAAGTGACTTGTAGGTGTGAAATTATATTGTTTTAAATTTGAAAACTATCTAAATTCTTTTGTTAAGGCCATATTCTCCACTGGTATACCTTGATTCACACCTGTTGAAGATAACCACAATGCTGACATATAATTAGGCTTATTTAATTTGCAAAATGACTAAAAACAGAGACCCCAGAGTTCAAACCACTATTGACAAGGCATATTTGTATATGTAAATCATTTTATTGAAGCAAAAGCATCTGAAATCTGACATTGCATAACAGGAAATGCTCACTCGTTCTTAGAAAATCATCAAATCAGAGAAATGAGCAATAAAGTACAGTCGTGTATTATTCTCTTAATAAAATATGTAAATGAAGCAATATTTTTATGTATGTAGAAATGCATATATATTAGGTGCAAACTTTTGTAAATGCATGGTCCAATTTTCAGAAGGGCTGAGTGCCAATATCTTATCTTGCAGTGGGAACTGTGAGTGCTTAGCACTCTTAAAATTGGGCTAGTATTCTTTAATAATGTGTGGGGAAAACATACTTCAGGTCAGAGAGAAATCAATATTGAATATATTACTACATAACTATATTCCAAACCAATATCAGAAATCGACTACTGTAAAAATCATAAATATTGCAGGGACATAAAGAAATAGAAGTATTACAGGGGGGGAGAGAAATCCATATTGAGTGTGTTTATCTACATTCCAAAACAATATTAGAGAGAGCCTGAAGTCAGATATTCATAATTTTCCATGTAATCTAATTTTGCTTCATGGCATCCAAAGTTTAGAAGAAAAAAAAATCAAACAGCATGTTTGTGGAAGAAAAGAAGACATGGTGTCCAAAGTCACCAACTGGCTATGCATAAAGCCAAAGTGTGGTCAACAGGACCAACCTACTAAACTAAATAAACACACTTTAGTTGCTGTGTATTCAATGGTGCTGATATTTTTAGCTCTGTCTCCCTCTCTCTCTCACATACAGATGCTGAAATGTTTCTAAATTCATTACAGTAGCTGCTAGGGGCCGCATTAATTTTATTTGTATTTTAATTTATAAAATAAGCTGATCACAAACTCTCTTAGCACATGGAATAAAAAATACATCAGCTAGATGACTTTAAATGTGGACACAATGTTGGCAATTAAAGGAACAGACTCCTCCATCAAAAAAGGAAGCTTCATGATTTTCCTAACCCCTCGTGTAACGCCTCCGAGAATAGTTGAATCCTGCAGTTGGCCCTGTAGTTTGGTAGGTTTGAGGTCTGTTCAATTGGTGGAGGAAGTTGGTTTCAGGATCTAGGGCACCTCTCTGCTGTCAGCCACTTCCACTTAAACCTTAACTTAAAGCGACTTGGGCGAACCACACTGCATGGAGAGAGGCTGTTTATAAGTAGCAAGGACCCAAATAGTCATAGAGCTTATAGGTCAAAACCACAATCTTAAATTGCATCTGGAAAATAGTTGGAAGCCCATGCATATTATGGCACATATATTGCCATATGTCTCTTGAGAGAAGCTCTACCAGGTGAATGGACAAACGCATTCTTTGCTCTTTGATGTGTGGAGCCTTAGGTAAAAGACATAATAATAATCTAATATTGAGGAGACAGGACAGAGAGAACTCTGGTGAGGTCCTCATTCAAAAGGAAAGTTACAGACTCTTAGCCAGAGCTAGATGGAAAAAAGCACCCTTGCCCACTGCTGCTTCATGATGAAGTCAGCTGGGGATCTACAGGTCCCTGAGATTGTATACTTTACTAACAACCGTAGAGCAAACACTATCTGTTACAAAGACCTCTAAGAGCTCCACCATCTCCTATGGATGTTTATCCCTGCCAGTTAGCACTTTCTGTGTTTGATGTGGATTGAGCTTCAGCCAAAATCTTTCCTCCACTCCCCAATCTTAACTACTAATGGGCAAGCTGAAAAACACACCTATCCAGATCTAATGAAAAACAGATGCATTTGGATATCACTGCAGCCGAAAGCATCTCTCTTTCCCCTAGTGATTAGAACAGGAAAAGTGACTTGGCTGACTCTCATGGCCCTTCACACCAGGGAACCTTTGAGGCAGAAAAACAATCACCCAACACTTCTCTTTGGGTCCTCTTGGAGATAAAAGAATGGAGCTACTCTAGTACTACTTCCCCTGTTACTGGCAGGGTCCAAAGCCTTATCCACATTGTAATCAATTAATTCAAATCAGCAGATAGATCTAGAAGAATTAGCTGGGTACCTTGACTTTGTCCAGTATTAGGGGATGATAATCAAATAATGAGACCAGAGCTATGTCGGTACCAAAATCTGGTCTAATACCACACTGAGTGGTGTCCATGAAATCTGAGGACTCCAGTTATTGCCAAAGATGCCTTGCCACAAACTTCTCAAGCATCCTAAAAAATGAAAGCCAGAGCCAGGGTGATAATTAGCAAGATGTTAAGCATCAGGAAGTAGCATTAATATTTCCACAGCTATTACTGCCACAGTCACAACCTCCTTTTTTGCTGCTATCGCCCCCTCTACTATCCTTAGATCCTGGAAGGGAAGAATGATAATGAGGGGGAGGGCGCGGGGGGGGAAGGGCAGCCAGAGCGCCGGGGGGAGGGCGGCGAGCCCGGCTGTGGCCCCGCTCTCCCCGGCGGCCGGAGCGCCGCGCCGCCCCCCTCCAGGTGCCGCCCCAAGCACCAGCTTGGTTGCCTGGTGCCTGGAGCCGGCCCTGCATATTTCACACTGATTTTCTTTGCCTTTTGCTGTTGCCATTGTTAAATTTGAAATATGTCCAACTACTGACACTGTAAGCCAATAGAGCCTAAAAATGACACTGTTGTCTGTCATGTAAAATAATTTTAGAAATTGCTTTCTTCTAAAACTGAACAAGGGGCTTTATTAGAAAAAAGAAAACAGTGTTATCCCTAAAGCTACACTCTCTCTCTGCTTCACTGCAGAGCTCCTACCTAAAATCTTCCCTTTCTGATTATAGAAACAGTACACATATCTTCAGTGTCTAGCAATATTTTGTGGTTCATAGAAAGGATATGATCATAACACAATTATGTGCATATACTGTAGCAAAATATTAGACACAGAAAAGAGTGATTACTCTTTATTATAGTATTATTGTCAGAGAGTTTCTTTCAGAGCCTATGGGCAATCAATTTTTTTTAAAGAATTTCTTTTTTGTCACCTGAGAACATGCTTAACAGAGCTGCTCCCAGCACCCCAGTATCTCATCGTTAAAATTGCAGTATACACCAGGTACTGTTTTTCAACATTAAATGTATTTCATGAAAAATATATAAATCTCATGTTGTAAACCAGCCAGTAATGGAGATAGGGTGGAACGTTCCCTGTGTGCAGGTTAGATTCTGGTACTAGCCACTGTCAGTGACAGAATGTTGGATTGATCTGCTATAACACTTTCTTTGTGCCAAAGAAAACTCAGCCCATCATACAACAGGAAGCACTAGGAAGTTGGCTGCAAGAGATACTGTTTTCTTACACACATTGCCTACCTCTACTCTCATTTTATTCAAGTACAGCCCCTACTGTGGAGCCACCAGTCTTCACTGGCTAGCGAAGTAACTGAAAACCCTAAAAATAGATTCTGTGCACATCGTTGCATGTAATGCAGGCAACCTTTGGCACATGGCCCGTAAGGGAAATCCGCCGGTGAGTTGGGATGGTTTGTTTACCTGCAGAGGCTGCAGGTTCGGCCGACTGCAGCTCCCACTGGCCGCAGTTTGTTGTTCCAGGCCAATGGGGGCTGCGGGAAGCAGCGTGGGCCGAGGGATGTGCTGGCCACTGCTTCCTGCAACCCCCATTGGCCTGGAACGGTGAACCGTGGCCAGTGGGAGCTGCAATCAGCCGAACCTGCAGCCTCTGCAGGTAAACAAACCATCCCGGCCCACCGGTGGATTTCCCTGATGGGCTGCGTGCCAAAGGTTGCCGATCCCTGATGTAATGGATTGTATTTAAGTTACTATGCACTGGGTGTATCCACTTCCCCCTTACTTACAATACTTAATTTATTTCAGGCCAATTTGGGCCTAGAGCTGGTTGTTATTTATCTATTTATATAGCACCAATTGTATACAAAGCCTAGAAAAAACATAATTGCCCCACAGAGCTTACAATATAAGTTTAGCCAAAGCAAGACAAGCGATAATCACAGACACAGGTAGGACAAGATAAAGGGGAAGCAGGCAGTGGGGTTGCTTGTTTTAATCTATATTCTTATCTAGTTGGTTCTGTTGGTTTTTGTTCTTTGTTTGTCTTAATACTTGCTTGTATGGTGTTTTGGGGAATTGGCTGGCTTGAGGGCATGCAGAGATGCACACTTCATTACAGAGTGTGGACTGAGCATTTGCACCAGCACTTTGGCTCTGCACTTCTTTCAGCAAGACTGAGTCCATAGGCAGCCCATCTTCATTACTTAAATGTGCAGCATCTAGAATCTAAATCATGTACGTAATTAAATGCAAAACCCGTTGTTGATACAACTGAATACCAAAAACTACAGTAATGCAAAATGCAAGGTTCCATTGGCTACATTAGTTCAGCCACATTGCACATACGGAGCCTGATTTCCAACCTGGCCTTAACTTCCTTTTCACACGTGTTTTGTACCTCATTTATTTGTAGATGCAATTTAGGCCACTTTAGACATTTACTTGATCTTTAGGTGGAACAAGTACATAGGGTCTGATCTTCAGTCCAGTGAAATCAATGGAACAATTCCCAGGGACTTCAATGTGCTTTGGATCAGGTTAGGGTTGCAAGGCATCCGGTTTTCAACCAGAACACCCGGTTGAAAAGGGACCCTGGGAGCTCCAGTCAGCATAGCTGACAGGGCCGTTAAAAGTCTGGTTGGCCGCCTGCAGTGGGGAAGGCACGGTGCCTGCCCGGTTCTGTGCGGATCCCAGGAAGCAGCTGGCATCTCCCTATGGCTCATAGGAGTAGGGGTGGCCACAGAGGCTCCGCGCGCTGCCCATGTCCTGAGTCCCAGCTCCGCAGCTCCCATTGGCTGGGAACCGTGGCTAATGGGAGCTGCGGGGGCAGTGCCTGCAGGCAGGGGCAGTGGCAGAGCCACCTGTCTGTGCCTCTGCCTAGGAGCCAGAGGGAGATGCCAGCCGCTTCCTGGGAGCTGCCTGAGGTAAATGACGCCCGGCTGGAGCCTGCACCCTGGACTCCTCCCATGCCCCAACCCCCTGCTCCAGGCCTGAGCCCTCTCCTGCACTCAAACTGCCTCGTGGAGCCCCCTCCCACACCCCAACCCTCTGCCCCAGCCTGGAATCCCCTCCTACACCCTGAACCCCTCATTTCTGGCCCCACCCCGGAGCCCATATCCCCAGCCAAAGCCCTCACCCCTCCTGCATTCCAACCCCCTACCCCAGCCTGGAGCCCCCTCCCACACTCCAAACCCCCTGGCTCCAACTCCCAGATGAGAGGCACCACCTGCACCCAAACCCCTAATCTCTAGCCCCACCCCAGAGCCCATATCCCCAGCTGGAGCCCTCACGCTCACCCCAACCCCCTGTCCCAGCCCGATGAAAATGAGCGAGTGAGTGAGAGTGGGGAAGAGTGAGTGATGGAGAGATGGGGGAATGTAGTGAGCAGGGGGCAGGGCCTCGGAGAAGGGACAGGGCAGGGATGGGGCCTCAGGGCAGGGGTGGGGTAGGGGCGGGGCAAGGGTGTTTGGTTTCCTGCAAACAGATAGTTGGCAACCCTAGATCAGGCACATAGATATCTGTTTCTAAATACAAGTAAGTTTGAATGTCAGAGCTGCACACACCAAATCTCAATGTTGGACCCTGTGGACATACATTTCTAATGTCAAGCTGTGAAATACAGTAACTCCTCACTTAACGTTGTAGTTATGTTCCTGAAAAATGCAACTTTAAGCAAAACGATGTTAAGCGAATCCAATTGCCCCATAAGAATTAATGTAAATGGGGGAGTTAGGTGCCAGGGAAATTTTTTTTTGCCAGACAAAAGGTATTATATACATTTTAAACAATTTTAAACAAGCAATTTAATATAGGTATTAAACAGGCTGGCAGCCCCCTATAAACTCCCCTGCCCCCCCGCCCCCCACCAGCGCCTCCCACCCGCGAGCGGACCCTGAGGATCAGCGCCTTCCCTCTGCTCCCCCGGCCTCTTGCCTGCGGCAATCAGCTGGCTTGCGGCTTGCTCCTCCCCCCAGCCTCCTGAACGCCGCAAGACAGCTGATTGCCATGGGCAGGAGGTGGGGGGAGCAGGGGGAGGCGCTGCTCCACAGGGTCCACTGACAGGCGGGAGGTGGGGGGGGAGCGTGTAGGGGGGCTGCCAGCCGTGGACAAAGCAGGCGGCCAAACAATGTTATAGCGGTGCATTGCATAACATTAAACTAGAATGTTCTGTAATGGAGCAGGGACGTAAGATTGAAACAACGTTAAGCGAGAGGACGTTAAGTGGGGAGTTACTGTAGTGTAGCCTTAGCCAGATTTCCACAAAGGGCAGGAAAGCTTGTTTGAGAAGTAAAGACCACTATAGAAATGTTCTAAAAAGTCCTCACGAATGCAGATTACCAATTTCAAATGGATTTCAAAGTTCCCATAGGTGCTGAGGTTACTGAGAGAACTGGTGAGGAGATAGAACAGCATTAAATGCTTTTTGAAGATGAGGAACCTGTCAACATAACCCTTGAAAGAAGAGGGCTTCTGAACACAGACTGTAGTTATTTTTTGTGAGTGGCTGTTTGGGAGCTGGTTGCTCTGTCTTGTTTGATTTTTGTCCCCAGCTGCTTGTTCTGGGACGTGTCCCTTTGGCTACTCTCCTTCAAACTTTTTTTTGAGGTGCCTCAATTCACTTTTGTGTGAGCAGAGATACTACAGAAACCTTAAGAGGTTAAATCCTTTGTGAATTATGGCCCAATCACATTTAAAGCAATATTATATTATTAGTAACAATACATATCACAGTATCATATTTAAATACATTTTGGAGAGGGGGAAGCCTCTCCCCAGTTAAGGTTGCAACCATTATACAGGCCTATTTTAGCATCTGTGTAGCTTGAAAATTGCCAGACTTACTCTGAAAACAAAGGAGAATGTTTGTGCAGAAAAAATATCAAATGTTATTTGAATTATAGGTCATTAGTTAGGTCATTTTGTCAAACGTTTCTGGCTTCCACATGGTGATGCACCAGTTCTTTAACCCAGTACAGAAGGGTTTTCTGCCTTTGTCCCACAAGATTCCTCTTGTGATTTTTTTTTTCCAGTTGCTTATCAGCTCCCCTCACTGGCATGTTTGAAATACCATGCTCATGTTTGCAGAGCAACCTTCTGCTTCCATGGTGATAAACAGAGATGCTTCCTGAAGGCTGGGTCCAGATAGGGTTTTGGTTCATTCACTGAAGCATTAATGGAAAGCCAGGGATTTCCATACACTACTGGTTTTCTCCAGCACTTCCCCATAGTATGGGTTTAGTGCTAAGCTAAAGAGGTCTCAGCTCCCATTTTCAGCTCCACATACTTGCAGCCTCTCTCCACTTGTTGCAGCAATGCTAGGCAGACCCTTTGTGATGTTTGGTAGCCTTTTACAGTGAAGGAACTGGCTCTTTAGGATCTCACTGTCAGCTTCTCCTACCGCTTGAGTTGCCCAGTAGTGAAATGTCAGCCAGGAGCCAAGATCGGGTCAGTTGGAGGGGAAGAAAATGCTTGAAGTGTTGGGACTTATAAAGCAGTAGGCTTTTTTTGCCCCTACTATCCAGGTAGTGTTCCTAGCTTGTACAGTAGACCCAAACTCTGCTTTCCATCATTCAGCATCGGTGTTACATCAGTTTTATGCCTATTTAACTGAAATGATATCAGTGTAATACTGATGTAATGAAGTGGAGAATTCGGCCCCATATGTCCAAGATACCTGACTTCCCATGGTCCTGAGTCCTATAGTTCTCACCAGACTGTTCTCTATCCTCTAGCACTATTTGCAGAAAACCTCAAGAGTACCATCCTCCCTCATTTCTGTTAGACTTCTCCCCAGGAAACAGATAATAGTTACTAAGAAAAGAAAATCTCAGCCTGTGTCATACTCAGAGGAGTTAGTCAGTTCCCCTAAGTCCAGAAGGAGGAGAACTCTCCTGCTCTGACTTGGACCAATCTGAATCTGATGATTCAGGTGCCTTTTCTTGCAGGACAAACAAGATGAGTTGTTGGATCTTGTTCATTAAAAATAATTAACCCCGCCATGCAACTCCCTTCAGTCCAAGACCCCTTCAGGATGAAGCAAAAAAAGCAGGATACAGTGCCTTTTATGTATCAGAATTGATGGAAGAGATAGTGGACTTTGAATAGGCCAACCTGGAAGAGAAGAGGTCCATCATCAGTGTCACCCAAAAATGATACCAAGTTCAATTGCGTAAGACCACCAAATCTGTTTTGGTTCCCAAGGTTGATGACTCCTCCTTCCACCTCAGTCAAGACTGGTTTCATCATAGGGAAGGCTCAGTTCCTGTGGATGGAATTAGAACGCCAAAGGAAGTTTGAGCTCTCTAAAATGGGCTTTGAATCCTCCTGCATTGCAATATAAGCATCTTGTAGTCTCAGCTTGCACAGCCTTATCCATCATTCACACCCCACTACACCCACAGAGAAAGAGATCTTCGAAAGGAAGATTCTAGATAAAGGTAAGAGCTACTTAACTCATCCTGAGTTTTCTGTTCTATGCAGCCTGTGACACTACCCGTTTCTTTGCCAGATCCATCCTCTAACTCCTCAAGGCAACAGAATGAGTGTCTCAGGTTTGTAGGGATATATGTGACCTCCAGGACCAATGTTATCAAGACACTCTTCAATGGGGTGAAACTTTTGAGAGAATTGTTCGAGAAAATGATTAAGGATTCTTCAGACCTGAACAAGATCACCCCAAATCAACCCTTTTCAAGAGACTCCAGAGTGAGTGGTAAATCCTTGTACCACAACTTTTAAGTTTCAGCCATTCAAAACCATTTTTCTTTTTGTCACTCTTGCTCCATCAATGCCAGAAAATATTTTCCAAACCACAACCAGAGAGGGCCCTCACATGCTGCTTTTCCTCTATGAATGAAGCCTGTTGGCTCAGGAGTTCATCCCTGTAAGAGGAAGATGGAAGAACTTATTTGACCTTGAGCCAATACTACTTCAGCTAGATGGGCTCTTGAAATAGTTGCAGTAGGACTCCTCAGAAAATTTCAAGATTCCACTCCTTTCTTTGTCCTGTCATCTCCTCTTCCCCAGGGCCTCACAAAATGACAAGTATCGGGGTAGCCGTGTTAGTGTGTATCCACAAAAACAACGAGGAGTCTGGTGGCACCTTAAAGACTAACAGATTTATTTGGGCATAAGCTTTTGTGGGTAAAAAACCCACTTCTTCAGATACAAAATGACACGCATCTCTGGACAATGCAGCAAAACTTATCACCTTAGAGGCCATCGTTACTATGCCGGTATTCAAGACATTTTTTGGTTTCTAGTCAAGATCTTTCACAGTGCAAAAAGAGAACAGGAGGTGTTTTTCCCCCCCAGCCTGTGACTTCTCAAGAATGAACCTAGTAGTTTGCAAACCCCAATTCTGGTTGAACACCATCACTAAAGAAGTTGCCTCTCCAGATTTTCTTTGTTCTGTTGATTTCAAATAGGCCTATTGTCATATCTGTGTACATCACCGATGCTACCTGCCTTTTGCAATTAGATGACAACATCCAGTTTCAGGCAGTGCATTTTGGCCGCTTCTCCTCTCGTCAAGACTTTAGAAAATATAGTTATGTTGATTAGCTTGTCTCAGTCAGGAAGGCATCCATATTTACCATTATTTGGATCATCCTAGGGTCAGAGTGCAATCATAAGAGAGAGCTGCTTTTTGTACCAGCCAGCAAGATTATCCAGATTCTCAAGAACCACAGATTCATAGTCAGTTACAAGAAGAACTCCTTAATTCAGTTTCTGGAACTCATTCACTTCTTCTGGACAAACCTTAGACTGGCCCGTATGCCCACAAGATGGAAAATCTTACCAAGATGTGTGACGAACAACAGAAGTCAGCTCACCAGTGCCTTTCATTACTGGGTATGATGGTGTCCTCTGTAGAGACCAGGCCGTCTCTCCTTCTGCAGAATTTTCTCATTGATGATTGAATTATGAGAACAGAAGTCAGATCATCTGCTCACTCTTCCTTTTGCACTACAATTGTCACTTCCCTCGTGGATATCCCCTCAACACCTACGTAAGAGTATTTCTCTGACCAGTCCATGATCAATGAGATGGCAACTTGTCAGGGTGGGGCGCTCAGATGGGCTCCCACATTATTTAGGACAAATGGTCCAGGAATGACATCACAGCCTCTATTTCTGGGAGTTAAGTTGTAAAGAATGTGATATTTAACTACCAGAACCTAAGACCATCCATGTAGGAAGCAGTAACAAAACATGACAGGAAGACAGTGAGATTTTCTGTCTGCCACTCACATCCTTAAACATGGAGGGTGGATATGTTATCTTTCTTTTTTTTTACATGGGCAATACTGACATGTTTTTTTCCTCACTCCCCTCAAATGGCTGAGACGGCTAGGAATATCAGGCGAATAAGCAACAGTAATCTTAACAACTCTACTTGCTCAGACATCCATTGTGTGTAAACCAACTGAGGATCCTGCTGGTCTTTCACATTCTCATTTACCAGGGCCCCTTAGTGCGTGCTTACACATGCACACACACACTGAACTTTTCATTCTCTGAGACTTGGAACCTGCTTGGAGCCAGAGCCATATTACATCTCATAGACCTTGGTTCAGAGTTACGGGAGGGATGGAATTTTCTAGGAAGCCTCCAACTAAGAGGAACATGAGGGAATATGGAGAAATTTGTATTTGTGGTATGTGTGTGGAATAATGCCAATCCCATCTCTACATCTTGGATCAGCTACGTGGTCTGATACAATTTGCAGGTGGAAAGTTCTTCCATCTTCCTTTGGTCCTCTTCCATAAGGACCTGAAGGGCAGGGACAGGATGATATTTTTTTTTCTGTTCACCTTCGTATTCTGCTACCTTTTGCTGCTTCCTATCAATATTAGACTGATGGAGTGATGGATACCCATGCAAGAGAAAGGTGAAATTAGCTTCATTTAATGTAATTTTATTTTCTTTAAATGAGTATCTGCCACTCTGTCAGAACCCACTAGTCTTGACTGAGTCTGAAATTTCTCTTCTAGCATGGGGAGCTCTTTTTTCCATATGCAAGTGGAGCTCTGGAAGGAAAGACAGAGGAAAACTATCAAAGCATTTCAAGTTGATACTTGGGTTTTTTTTAAATTTCTGCCTGGAAATTTCTCTGTTGTTTTCTAACTTGTTCTCTAGTTCTCGTATTCCCTCAGCTATGACAGTATTCCCAGGAGCCAAATATGAGTGCACTACCTCAAAATGCCAGCCGGGGAAGCTGGCAAACAAGTTGGGGGGGAAATCACAAAAGGAATCTTTGCCTCTGAAGCTTGGGGCAAAGGCAGAAAACACATCATACCACACTGACAGACCAGCAGGTACACACACAGAGAAGCTAAAATCACAGGTAAGGACTCCATTTTTATTTTTGTCTGCCTCTAGCTCATGTAGTTTGTTACAGCCCTTTCAAACTTCCCATTGAAACTTCCTTTCAAAATTGTGATGCCATCTATATTTGAAGAAAATAGGCTGTGATTAAGTCCAGCAAATTCAGGATTTGTATTGGGGATAATCTGGGGCACGGTCCTGCTTCCATGCTTTCAGCTGAAGTTATGGACTTAGTCTTGTCCCATTAAAACTAAAAATAACCGTAAAATCAATTTATTTTAAAAAGGAGTTAATAAGCATACTAAGTGACTCTCAACTGATTTTGAAATTTCCCCCCCCCCTTTAGAATAATAGATGTCCTCAACCCCATGTTATATATTTTTCCTGCAATTATAATGTTGTTTATAGGTTAGAGCAAGAGATTAGGCATTAGGAAACAAGTTCTGATCCCATTGGTTTGCTGTGTGACCATGGATAGGTCAGTGTGAGACCTCTCAGTACCTCTATGAGACGCTTTCCCCACAGTGTTCCCATGTGCAAAAAAGCAAAAAACACTTTGCCACCTTTGTCTTCAGTTTGAGATACTCAGATGGAAAGCGCTATAGAAGTGAAAACTGTTATTAGTATTTAATTAACTGTTTTACAGCCCAGTTATACAATGCTAAAATTCTACTTTGGGGTTCTGATTGCAGCATAAGCCACATATATTCTTGTGTTGCACTGTTGCATGTTTATCTGTTATAGAAAAAAATAGAAGGTTCTATTTGAAAAATTGATTTTTATTTACAGTTATGTCATCCAAAAAGATGCTCTTAGTACACCTCTACCCCGATATAATGTGAACTGATATAACACGGATTTGGATATAATGCGGTAAAGCAGTGCTCCAGGGGGGCGGGGCTGCGCACGCCGGCGGATCAAAGCAAGTTCGATATAACACGGTTTCACCTATAACGCGGTAAGGTTTTTTGGCTCCCGAGGACAGCGTTATATCGGGGAAGAGGTGTACTAATATGTCATAACAATTCTACTACGAGACTTTCATTTGTATGCTGTACTCTAGGAACATACAGAATACGTAGGCATTATGAGTGTGTGCACAAGCGCACTCACACAAAGCATATACATTCTAATGGAGTTACTTTTTGGAAGAAGATGGAAACGAGTTACACTAAAAACGTTAATGGGCTAGATTCCTCCTTGATGTGACTCCACTGTCTTCAGAGAACATACCCGAAGGATGTTTATCTCGGTGAATTGTACGAGCTAAGGTGATTTTGTAAATGATCCAGTTCAAGCAAATATACAAATCAGAGACAAAACTCCTCCACCCCTCTCCCCCTACCCTTATATTTGTTTGCTTGTATTTTAACATTTAGGGACATAATTAAAACACCAAAATGTTGAGTTTATACGTGAAATCTTAGATCTCATTGCAAACTTCTTGAAGGCAGGCTGTATGACCTTGATTCTTAACACCAAAAAATATCAGGCAGTATATTAGGCAGTACCTAAATAAAATGGCCTGAGTTTTAGAGGTGCTGAGCATGCTCAGTGTGTCTGAAAATCAATCCACAGACCACTTATTTAGATATCTAAATGTGGATCTAGATGCCTAACTTTGGGCATCCTATTTTGAAAAGTTTGGCCTAATACTTTATATACCTATAAAGCTGTATGTATAAAGCTTAGGGTTTCCTATAGCATACACCACAATAGCATTGAGTGTAAGGAGAGTTCTCTTCTGACTATTCGTCTATTCAAAATTCCCAGACTGGTCTATGCTTTTTTTCTTTAACTACATATGGGAAGAACACACATCTTTCAGAAAAATAATTCTTACATTATGTCTCTTTCTTCTACATCACAGGTCTTACTAATTACTTATTTTCAAAGGTCTTTCCAGTATTTGGCTTATCAGAATTAAGAACTGTTGATGTACTTGTATGAAATGAATGTTAGTGATCCATTTCTGTTTGCTTTTGCTGACAAATAGAATATTTTGCTAAATTTAAGTATGTTTAAATCTTTTCCCCTGACATTATTGTGATTGGTTTTTCTTATTCTTTGATATCAATGCACTTTTGATACGGGAAGTTATCTTTTCTCAAAAACATTTTTTTGGGTCATTCTGTATATTCCATGAATCCCAGTTTTGTTTGATGTAATTAATTCCATAACAATGTAGTACCTGACATATGTTTGTTTCTTAGGCAAACGTGTAAAACTCTTCAAGTCTGAATGGAGAAGTAGAAAAAGGAGGTTTCTGCTGTGCCTGATGACAATTTTTGATTTTTCCACACACACAAAATATCCTGGCTCCACGCTGGAGCACTAGTTGTGGTGAATCCTAGGCTTGGTCGGATTCTAAGGAAGGGCCAGAAGGTTCGTTGAGGAATAAAGAGTCAAAACCACTCCAGAAATGTGTTCCAGCCCTGGTTTATTACTCACACAGCAGCAGGTGTGTACAAATACCGGTTTCCACAGTCTTAACAGGATTTGCTGTACCTTATTCTTTATTGTAGTTACTTATAGTGCTCCACATGCCCATGAACCTTGGGTTACTGATACGAAGAGTAATTGGGTGTATCTTCAGGAAAGATGATATACTCTGATGCTAAACAGTGTAGAGGTGTCAGCCAACTGCCATCTAGGATCTTTCTTCTGCCTTTAATGATCTTTCCTCTCCAATCCTGCTCTCAGAGGTAGAACAAACTCCTTGAATTTGGGTTGGTCAAGAATATACCAAGAACATGTACCAATACTCTACTGGAAGGGACTCAGACACTCCGGAGATGAGAGCAGTATGAGAACTTACATAGAACAGAATAGAAGAATGTACTGGACATTCTCAGCTAGGCATTTTATATTTTCATAGGAAATAGCTCTTCATCCTGCACTGGATCACTCAAAACTCCAGAAAAAGTTCAGTATAAGGCAAAGCAGGGGCTTCTACTATATTCCTAAAGACTGGTAGATGTTGACTACTTTTGTTTAAAAACAATATTTTAGATAAAATACTATGGAGACCTGTGCAGTTTCCTGAAAAATATGCAGTGCTCTAAAATGAATAGCGATTTGTCTATAGTCCCAGCTTTAACGATGGTTTAGTACATACTAAGTAGAGATGGACTGAGTGGCAAAGTTCAGGTTAGGTGCCAAACTTTCCCAAAATTCTGACTCTTTTATTTTTATCTGGGGTTTTGTTTTGGATCAAGTTTGCCAGAAGCTGGGAATGAGTGACAGGGGATGGATCACTTGATGATTACCTGTTCTGTTCATTCCCTCTGGGGCACATGGCACTGGCCACTGTTGGAAGACAGGACACTGGGCTAGATGGACCTTTGGTCTGACCCAGTAGGGCCATTCTTATGTTCTAAGTTTTAAAGCCAAGAGCCCAATTCTGCATTCCCTGCACATCAAACTTTTCCCATTGACTTCTCTGGGTGCACATGGAAAAGTAGAACTATGCCCTAAAATGTCATGTTGGCACCAGTGTGCACTCAGTCTACAATACAGCTATTTTCTTCATAATGGAAGGCCCTAAAGAAAGGAATTTGTGCAAATCTAATCCCTGACCAATCCCAACTAGAAATAATTTATTAAAGACAGGAAAGGTTTGATGTTTGGTGTCTTCAAAGACTCAGGGAACTTTACAGCCATTGGATGTATTGGGAAATGTTCTGTTTCGTATACAGAATAAGCTTTATCTACTAGTTCAAGCACAGAATAGAGAATCAGGAGATCTAGATTTCTCTCATACTGACTTACTGTGGGATTCTTGGGAAACTGCTTAGACCAAAATTTTCAAATTTAGGTGGCTAAAATTTTGAGAAGTACGTAAGTGACTGAGGCACCAAGGAGCCTAAGACTCATTAAAAGTTAATTGTCCTATGTTTACTACAAGCATCTGAGTAAATAGCCTGATTTTCAGAGGTGCTGAGCACGTACAAATGTAACTGAAGTCACTCAAGTTTGAAAATTTTGGTCTATGTGACATGCCTAAGCCAAATATCAAGTCTCTGGCAGACCAGGACAACAACCTGACTCTCAGCTCTCTCCTTTAACTAGTAGATCAGGCATACACTACGGAAAGTATGGTTGAATGGTGTTAAAGTTTCCAGAGCCTTTGAAACAGTTTCTTGAGCTCCCAGGGACGTGGTTGCCTACAGCTGGGCACATGTAAATCCACATATACCTACTGTGTAGTACATCTGGATTTATGTGCCTACTTGTAGATACCCGTGTTTGAAACTTTTGTCCTTAACATCTCTGCGTTCTAGTTTTTTCACTTCTAAAAAGGGAATAATAAAATACTTATCTCACGTGGGTGTTATGAGGCTTATTTAGTTAACCTTTATAAAAAACATTAAGATTCTCAGATGCAAGGCATTATAGAAATGCACAGTAGTACAATTATATCAGCGAGTGCCTGCCAATCTTATAAGCTGATCTTTTTCAGAGTGGATGAACATGCACAAGTGGCAGTACAAACTGTCATCTGCTTTCATGAATTGCATATGAATGATAGTTTATGGCAAGCACACTGTATGGATTTCAGAGTTCCAAGAAATAGTGCATGTCCATCTGTTCAAAAGATTTGTTTCTAGCCTAGATCTTCATTTGCAGAGTACAGGAAACTAAAAACCATTGACAGATGTTTCTGGTTGTGCGGACCCACATTGATTCTGAATTCTTATACTACTATTAGGCTTTTAAAAGAAAAACATGGTTATTCCCATAGAAATGTGTAACTAGCACAAGCCAGTTGGGTCTATTCCCTGTTAGGAAAAGTTCACAAATGAATTGTTTTTCAGAGCCTCTTTTATTAATGTTTTTGGGAAATGTTAATGCCTTACTATGAACAAGAATTAGGAAGCAGAAAAGGAAGGAAGTGTCCTGTGTCCACATAAGAGAGGTCCTTCTTGTTGCATGATTACAGAACTCTGCTTCCATTCCCAACTATTACAAATATAAGACATAATTCTGTAAAACTTTATTCACATGAATAAGGATTGGCATCAGAGGGTCCAATAGACAAGCATGTATGAATGTTATCATATGCAGAACTAGGTTAATTTAGCATATTTACCTTATTGTTGTGTCTTAGAGAATAACATGAAACTCAGGGTACATAGCCAGGAATTTCTATGAAATGTCTTTTCCCTTATTTATTTAGTTTAAGGGGAAGCTGGTAGAAATTCCTATATTTAGGTTGCCTAATGTTATCCATTATAAGAGATTCTTGCAATTTTTTCTGTTAAGAAGGTCTCATAGTTCCATTGTTGGCAGCAGGCCCTTTTCTTTGTCCCATGAAATTCCAATTAGATTAGAGTGAGAAATAAAGTATTAAAAATCACTAGTTCCCTCCTTTCACTTGTGTTTCTCAGAAAACTGTTGATGGCCTGCCAAAATCACTGAACGTTCCCAGGCCAGACTTATGGAGCAGCAGCATCACCACACACTCCTTTGGGAACACAAGAGGGTTGGCAAAGGAGCTGTAGCAGGGTTGGAGAGAAGAGAGCTGTGCTGGGTCCTCCAGATCCAGAAATGACCTTTTCCACTATTCCATTAACCCTCGCCCTGGGAGTAGCATGTGGCACAGAATCTCCACCAACTCCTGAGGGGTGGGAGAGACAAAGAGATATACAGCTTTAATTCTTTTCCCTTGTGTATGCATTTTAATATAGTCTTTAAACTACATTATAACATACTATTTTGTCCCCACAGAACATCTGCTTTATTCAATGCACAGAATAGGCACATAGGGGACAGCTTTAAAGTTGCATAGGCAATCATAAATCTGGAAATTCCTAACTTTTGAGTGCTTGACTTTTCAACCTAAATGACATACTTTTAATATAATTGTTGTGTGTATAATATGTATTAAAAATCAAAAGAACTGTCTATCAATAAGCTGAAGATGTTCAAAGTATTGTAAAAAAATAGCTAATGAACACAGAATGGTCCAGTACACACTGATTTCAAAATATTGTGCAGTGTTGTCTGGCTAATCTTCTAAAATTATTAAACTATTAAGTGAGAATAATTAGATGTCTCAATTAATCCTATAAACCACTCAATGGTTAGCAAATACATATAGATGTATTTACCACTCGGAATTATTAGGTATTTATATCAAAACACGCTGTATCACATATGGACTGGATCCTTCAACCCTCACACATGCAGGAATAAATGACCCTAATGCAAACTGTCTCATTGGGTAAAGAGGAACTAATCATGTGAGTAAAGGTTGCATTTATGGGCTTGATCTTACCGCCACAGGTGTAGAGAAGTGTAAGCCTTGGTCCTGGGCTAGCAGGAGCGGTTATAATGGGGGTTCATTCCCAGGAGAGGGAAGATGCTGTTTGCACTATACCACAGTCCTGGGAATTTCACAAGTGGAAGGCAGCTTTAATTTGTATTCAGGGTTCCAGGGCTGGAATCTGCTCAGAGTCTACCCAATCACCTGGTTGTGCCCCCTCCTGGCTAACAATACCAACTTTTTGGGCTACACAGGATAAGCCTGAGGATCAGCTTCATGACATCTTCTGAGGCCTGGTCTATACTACACAATTAGGTTGACGTAAGCTGCCTTGCATCGACTTAGCTGTGGAGGTGTCTTCACTTAAATTTGGCTTCTGCTGATGTAAGTGCCTCTCTACGTCAACTTAGTAACACCACATTTTTGTAGGATGTCTTTTTGAGTTTGAGATCATTGAAGATCTCCTGGTTAAAGCCCGGGTGGTTTCTTGGCATACTTCCTATCTTTCCATGCAGAGGTAACGGATGATGTAATTAGGTTGACAGTGATGGTGTAGACACCATGTTACTTATGTCGACTATTACTGACTTTCAGGAGCCATCCCACAATGCCTCACACTGGCTATACAATCGAAACAAATGCTTCTGGGAGGATGTGCACTGCCGACACAAAATGCCAAGTGTGCACACACCAAGCGATTTAATAACTGTGGTGGCTGTATACTGATGTAAGTTAGGTTGACATAATTTTGTAGTGTAGACGTGGCCCCAGTTACGCTGGCAAGAGATGGTGTAGCCTAGGGCTGAATCTTACTCTACATGTTTACCCACCCACATGAAGAAATGTGTTAAGGTTCAGTTGTATTAAATTATATAGTGTTGTTTTAAAATAAAGCAAGTGAGTTCACGTACAATTACAGACAACTTACAGCAGCCACTCACCAATTTAAATTTAAAAGTCTGCAACTGCAGAGTAATTATACTTTAATTGCTCATTTAGAACATAGAAATGAAGTAAGTCTAATTCGTTGTATTCATAATATAACAACCGTGTGAAAAAATATATTAGCATAAAGGGAGCAATTATGTTCCAAGTATGAACAAATTAATTCAAATACATATTTAGGGTGTTAAAGGTGTTATGTCCTTTTTTCCACTAAGCGCCAGAAAAGTTAATTTTCAGATTTATTATTAAATGAAAAGTTGGTTGGAATTTATTTGTGCCCATTTGGAGTGTTACTGTTCTCTTAGGATTTTAAAGATTGAGTATATACTGCTGTCAAACCTTATTTTTCCATAAAAAAATATATTGGCACAATACCTTGCCTTCCAGCTGCTCAAATGAAAAGCTATCCAAAACCAAACATTTCTGTAAATAACACAGATAGATATTAGCTAAAATTTAACTGCTTATTTAGGAAATTGACTTCAGCATCCAAGGGATCTATTCTCCCCTTAATGTGTGTGTGTGTGTGTGTGTGTGTATAACTGCCATTAACATTAATGGATGATGTGTGCTTACTCATAACAAGAGTTGCATACTACATAAAGGCAAGTACAGACCACTATGTGAGTCACTCAGATTAACTGGATGTGACCTGTAAGTTAAAAGAAAAAAGGAGGACAGGTGGAATAGCATCAGTGCTGGCACAGGAAAGCAGTTAAAAATGCCAATGAAATAATAGTAATGAAAAACAAACTAAAAAAATAAAGTCAGTGAGGCTTGATTTCATCTTCCGTATAAACATGATTGACATCCAGTGCAATAGTGTTTTGCCATACTGTACAACTGATTGTCAGAAAGATTTATTATAGCACTGTCTATCCCGGTATCATAATGCTAGTGGGTGCTACCCAGATGTAGTGCTAGATTTTTTTAAAAGTCTGATGCCTGTCTTTATACAATTGTGTGCCCAATTACGGCAATTGTACATCTGCTGTGAAAACAGCCATGTAGATATGTAACTGACCATTTGGGGGTGCAAATGCTCATTTTGCTTGAACATATATCCCTGTTTGTCCATGCAGTGCCATAAACACCTTTGGTGTTACAAAAATAATAACTAGAGTTTGCATATACATTGCTACACACATTCAAAGGCTTCTGACCTGGAAATCTGACTATAAAATCATTGTATCAGTAGATCTACTCATATAATATATGTGTATTGGAGTAGTACATGTGATAATTTGCAGAGCCATATGATAAAGTTAATATTATTGTACACCTTTTACTATCTCAAAGGTGTAAAACATGACCCTGCTAATAGTGTTAAACAAGGTTCAAGATTTGGTACGCAGGGACCTTAGTCCACTTAGTCTCGTGGCAAATACACTAGGAAATTCATGCCAGTGGTTGGAAATCTGTTGACTGAAACACACAAAGGAAAAAATCAAAACCAAGTAAAAAGCACTGAAAAGGAAATTGAGTGATTGAGCAAAACAAACTTAATTAAAATATATCAAAGCCTCTTTTTTAGAAAGGGTGAATATTGGTTAGAGTCTCTTATTCTGTCAAACAGTCCTGTTTGGTGGGGAAGAAAAGATTAGTTCTGTTGTTCAATTTCAAGCTGGGAATGATAATCACTTTCCTGCTTTTGACCGAAGACAAAAGCAGAAGGGAGAGAAGACACAGGATAGTAAAGATGGGGGGAAATATGATTTTTGTTGATGTCCTTAGGATACAGATCAGCTGGTCAGTCATGGATGGATACTCTGTGCTGGCAAGTCAGCTACAACAGCTGTTGCTGTGTACAGTGGCTTGCCTTGCTGGATTGGAACATCATCTGATTGGTCTGGTCAGGTTCCTCTTTCACTGGTCCTTCTTGGGCCAAGCATTGCTGAATGGGCATCTCATCTCCCTGTGCTGGTGCCATGCAGTATAGTTGATTTCAGGATCGGAGAGAAGCTGAGAGAGAGAGAGAGGGGGCAGGAGAAAGGTAATGGGGGATGAAAAGGGATAGATGAGAGAGAGGAAAACAGTGGAATCTCACAAGTATCAGGCTGGGCTCCTTGCTGGTGCAGCGGTAATGGTTGAGCCCCCTCACTGGAGTATCAGGGTCTGGGTGTTGTGGCAAAAATCCTTCCACCACAGCCACAGTGGTGATAGAAGTCTTTTTTTTTCTTTACACAAGCCCCTTTTTAGGGCCCCAGAAACAGGCCATGGGTGGAATGGTCCCATCCGCTTATTATTTTGTCCACTAATTAGGCCTAATTTTCAAAGCATCAATTTTGGTCCATTAATTTCCAATCCCCTACTCCTCTTGTTTACCTGTCATAATCTTAACACAATCTTTGGGTGGTATCAGTTTAAATGAAGCCAGTCTTTCTGTCTCTTCCTTAGATGTTTTTTTTTTTACACAAATTTGTATAGCAGGCCACTGTAACAATTCATGAACCCTTTACTCACTTTCCACTGGTGTGTTTGCAATGATGCTAAGGAGATTGAGGTCTCTGTACATCAAATCCCCAGTCTTGTTTAACATTTTACCCAATAATCTCCCTCCTGGGGATTCATCCTAGCATTCCAAACCTCCGGGCAGTTTCAAAGGGCTGCTATGTGGGGGGATGGGAGAATACTACAAAAATGTTTCCTTCTCTTGCTATATCTCCCATTCCATCTAATATGGAATTCTTCTTCTCTCAGATAACACTGGTCTGAGTATACAATATTTCAACTTGGATCAGCAACAGATTTAAAGACTCCTCTTTGGTGAATTTCAGGGCTAAAAATATGCTTCAGACTGACTTGTGTAACTGCAAATCTGGGAACTTGTCTTTTCAGTAGTATAAGGTTTTCTCAGTGCTGAGGAAGCCAGAACAGAATACACATCAGAGGGATTATCCTTTCATAGGGTGCATCCTGATCATGAGAGTCCTCCCACCTATCCTGCATTGTAACAGCCATGGCCATTCAGTCCCCACCCTCTTTGGGGAATCTAGCATTGCTAGTAGGGTTTTGACTCTCCCAGGCACTCCATTTTATCATTGACTACAAGAGAATAGGCCTGTTTAATTTACTACAATTGCCTATATATTTTTCAAATTAAAGTAGCATAAATCCTCCTGGGGAATGGATCTGGAGTAGGTATGCTGTGTTGGCCATTTTATTTTTTGAATGCACAACAAAATAATATTGTGCCTGACTTTTGTATTATTTCTTGATTATTTTTTTCAGACAATTGTGCAGAAGAAATAGTCATATGAGGCTGCTTCAGCCAGTGAAAACTCAGTGAAATAAGAGCAGTGTAATAAACATAAGTCATAGAAATCACAAAGCACAATTTTATTACTGCTTTTCTAGTGCAAATTCTAGAAATTTCCCAATATTGAAGGCAAAACTAAGTAATGAAACTCCTAAATCAATCCTTTTAAAATTCTGCTCAATGTTTCTGCTCTGCAGAGCTGACAAGAGCTGTATGCAAATGATTTTGCTGAGGGCAAAGGAATGCTTCATCATTAACAAGCATGACCCTTCTCTCTCTGATCAAAATGTAAAACATATGGCCCTTGATGTTATAGACACTGATTGTGACCAATCCAATGCATTGCTCCTGAAGAGTAGGGATAGTGTCTCTTGACACAATTTTATATTAAAAAGTAACATGATCATTAATTGTAACCACTGATACAGCAGAAATATTCCTGAAATTAATATTTCTTTAATATGACAGAGGTTGTTTTTTAAATGTTTCATGTTTAAAATACAAATCAGACATAGGGAAAATCCAATTATTGTGAAATATTTTGTCTCCGACTTGCTTTCCCTGTGGTCCTTCTGGTTTATGTTAGCTTGGGTGAAACTGCTCAAGTGAAATTTTGATAGTTATTGTATGAGCAGTGAATAATAGGGTAAACCTAGCTCTTGCTTATGCTATGTGGGCTTTTATTCTCAAATGCTCCCTCCCCCCCCACTAAATTATTACTGTTTGCTAAAATGTAGTTAGTCTTTAATAGGATAATACATCTGAATATAGTATGAAAATATGAAGAAATAAGAAACAAATCTCCAAATCACCCTTTCTGTTCAAGGCCAGCCAATAAAAGTGTTGTGAAAGCAGAGTTGTTACAACAGACATCCTCTTATGTTGGAGCTGATGGAGGTAGCACAGAAAGCTCCTGTAAAAATTAATACTTCTGACTGTGTGGAGCCTATTTTGTGGCCTATGGAATTTTTTCAAAACAGAAAACCCCACATTTTTAAGCACAGTCACAGTTAAGATAACAGCTTCCTTCAGGCCTGGTGAGGCAAAGCACTGAAGTACATGTGTCACTTAAGCAATGAGTAACCCCATTTTCATATCAGTGAGACTAATCACTTGCTGATAATCATGCCCACATTTAAGTGCTCCTCTACACTGCGGTCTCATAAACCCATTTCCACTACATAACACCAGATGCTATATCTAAAGTTTTGATATTCTTTAATTTTCTTTTTCTTTACAGGTAACCCGATAGCTAAAGACAACTCAAGTCTATCTCAAGTCTGATAATGCTAACGTAACAGGAATTTCATACCTCCCTCCAGGCAATCCTTGAAGTGAGTTTACACTGCTGGGGTGTATTGGCTTGTAATCAGCAACAGCTTGAGATCAAAACTACTGGAAAGTCATTGTGAACTTTTTTGTCACAGAGATTTCAGCTGATTGAACTATGTACACTTACAAAATTGCACTTGCTGAGGAATTTATGGCTGCAATCTAAAGCGGTGATGCTCAGAGGGTGTAGAAGAGGCAGCAATCTTTCGGGTTCTCCATTCCAGACTGACGGCTTTTCATCTTTACAAAAGCAGTCTTCGAAATGTACTGGTTCTTTCACTCTGAAATGTTCCCTGGTTCTATGTACAAATTGCTGGTGGGACTGCACGCTACTTTAATCAAATTTATGTTGCAGAACTTGTCCTCTGGCATAGCGCAGTTTTAGACCTTTTTATTTGTATTTCTAATCTTGGATCTCTGAAAGGCTACATGTTTCAACATCTTGAAGTTGCTTTTGTTATAGGAATGGAAATATATATCCATCGTTAATAATTATTGTTGACAAGTAATAGTTATCGGAATACATCAATCATATAAGAATGTATAGCCAGCCTGACATGTTTCCCTAAGGCTAACCAACTACTGTAGCTCTTTGGCAGTTTCATTATAAGTATTTTATACCTTTAAAAATATACATTTCCATTTAGTTTGAAGATGATGGGTGTTTCTGGTATGTCCTTTACTTTCTTAACCTTAAGTCCTTTCAAGTTGACAGTAAGCAGTAAATGACATTAGCTAGTCCCTTTTTGTAAAGGTAGACAGGGATGCATGCAAGTTTTACAATTCTGAGATTGGATGGCATTCATTCAGAGTTTCTTTTAGTTATTTATTTTTTTAAACTATCTCTTGCTTGAACACAAGTACTATCTGGATGCTTATGTAGATGTCTGCTCAGTCTGTTAATAGAGGGAAAAAATCTTTCCCCCCAAATCTGAAGTTCATAAATGTTTTGCTTATAGTTATCCAGTCCAGGTCTTCTGGGACTTTCCATAGTCATTTCCCCTAATTAACATTTATTTTCCTATTTTCTATTTCTGTAGCAATTTTTTGTGATGTACTGTTCTATGAAAACCCTTAATATTTAAAGGCCTTAAACATATATGAATTTTGTTTCTAAGTTATTACAGAATGTATAATTTTATACTCCATTTAATATATTCAGTACCACTGGTAATACTAAGACAAAGGAACCCTGATAATTCATTGTTGTACTGTATTGATGCTGCATAAGCATGCTAACCGGAGAGAGAGAGTGAGAGTTAGATAGTATGCTTTATTGTCTAAATAGAGTCAAAGACCACAGCAACTCAGACCTAGTGAAAATAATTGTGTGGGCAGTCTCATTCAAACGGCCTGCATGGTTACCGGAATGTTAAAAAAAGCAGGGGGAAGTCCTTTTATAGTTACAACCCATTGACATGGCTAATTAGATATAAATTGGGTTCCATGATGGATGAACACACTGGAGTGCTCTGGTTAGTTACAGTATCCTAGGCTCTTCCAAGATTATTTCATTAAACCTCCTGTGTTATTGCACAGGAGAGCTAAAAATTAATGATTGTTGGGAATAATTTGAGATGTACATTTCATCATTCTGCTGAGAAATAATCAAAAATGTTGGCAGGGAAAGATATTCTTTTCTGATTAAAATTTAATTTGGATAAACTGTAGCACCACTAGCTATCTGTTTTTTCAAATGCATTAATATTGTATGGATTTGTGCTAAAAGAGCATCTTAAGGAGAAAAGTAATTCCTTTGTTTGGAACAGTACCAATTATAAATGTGTTATTTTGTAGAATATGAGTTTGGCCTTAATTTGATCAAAATACTGTATCATGCTTCTCAATATTTGTTTCCTTTGACTTTGTTCTCTGAATCAACACTGAAAATACTGTATTATATACAAGTGTAACAGATGCTTATCAATAGGTGAAAATAAATGGATTTTCAAATATACTGAATAGATTATCTGCAGTAGATTAATGTTGTGACTATTCATAACAAGTGAATAAAATTGTGATATCAAATTGACTCCCCTGTATGGATATGCACTTAGAAGATCGGTTCCTTTTACCCATAGAGCAAAGGTTTTTATACCCAGTGGAAAAGAAGATCATGGACTATATTAATTTCATGTTTCCTTAGAAAATCTTGGAGCAAATTCTACCTTTTTAAATTTTCAGAAGGAAGGAGTTTGAAGAGATATTTTAGCATTGTTTTCTATGACACATACTGTCATGTTTCAAACGATAAATATTAGAGTTGAGCAAAATTCAGAGTTACCATCCTGTGGGAAACTCTGACATAGAAGCATTTGGTTTTGGGACAAAATATTAAAAAATTTTCACAGAAGGGAAATTCTGAAAAAAAAAAAAATGATTTGGACATTTTTGACCAAAACAAAGCATTTAGCCATTACCAAAAAGAAAATATTTTTGTTTTGTTCTGTTGTACTGACGTGAAACATTTTGTTATGAGTCAGTTAAACACTAAACTGCATTACCTCATGGGAGTTGTAGTTCAGGAGCCTGATGCCCCCATTTTCCCTTATGGAACAGGCTACCTGGTTGGTCCATATCTCCAGAATCATGTGACTCGCACAATGCATCATGCAGCTCAGTCAGAGGGAAATCTAAATTGCATTATGGAAGATGGAGTCCTCCAAAGAGCCTAGCCATATGAAAGAATTGGGACCCAAACTATAACTCCCATAAGGCAACATTCTGATAGGAAAATGCAGCTTAATGGTTTGTTGAACTGATTCAAAACAAAATATTTTGGGTCTGTTTGGCAAAATTAAATATTCCAATTTGTGTCAAACTGATCTGAAAATAAATATTTCATTTCTATTTTCCTGATAGAAAATGTAAATTTTCAGGAAAATCTAATTTTTCCTGCATCAACTTTATTTTTTTTGTCTGAAAATCATTTCAACAGAAAATTCCCAGCCATCTCTAATAAATATGAAATAACACTTAAAAGTATTGCAAGCATATGTCTTGTTAATGTGTTGAATGTTAATCAAGTCAAATATTGCTACTGCTGCTATTGCCATTTTTAATAGCACTGTAACCATTTGTTTCAATATTCTAGCCCAAGCAGCGACACTGATTGAGACTCAAGGCAGTAAAGATCCATCCACAACAATTTTATTTCTGTTTCAATGTTTCAACACTTCATTGTGACACCACACTTAATTCAATGCAACTTTTTCTGTATAGTATCTTTCACATAATCTCAAGATGCTTTACATCATTACACAAGATGCATAGAACAATTTTGTTTTGAAACTAAAGTTTATTATAATGTATATTATTTTGTAAGTGATCTGTCAAGTATTTGCATAATCATAAATGCATATGCATTTTGTTAACAGGTTGTGATTATATAGCTATCATTTAACATACTGACATCCACAGGAATACAGATAGAAAACACTAAACTGTGATTGACATCTATTCTGTGAATTTACTGTCTTATTCCTTGGCCTGAAATTATTGTACATCAGCTGCTAGCCAAGATACTGGCAAGTGGAACATGGTTTTGATTTGCAATGCTAATATCATCTTAATCTTTTTTGTTTTCTTGCTAATAGTTAAATCTCTTGAGCTCTGCATCAAAAATGACACAAGTAAACAATCTGATGGAATTAAATAGTTTTTCATAATTTCAGTGCTATTAAATGGCACTATGAACATTACCTAATCACAGCTGTCAGGCTTCACAATTCAGTTCTTCTTCTGGAAAACACTTAATGTTTGTTCTTTCATGGTATTAGAAAATGTTCCCAAATTACATCTTTAAAGTCATTTATGAGAGCTTACAAAAGCGATCTGCTCCCACTTCACAGGCAGTTGGTCTAAATATTTTAGTGAAAATGTCCTCCTTGGCTTTCTGTTGTACAACTTCTATGTTTGCTTGAACCACTTATGTGCTGATTACAAAATGTGATACACGAAAGATCTGAATTTTCTGTTACATCTTTCTGACAGCCGATGACACATGTTGCCAACATCTCTCATTGCAAAGAGAAGCTTAAGATTGTCTGACAAGAAAACTATTTCCAGTGACATATCAAATATTATTAGTATGTTCTCTCTCTCTGTCTTTGTCCCTCAGATCTCTGTGAAATAGGCTCCCAGGGGCAGCAGTAGCCAGAGGAAGCCCTGGTAGTTCAGCTCCACCACTAGAGCTGCTGGGGACATAGGACTAGTATGGCAGTGTAAGAGATCTCCAATAATCCTAACCTCCCACTTATAAGCAAGGTCTGTATGGAACTGTGTGGTTCGGAGGGTGGATCCCATTGTGAGGTGGTGGGGAATTTTGCTCCACTAACCAAAGGAACAACGTGCATTTGGGGTCTGATCCAAACCCTATTGAAGTCAATGGAAAGACCCCCACTGACTTTTTTGGGATCTGGGTGAGATCCTCAATGGGAGTTGAGGGTGGCCAGCCTCTTGCAGGATAAGGCCTGTAAGACCTATTTCAGCAAGGTAATTAAGGACATGCTTAACTAGAAGCATGTGACTAGTCAGTAAAGTGCCCTGTGAACTTTTGGGCTAGTGTGCTATGGAAAACTGGTAAATTCCTTTTCAAGTTATTTTCCATTTCTTCCTATTCTCTCTACATCACACACTGAAATGTTTGCTGGTAGTGTGGATAGAATCAAAATAGAAGTCGTCATATGTGTTTATTGATTGTCATTAATATTTTCAGATAAAACATCATTCATCAGATCAACCTCAGCAGTGATCTAAGGACTTGCAGCCAGAATCAGGTGCATTTATTCACTAAATAGTATTGAGAACTATTCCACGTAATATCAGTACATTTATAAGGCATTTTCATACTTTCAAAACTTTACTTAAAAAACAAATAGGCCTTTGCTGTTACATCAATGAAGGTACCAAATCATCTGTTCTGCTTTTATGGATGGAGACACAATAGATATGGCTCATAGGCCAGGACGGGTAGAAGGAAGGGAGTGCCATTTTGATAGCTTAGTCCCATTATTTCCCTT
Organism: Terrapene triunguis; assembly: GCF_002925995.2. Lineage (NCBI taxonomy): Eukaryota > Metazoa > Chordata > Testudines > Emydidae > Terrapene > Terrapene triunguis. The sequence goes on along the minus strand of NW_020664419.1, from coordinate 54,279,906 downwards.
TCTCTCAGATCAGATGGGCCCCAAAATTAGGGAGCTACATTTGGGAAAGGGGCAGGCCCAGTGGAATTTGCATCATCCCACCACCAACTCATACAGGAATCCTCACAAAAGTTAATACGGAGTCACAGTTAAGTTGTTTATTGTTACAGCCACCTATCCCTCCATGCAGGCAACACCCCTTAGGGTCAGTTCTGGGGAAGGACCTGGCTAGAAAGTCCCTGGCAAGCTAATACAGTTGGAGCTGCTCTGTTGAGGAGGGGGCTGGTGGTACCATGGGAAGTGCAGAGGCATAAAGCCTCTGTGTGTGAAAAGCCCTGAGCTCTGATGGTGAATCCTTGAAAATCTGCAGGATGAGGGGCTAAACTCCCTGCATATTTGATGGGCTGGGTAGAGGCAAACCCTGACCTCCCAGTATAGAGAGGGAATTCTGCAAGTGAATCTGCTTGAGCTTCCAGAAGCCTACATTGTTTTGTCTAATGTAGCATCATCACTGATATCTTTTCTAGTTTAGAAACCATTTTCTCTGTGGGACTATGGCTTCTGATGCCTGACTACTTGATAGCTGCAGTTGGGTAAATGTGATGAAAATACTTCACTTTTGCTGTTCTGATGGAGCATTTTTCTGGATTTAACTTGACTTTTTCCCCCCTCTCTAGATCCCTGGAGCATGGTAGGTAGAGTGGCATCAAGTTCTTCCATGATTATTCAAAGAATATAAATATAACATCTTCACTGTCTTAAATCCGTGAAACTCAATGTTGGTTTTGTACACTACCTCTTGAAAAACACTTCTTGGGCTGAATGAATATCAAATGGTAACCCAGAGAACTAGTTTCTCCCTTGTGAAATATTAAAATATGGGAAGCATTGAACTTCCTTAGTCCAGATTTATCCACCATGGCCCTGATGTGGTATCTAGAGCACCAAAGAAATGCATACCAGCTGATTTTCTGATACATCATCAGAGAGAGGTATCTGATATCTTTTCTCTTCCTGTTTTGGTAGGTTCTGGCAGCATTATCTGTTTAGAAGGAAGTGCCAGTGTTTGGAACTAAGGAATATAACTCCCGTGCCCCTTTACTGATGTGGAGTTCAATTTTTTCCTCTTTATTCCTTATTTTTTTTTGTCTCCTTTTATTTTTTTTTCTTGTGCTGGGATTCATCCAGTTCTGACAAGATGGCTCATTGTGTGCAGGCAGGAACTAGGATCACAGAGAAATCGGAGTGGTGGTTAAAGAGGTAAGTGCTTTATTAGCAGTGGCCTGGAAGTGACATAGAAAGATTTGCAGCACTTCTGGAAGTAGTGAGACCTACTTACATTATCATTTCCTAAAGTGGTATCCAGCACAGGCTGTTCTGTGGGCATTAAAACATTTTTGCCTAAATGTAGATGATTTGTACTTCAATATGCTCACTGCTCATAAAGCTGATGGAATGGTCCTCTTTGTAATGGCAGATGATCTCAGTAGAATTTACAGACAGATGAAGATTATTTTGCTAATGTCCATGGGCCAGGTAGGCAGAATTTGGTCCCAGATGCTCTGCCTAATGTTCATGGTAAAAGGGACTTGAAAACAATGCCTCCATATGCCATAATTGCTGGAATTATTTCTTAGACATATTCCCTTGTCATCCTTCATATGTAGAGCTCATTAGATTCCTAGTGGGAGAACATATGGAAGGGGAAGATGATGGAAAACATTGTAAAACAGATTGTATATTTACATTTATATTATAAAAGACCTCTGTGCTCACAGCAACATGATGGGGAAAGTTTGGACTCATCCTTTCCACTTCATAATAGGATAAACATTTATACTGCTATAATCTCAGTGCTTTTAGAAGACACATAAACATACTGGGTGAAATGCTGGCCCCACTGACATCAATGGAAGTTTTGCCATTGACATCAGTTTTCCCAGGATTTTGTCCACCTTTTCTAAAGTCATAATCAAGTCATGCTCCTGCAAATTGTTTTGTGTGGAATCCTACTGGCTTCAGTGAGTTGTGTGTGAAGGCAGGGGCCCATTCACAAAGCGTAGCTTACAGGAGTGGGCCATAGACTGTAGGTTTGTTACAGCCATGATTTCTGTGACAAAACCAGGGGGTTTTGTCATAAGTTACAGGTTTTTTCACCCAGCTCAGCTGGTGAACAGGATTCCTCCATGAAGTTTTACTAATATTCACTGTGGAGGAATATACCTTTTTTTAAAAAGGTAAACTATTAATAATTAATTATTTCTCTTTTTCTCATGATTTCCCATGACAAAAATACAATCCTAATTTAAAATATTGTGTGCAATGACTTTTCCTATTTTTAAAATGAAAATGAATTATTCATGTTGTTTCCATGACAAAACTTTGACTTTTCCCATCTTTTGCCAAATATTCAGGCTGTATGTGGGTGGAGAGAATCTCTCTCTCGCTCTTCCTCCCCCTCCCCGCCAAGAGCAAAGAGCTACTGCAGTTTAGTGACCTGGTGAACATGAAAAAAATTCCAACAATGGTGATTCTTTGTCAAGAATAGACCAGAGTTAGTGCCATTTCACTGTGCTCTGAGAATTGAGCACAATGACACTCCATAAAATGAATGGGTTTCAGAATATTGGGAAAGCAAGAACACTGACTGTCAGGAGAGGAAGCAATGATAGGTTGTTCTTTAAATGAAAACCACATGATATGCTACATGAGCAAACGGTGCCACTGGTAATGTTTTATGTGATGTTCTTCCTCAGACGAAATGACTGTTTTCACAATTTATGTTATAGCTCAGTATGGTAATGTGGAAGCAGAAAAAATAGATAAGTTTTTCAAGAAGCACTAAGTATAATCATTACCTGTATTATGCTATCTTGACATAAATGACCATTTAATGAGCTGATTCCAATAGTTAAGGGGTAAATAGTTATGATCTGCTGCCGATTTTTGTTTGTATTTTTTCCATCTGTGTGCACTGTAATTGAGTGGTATATTTATATTAAAATATTAGTGACTTTTTTCCATGTTCTTATTAGTACACACCTTTTTTCACTGTATTACAGATGAATCGCTCTTTACATTATATAGGTACCTTCCTCTTTATCAGCTACCAGTTGGAAGCAAGCATTGCCAGTCTATGCACCCAAGAGAAATCAGTTAAAAAAAAAAACACTTTTAAAGGTGTTAATCCTGTAAAGTACCATGTGGTTGTCCACTTCCTCAGTGCTAGGGTAAGAAACTAGAAGAGCAAGTGGGCAATAGCCCTGGAGGTTTATTCACTGAATTACTCTTAGGCATGCCGCTTGATCCTGCTCACTGAAGGCAGTTACTTACTACTCACATGAGTAAACCAAGGAGGATATATTCCATCATCTATAACGTTCCAAATCCTTGTTTTGAATAAAATCTGATTGTTTAAGATCTTACATGTCCCTTCAAGGGGTAGTAATGTATAGAGTATAGTAGTGTATCAAGCAGTAATAGCACCCTGCTGGATAGAACCGTATGTACTAACGTGGGTCCTGGTTATCAGAAGTGCTGAGCACCCTAAGATCCCAGAGGAAGTAGATGGAGTTCTGGGTACTCACTACTTCTGAAAATCAGGGATGTACTTTAACGATGGGGGCAGGGCAATAACAGACATATGCATATTTAGGCTGTGGGAAGAATTTAGGCTGGATCTCCGGAAGTTTGGGAGCTGAACTCATGAATTAACTTGCCCGTAGTCAGCTGTGACTAAATAACTCGGTGTTTATCTTCTACTAAATGGCCTGGATAAAACCTTGGATTTAGTTAAGGCTGGGGACCTTATGTTGGTCAAGTGCCTTTGGCTATTTGGAAAAGAAATACACAAGTAACAAGAGTCAGTTAATTCCTGGGTGATTCTGTTCTCTTTAGTGAAGTTATTTCAGGGATGAATCTGGCCTTAAATGACTATGTTATGTCATTTAGAATCCTGGGTTTCAGTTCATTTCAACATCTATACGCAACAATTATGTGAGACTGAAACAGCATCTAAGATATCAGCAATATGCAGATTACAAAGAGCTCCAATCCTTCTCTACAGACAGCACTATCCCCAGTCACTGAAGAACTTGATACCATGATGATCACAGAACCCAGTTTCTTCAGAGCTCCTGTGATTTAGTCTTTCCACAGTAAAATCACATGTAAAAGGAGTCTCATCACGTGTACTTGGGGTAAAATTCACACCTGTGCTGCATTTCACTGCCACGTGCACCCTGAAAATAGGGCTGCAGCAGTACCTAAGTGTGATATGGGCCTGTGATACTCCTCTGCACAAGTTTGAAATTCATCCTCACTGTCCATTTCCAGCAGCAACTTTTCTCAAGAATTTAACTATCCACCAGCTCCAAATATTAGTCTGTCTGGTCAAATATCTGTGTTTTAAAATGTGTCCATATTTATATGTGATCTTGTGCAATGATTCCAAAAGGGCTTTTCTTACATTGTATCACACCTTTAAGATTATTTAAATATCTCAAATGGGCATAAACTCAGCCAGCTCATTCACAATAAAAAGCCGTGGGTGCCTTAAGCTACTTTTTATCAGTCACAGGAGTGTCAAGGTGACCTTTCCTGCTGTTTCAATTACAGAGCAATGCCGTCATTTAACTGTTAGAATGATGGAAAGCATGCACTTTGCTATTTGAGAGGCAACATTTCTAGAGAGGGAGCACTAGGAGAGTGGGTATAAGAGGGGATATATATATATATATATATATATAATGTGTCACATTAAGAAGTTGAGGAAGACTATACCTAGTGGAACAGTCTAGTCCTAAAATCTAAAAATTCTTTTGGAAAGCTTTCTGGAATCACAGTCTCTCTCACTGATGCTGAATCATTAATAATGATTACTTTGTCCTTGATTTCTTCTACCACTGTAGCTATTTGCTGTAAACATTCAGGTTGCCTCCTGGTTTTTATTTCAGGGAAATTTTCACATGACCTTGAAGATATGAAAATAATGGAGCCTTTTAGAACTTCTTTTTTCATGGAGTTTAAGTTCAAAATGGGTTGATATGTTTTATTCAACACACTTTCTAAGCTTCATTACCATGTTCCCTAACATAGTTTAGCTCTGGTGTTTTGACCATCAGTCATTACTGAAACATATAGGAAAACACAATCACTATAATGTTGTTAAAATGCACATATTAATATAAAATTCAAGTAATAAAGAGCAAAGGAGCTAGAATTGCAAAGATGCGATATATATATAGTTATAGCAAAACTCTGGGAATGATTAAAATATACTGTAATTATTTTAAAAAAGCTCTTTGAACAGCTATTTTAATTCCTTTGCCTTCAAGTTTGAGAAAAATAATTTCTACACATATAAAAATGCAAGCTACATTTTTAAATAGCTTATGTAGAGCTGGACAAATTTTGGAAACATTTTATTTGCAAATAAAGAATGAAGAAGAATACATCAAACTTTGTATGAATAGTATTTAGAAAGGTTACTCTAAATTATGCTGGTTTCAGAAGTCCCATTGGATCTGCTGTGTTCACCCAGATCAGTATTGTGCCATGTGCTCCAGTCTTGCCCTACCTGACAATGACATGCCTACTATTTGGAGATGGAGGGGCATAGAGAAAATTGTGTAGAGCCAATTACGCTGGCTCCATGCCACCTCAGGGTTCCCTGTGTCGTCAGCTGTGCCTTTAGGCAGGTATATGGCTGCTTTGTACTGATAAGGCAGTTTGAACTAGTATGAAGTTGGGTCAGATTCTCATCCCTATAATTTTTTGTGGGGTGGAAAGAAAGAAAATAGAGTTAAGGTTTCCCATGCAAAAATGTAATTTTAAGAAAATCATAGTTCATATTTTTAAAGTAAAATGAAGAGAAAAGCACTGGATGTAATTTTGGTGTCTATGCAAATGCAGCGAATTGCACGTAGTTGCCATCCAGAAAATTATTAGATTTGAAGTTTTGAAAATAGTTCTGAGCCTGCTGATTACCATGTAAAAGAAGGAATAACTGCTTTATGATAGTAAGATTAAATACATTCCCTTTTTCTAGTGTACACAGCAAGGCTTGACACTATGTGTTTGTAGTAAGCAAAATCATTAGAAAGACTTAGCTGGTGGCAAACCTTTTGTCTCTTTAGAACTATAGGACTAGTGAAATTTTAGAATGGTGCATAGTAGACTGTGGAAGCATTGCAGACAAACAGAATATATGGAGACTTTGCAAGGTCTTTCTCTCCATCAGTGCTCAGATGATTTGTGCACATGACTCTTATTAGCACTAATGGGAGTTACCTACATAAATCTTTATGGACCTAATCCAAACCTCACTGAAGTCAACGGCAGTCTTCCCATTATCTTCAGTGGGCTGTGGATCAAGCACGAAGTGTGTAGATGTGTCAGTTTGAAATACAGTGTTGTACCTTACAATTCCAGTATACTCGATCCATATCTACAACTATAAATGCTGTGTGCATACTTAAGTATACTTTTAGAATGTGAGCCAAAGGCTTGGGTAAGGAATGCACTGCTGCAGAGGATGCTATTCTGTGCACTCACTGTCATGTGACTAGTTCAGCACTGTGCAAACTTTGATGCCATGTGAGATAAATTATGCATCTGAGGGCCTGATGCAGATGACTAAAGAGGGATATGACAAAGCAGTGGCTCTCAGCCTTTTCAGACTACTGTACCCCTTTCAGGAGTCTGATTTGTTTTGTGTACCCCCAAGTTTTACTTCACTTGAAAAGTACTTGCTTACAAAATCAGACGTAAAAATACAAACATGTCACAGCACGCTATTACTGACAAATTGCTCACTTTCTCATTTTTACCAAGGAATATAAATATCGTACTTACATTTCAGTGTACAGTATATCTTCATCGGCGATCCCTCGAGGTCGAGGATGATCTCTTTCACAGGTTTTAGTTTTCATGGGTCCTTTGGTGACTGAGGAGTCCTACAGGCTCATTTGCAGGTAGTGTTGGAAGACAGTGGTGGGCCAGGATTGCGTGACTGTTGTCTTTCCTTTCTTTTCTGGTGTTTTTCTGTGACCAGGGCAAGGCAGTTTTCCTCAAAAGTGGATGTGCCCTCTCTGACAAGTCTTCACCAGTTATCCCTATCCTGGGCTGCTGTCTCCCAGTATGTGATGTCGATGCCACTTCTCTTGATGTTCATCCTGAGGATTTTTTAAAGCATTTTTTTTGGCTTCCTGGTTTCCTTTCTCCTTTGGTGAGTTGGATGTACAGCTAGTATATAGTATGTAGAGCAGTATAAACAAGTCATTGTCTGTATGAAATTTTAGTTTGTACTGACTTCGCTAGTGCTTTTTATGTAGCCTATTGTAAAAGAAGGGAATTATCTAGATGAGTTTATGTACCCTCAGAAAGACGTCTGCATACCCCCAGGGGTATGTATCCCCCTTGTTGAAAACCACTGTGATGAAGATGAAAACCACTATAAAATCATGAATGGTGTGGAGAAAGTGAATAATCTAGTTATTTACTCCTTAACATAACAGGAACCAGGGGTCACGCAATGAAATTAATAGGCAGCAGCTTTAAAACAAACATAAGGAAGTACTTCTTCACACAATGCACAGTCAACCTGTGGAACTGGTTGCCAGGGGTTGTTGTGAAGGCCAAAAGTATAACTGGGTTCAAAAGAGAATTAGGTAAGTTCATGGAGGATAGGTCCATCAATAGCTATTAGACAAGATGGTCAGTGATGCAATCGCATGCTTTGGGTGTCCCTAAACCTCTGACTGCCAAAAGCTGGGACTAGACAACGGGGGTGGATCACTCAAATTGCCCTGTTCTATTCATTCCCTCTGAAGTATCTGGCACCGGCCACTGTTGGAAGACACGATACTGGGCTAGATGTACCATTGATCTGACCCAGTGTGACCATTCTTATGAAAATTTACCTGAAGTACTGTTTATAACTCTTTGGCAGTGAAAGTGAACATGTAATTTATCCCTACCCCAAGGCCCCTGCAAACTCCCAGAATGATGAAATGATCCTTTAGTATAGATAAGAATCAGTCCCTAAATCATTAAAATGAATGTGTGGATCGATTTCATCTGAGCTATTTTAGATGGCTGAACCTGACTTGTCAACCTCCTGGTGGTGTTGTATGGGATACGTGAGTTACTGACCACTGAAAGGTGGACACACCTTTCTTTCAATGTCAGCTTCTCTCACGCTTTCTGTCTATCATTGACATATTTCCCTCATGTTTCATAAACCTCCAGGAGCTCTCCCAGTCCCCTTTTCCTCTTGTGACTGCAGCCAGGAGGCATTGCTTCTCTCACTGCCAAAATTGCCTCTTCCTACTGCTCAGCAGTAAAGTGCTCCATGTATTTGCTGAAGTACTTATGGAGGGTGGGGAATGGAACACTGTTCAGGGGAGCTTCCTGACTCTTTTCTTGCTACATACACTGGTCTGTTACTCTAACTCTTAACTCTGTGTGTGAAGTGAAGAGAGGAGCAGGAAAGAAGTGTATATTGGGGAACCTACAGCAAATGTTAGTAAACAGGCTATGTTGCCCAAAGCTTTGTATCAATTTTCCAGTGCCATGTGTAGTGCTAAGTGCATAATGGCTGCATTTGCCTACGCAGTCACTGCACTATCAGGGTAGGGTTGCCATATTTCAGGTTCCCAAAAAGAGCACACTGCTGGGGGTGGGTTATAGTTGGGGGGGTACTGCAGGAGGTATTTGGGGGGTGCTGGAGGGGTGTGTGCATTGGGAGGGGGTTTCTGGGGGGTGCTGGAGCAGGTTCTTGTAGTCTCACTCTCAAGGTAGGGTGCAGTGTCTCTCCGTGTCACGGCGGCAGAAGGCTGGAGGTCCTGATTGGACTGGCACAGGCCTGGGACACAATGCCAGCCCATCAGTTGGAGTCTCCCTGGGGGCCTCTCCCACTCCTCAAGGCTGGGAGCCAGGGCCTGAGTGGGTGGGATCCAGTGGCTGTGGCTGCAGGGGAGGGACCAATCGGGGCATGGAGACAACTGTTTCTGAGCTGTATCATCTGCTTTGCGAAAATCCCAGACATTGCTTCTTATTTGAAAAATCTCCTGGGTGGAGGGTGAAGGATCAAAGAAGAAGTCATGTCTGGGAAAACCCAGACGTATGATAACCCTATATCAGGTTGAAACCCTGGATCCACTGAAGTGAATGGCAAAACTCCTACTGAAGTCAGTAGGGCCAGGTTTTCAACCTCACTGTCACAACCAGGACATGGGTGGTCTGACCTAGTGGTCACAGCAGGAGCTAGGAACTAGGCCAGGTCAGATACCAGGAGGACAGAGTCCAAGACAATCCAAAGGGCAAATCCTGAGTTAGGTGTTTGGAAGCAGGCTACCAGGAGATCAGAGTCTGAGACAGGCCAGAGGGCAAACCAGGAGTCAGGTGGCCAGCATGTCAGGTTATCAGGCAATCAGTAGCAGATATTGCAGGGGAAGCACTCCAAAGCAGGGAAATCCCAGCTGCATGGACAACTTCCTGTTCCAGTGTTGGGTTTATATAGAAGCTGTGAACCAGTCAGGACCCCCAGCCTTCTGCCAGTCAGAGTCCAGGACTGGAGTCCTCTGTCAGGGTTCAGCTTCTAGTCTAGTAGCTACTAGCAAGCCACTGAGTGGCTGGCTAGCACTTACCACTTCCTAAGTGCCCTGCACACCAGGGTTCAAGACCTGTGGTCTCTGAGGCTCTGTATAACTCTTTACTTGCAGACAGATGTTCTTCTCAACTTACTGGGGCAGAAGGGAGCCAGTAAGTGTGGGAGGCTGAGGAGGAGGAAAGGAAGACCAGACCAGCAAGGGCCATGTTGGGGTGGGATGAGCATGAATGTTCTATGCAGCATGCTATCCAAACCAAGCTGATTTCCAATTGGAGTTAATGCTGTTCAAAGCATTCATTCCTAAACCCTGCCCCCAAAATACTTCATATCCTTTTGATATTTAAAAGCTAGGCTCTTAAAATATATATTGACATTTGTCCCTGTGCTGTGATAACTGCTGGCCTCTGTAATGTAAGATGTATGGCTTTTGCAACAATTCTTTAAACAACTGACTGCATAAACATCATAGTTTCAACAAAGATAGAACTTAAGACCTTCTGCTCCAAAAATACAGTGCCCAGTACTTTGGGCAAAAATGAGAAGGTCTCTATTAGTCATGGACATATTAGGGCTATTCTCCATCAGCCAGTCATTAGAGGGAGAGATGAACAATCCTGATATTCCATTTAGTAGAGTATAGCCACACACACACACACACACACACACACACTAGTCAGTACATGACAGCTTGGCAGTCAATTTGGAACTTTATCTTATTCTGCCACAGTATTGATTAATCATTTTTCCAGAAGATTCCAGCTTATATATTATGAGAACACACTTGTTGGTTTATGTTGGGCATCCAAGGGAGGTTGTGGAATCCCCATAATTGGAGGTTTTTAAGAACACCTTTCAGCTTTACTTGGTCCTGCCTCAGCACAGGGGCTGGGCTTGATGACTTTTCAAGATCGTTTCCAGCCCTACATTTGTATGATTCTATGAAAAGCATGTAATTGTGGCATTGGCTTCAAGAAGAACTTGTGTACTGGAGTTGAGCCACTTGGAGGAAAAAGCTACTATAGTGCTATTAATTAGAAGGTTGAATACATCTGGGATGCTCAGGAGGTCAGTAATGGCATATGGAGCCCCTTGTGTCTAGGTCTTTGGTTCAAGTCTGGTCTAGGTCAATAGAATTGGAAAGTGAATCTGTTCATTCTTCCTTTAGTTTCTAGTGGACTATATCCATGTTACAAAACTATCACTAATGGCTAGAGCTGGTCAAAGAACTGATTTTTCAGTTTGCAGTCAGTTCTGAAAAATCAAAAAGAAAATTTCTGTTCAGGTTAAACTGAATCTGAAAATTCTGAAAATATTTGGCAAAGTAGAAAAAGTCCATTTTGGGGTTTAATAAAACATGCTGTTTCTGGACATTTTAAAGGGCTAGATTCACAAAATAACTAGAGGAGGTAGTAACCACCTTACAACTTTTAGCCCAGTGGTTAGGGGACCCAGCTGGGATGTTGGAGACCATGCTCTGTAGCAGGGATTTGAATCCCAGTCACCTCCCTCCATGTAAGCCCCCTCAATAGAAGGCTATAGAGTCATTCTTTCTCTCTCTCTCTCTCTCTGGCCCAATGACTATTCAAGTAGTTCATATAAAGTGGAACAGCTTCAACAGGGGAGATGGAGAAATACTCACTCCAGATACGTTACAGCCTAGTGATTATGGCTCTGATTGGGGGTGGAGGGCAGGGCAAAATAGGTTCAAACCCCACCCTCAGAGCAGGAATTTGAACCTGAGTCTTCCACATCCCAGGGGAGTGTCCTTACCACTGGGCTAAAAGTAATAAAATGGGCTCCTCTTACTCTTCTGCTGCCACCACCACTGTCTTGTGACTCTAGCTCTAAAAAAAATGGTGTCAAATTTGTGGATAGCTTCAGTTTTACCTAAACTGCATTTTTTGGCAAGTAAACTAGTTGTCTGAAAAATTTTGCCCAGCTCTGGAATCTTTTTACTAGTGTTTTGTTTGAAGGGCGAAGGTTGGAATGGGCATGGAATCATAAGTTCTGAAAGTTGAGACAATCCGTCTAGGTCAGGGCAGAGGCATATAAGTGGGACACTGGGAAATTTCCACTGCCACTAAGCATGATGTACCTCCTTTGTGGATAGATGGAGAATTTCAATCCACTGGTCCATCAGTAATTAATTGTGCATTAGAGAATATTTACTGTTAATTACTAAGAAAGAGAAATGTATTACCTCTCAAAATGTTCAGCAAAATAAAGGATTTTTTCTCTTTTACACCATTACTACAAATTATCTTGCTTTACTTCATGGAGTCATAAGAAATGAGGCTTCCAAGAGACCCCAATTAAGGCACAATGGGCCCAACAATGGTTAATTTCTGCAGTCCCTAGATGAAGTGAACTGATGTAATCTAATACATGTTAATGGAAAATACTATGTGAAGATAGTAACAGTTATCACATTTGAGCAACAAAATGAATCTGTGACATTCTTTGATCCACTCACATGTAATATAAATTTGACACTAGCCAAGAAAAAAAAATTAGCCTCAAGGAAACTGTGAAATTGTTTGATTTGACAGGATTTAAAACACATGCAGAAGAGTCTGATTGGGAGGTTTATACAGAAAGTCTATAATACAGTGTGGAAGACAGACATATGACAGGTAGACACACAGGCACTGAAATAGAGCAACGGATACACAACAGACAAAATGCATTTTGATATTTTCATTGTGATGTGTCAGTGTTCTGTGTCTGCTTTGACACACTCCTAGTAAAATATTCTTGATTAAGAAGTTTTCATTTGGTTGGGGGATGAAATTCATAAATGTACAGTTGTGAGGGTTCTTGGGTTGCCAGGACTGTGAGTCGACTTGTTACCTCCCTGCCTCCAGTGAAAGGGAGTGCTTGAGCTTAACTGGGTGCCAGCTCCCTGACACTACCAGCCTATTAGCCACCCAGACAATCTCCTCAGGGCTCTTCCAGCCCTTACTTTTCCATGCAAGTTAACAATAGGTGTAACCTGAGTCCCTTTGAAGGAACCCCTTGTAGTATCCAGCCCCTTATCCACTGAACACTCACAGCCCCAGGGGACAGTGTGCACACCAGCTTGAATGATTCAGTTCAGGATCAGCTCCTTGTACAACACCACAGCACTGAGATATCTTTATAGTGAAAACAAGAATAAATTTATTATCAAGGGATAAAGATTCAAGAGCTAGTGAGACAGGATAAATGGAAACAAAAGAGTTACATATAAAACAAAATCACAACAGGATTTCTAGAGACTGAACTTAACTGAACAGGCTAACCTTCTGTCTGTAATCACACTGCCCAATTCCTTCCTAGCTGCAGGGTTCTTCTTTGTCTTCTCCTTATATCCCCTCAAATTCACTGTCTGTACCGCAGGGTCAGGATGATCCCCCACACACTGTAGTTTATGCTCCAATGTGTGGCTTCCCTGCTGACTTCAAGCCCCCTGTTGACTTTGTATGTAAATGACTCCCCAGAGTGTTAACTTACAATGCTTCATTTACATGTGGACTGAGATAGACAGGTGACTAAACATTTTTTGTGTGGCAGAAAACCTGTTTGTTAACTATGCCCATGTTTAGGAACATTTAGGAACATATTTTCAGCATATATACAGCATACATACATAACTCCATACATACTATTTGTACATACATTTCATAATATCATTGGTGACCAGTGTGATCCTGGCTTTTATTTAAGACCTCACATGATATTCTTTGGTGAACCAGAATGTACATATCAGGATCAGAATATTCTTGTAAGACCATTGTCATTAAGAGCTCCTTAGGGTCATAATAACCAACTATAAAACAAGGTGAAAGTTTGTACCATTGTAGTCTTCATTCCATTGCCCATATTAGGTGGAGGAGGGATGGGGAGGCAAGATGGAAGATCTATACAACTTTTACATGTCCTTGCAAGCAAACTCAGAGACATATATCATTTATCCTTCCTCAGTTCATATGCTTATTATTAATAGTTGCTTGGTCAACCCTTTCATCACTCTTAATTAGCATGATCACAATCTAAATGGAAAGGATAGCCCTACTCTCTGCACAACTAAAAAACCACCAAAAAAAAAAAAAAAAAACAAAAAAAAAAACCCAACCCTCAAACTTTACATTAGTTAATTTTCATATATTTAGTCTTCAAATGCTTCATGTCCTTACAGAGAAACCGTGGCATTTCCACATCCTGACAGCCCTTGTGTGTGCATCAGAGGATGAATTTTTTTCCCCTTGTGTTATGAATGTCTGGTTTTAAAGGGCATCTCTTTTTTACTTGAATGGGAAGCAGCACCCTTGTGAACAGTGCAGCTTTCTTCTTTCCTTGTCAATGAATATAATATCATAATACTTATGAAAAAAGTGATTTGCTAGTGATTATTTAAATTGCTCCTAATTTTTCCAATAACTGTGGCAGAAGACCTCCTGAACTGAGAGAGCCACACACATTCGCTTGTCACTTTTGCATTAATTTAAATTAGGGCTAGTGAATACTTGTGCAATGATTTGAGAATCTGTCTGTACAAACTTATGAATTCTGTTTGATATTATGAAATTATAATGAAGTGTCATTATAGATTTACAGATTCCAAGAACATAAGAATGGCCATGGTGGGTCAGACCCTAAGGGTCCATCTAGTCCAGTATCCTGTTTTCCGACAATGGCCAATGCCGGGTGCCCCAGAGGGAATGAACAGAACAGGTAATCATCAAGTGATTCATCCCCTGGTGCCCATTCCTAGCTTCTAGCATTGTGACCATTGTGATAATCTAGTCTGACCTCCAACATAACACAGGCCATAGAACCTCCCCAAAATAATTCCTTGAGCAGATCTTTTAGAAAATCTATGAAAACTGCTGTGCCATAAATGCCTTTTTGTATGTATCTTTACCAAACTCCATTTCGAATGTGCAGTCCTTTGGCTTCTTTATTGCCAGTTTGCTTGTATGTTGGACTCAAATTCCAAAGGCTCATGGCAAAAGAGTAACAAATGAGAGTGATTAAATTAAAATGCTCCACCACTGAAATGTAATACCTCTAGATAATAAGATATCTCCCAACCAGGAGAACTGGTTGAACAGGGGAGCAGTCCCCTTGACAATTAAGTCACTTGGCAGGGGTTTATCATCACCTGGGTAAGCTGGCAAGGGAGGGTGGGGGTGGGGTCACCTGACAAAAAGGGAATAAAAGTTATAGAAAGGGCAGTGCTGATCTATCTGGGTCGTTGACCTTTTTCTCCAGCTCAAGAGGAGAGAGAAGTAACCCAGTATGCAGGGCTCTGAGTCTGCCGGCTTTCTTTAACCCAGAAATTCCCCCCAAGGACTACCCAGGGGCTAATGAGGGGGCACTGTGGTTAGGATGTTTATGGTTTTCTAAATGAGCTGTATTCTCTTGTGCTTTATCTGTGAAGTATAAAAGAGACATTGTGAGATACCCTGGGCAAAAGTGTCTTTGTGCGCTATGTGCTTCACAATTACCACATGCATCCTGAGGGAGTTAAACACTAAACCAGAAGGCTCATATCTTTTGGTGGGATTCTCTGTTTGGTAGGGGAGTCTGAAGTGACAGCACTGTGCCCAGGGCTAGGCAACCAGCCAGCAGCATTCCAGCTCTTGGGATGGGATGCTAGACAAAGGGTCTGTGCCCTGAGAGTGTTTCTAGGGACACCAAGATTGGGGTAGTGGATGGACTTCCTTGTGGCTCCAGAGGCTTGAAATATCTTTGGATCTACAGGCATGGATTCCGCTCACTGCAACCTGGTGGGTGACCAGCAGAGGGCACCTAATCAGATCTGTGATAGCTTACAAAGAAAAATATAAACCGTTTTTATATTTTATATAAATTGCAGTTCTTATGCCATGCTCTGCTACCTCCAACTATTTTCTGCTAGTGGAGGGGTCTTCTGCACAGGGCAATTTGCCACTGTCTGTCTCTGGCCAGTTTACTTCCATTCTGTGCTGCCTGAGTTGTGGAAAGCGGATTTAGTAGACTGCAGAATCAAGCTCCAGAGGTTCAAGCTTGAGTTGAAACAATATCATGAGAAGTAAAATATCTGCTTTATAGCAACCTTATTTTGCAGTGAGAACCCAGAAAATCAAGTACTTTACAAGCCAGTTCCCAGGGCATGGGTGGTAGGACAGGCTACTCTGGGGTCAGGCTCCTAGAGTGCTGCTCCAAGATCCCATCCTTAGAACTTGGAGAGGGCTGGCTGATTCTCTTTGTTCTCTCCTGCCACCCACACTCTTTCCCTGCAGTGCAGTCTGTCTTGGGCTGAGATCATGATGTGGTGACATTTGTATTGTGACACTGTGTCACGAGAACATCACATAAATGTCATTTTGTTGCCAAACTGTTTGGTTTCAGGCTCATTGGACTTTGTGGACAGAACCATCCCTAATCTTTGTGTTATGGACCTATCCATCCTCATAAAGGATGGTTTCCTGAAAATGGCATTCACCACCATGAACTGTTTGCAGATTCAGATGAGACTGCATGCTTGTTTGGCTGTCTGTATGTGTGCTGCTGAACATTCTGACATGTAGAGTTTTTAAAAAAGCTTTCCTGTGGTATTTTTATATGAAGTTTAATTAGAAAAAGTGATGTTGTTATATCTTTACATGGAAAAGCTTTCTGTAGAGAAAAGGTTTCTGACAAAATGGACTTGACATGTTTTCCCCCTCCTATTGCTCAAAATGTCCATTTCTATTACTGTTTCTTTTTGTTCACCTTCCTCTTGTGGAGGCTTTTCTTCCATTACAGGGAAAATCCTGTAAAGGACCATGACATGTAGTATGCATAAATTGGCAAACATCTGGTAGAATTTCCATGGTGCTAGCTGTCGGGCACCTCCAGTGCTGTATTAACATCTGGATCTTATTTTCTTAGAATCCCAACGTTCTTTTCAATCACTGGTTGAGATTTCTTTTTAATGGTCCATTTAATATCTCCTGACTGATTTTTAGGCTGGGAAAGTGGAGTAATTCAATTGAGTAGCCACCCTCATGCACCTTATGGATGTTTTAGTGTCAACTTCATTTCAATAGATAGACTGTGTCATGGACACTTCTCTTTCCATTCACTGTTGTGCAATGTTCCTGTGGAGCTATAACAACTGCTTACATGGCAGGTAATAGTAGGAAAGTATTTAACTGTTCATATCTCTACTCAATGTGATAGATGTTTAGTCTTTATTGAAAAAGACTAACCAATCCTCCACTACTTCTATTTTTGCATTTCATTAAAGAAATTCCTCCCATCTTTATTATCTTAACCTTCCCTGTACATGTTCCTCTATCTCCTGGTCCTCTTCTCCTCCACAACTCTATAGATGCTTCACTGCTGCCTGGTCTTCCTCTCTCCTTCCCCCTTCACCAACTCTTCCTCTTTCACTCCTCCCATGGATAGTCCCCTTCCTCCAGCAGCTGTGGTTCCACTGGCAACTCCTGATTTCTCTCCTGTTGTATGCAGTGTTGTTGTAACTGTGTCTGTCCCAGGTCTGCTGCTGACAGATCCAGTGCCATGGTTCCGGTTCCTGAAGGCTCCAACTGTTTTCTTCTCCTTCTTTTGTAGCTGCGGCTGCTCTGAAGATGGCTAGACAGTCCCCTCCTTGTTTCCACATGCTTTTATAGGAATTCAGCCAATAAAGTTTGATGGAAAAGATTTCCATATGTCTCACTACTTAGCTTGTGAGTTGATGACTACCAAATTACTCCTTCAGTATCCATGATATTTTTGAAGTTACCATTCACATACTCATTTTGTATCTAAGAAGACGAGGAACCCTGACATCAGAAATGAAACTCTCTCATTTTGAGGCGTCTGTAACTCCCTCTCTCTTGTCCCCACCACACACACACAACAGTCACCTGTCAGGGGTCATACCAGCTACTGGCCTGCTCCCTTGCTAACTTCACAGCTTGGCAACTAATAGGCTCAGCTGTCTTGTCCTGAAGGTGCATGGTTAATCATAACAGCTGATTGGCTGCAGGAACAGCAGAGCACTGGCTGTTCAGCACATGTGCCTGTGGACTCTCTGCCTTCCTGTGCTCTCCTCACTCTAGCCATGCGCCTGCCTTGCTTCTGTCCTGCTCTAGTCTAGACCCTGCCCTCAAGCTGGCCTCATTCCACTTCTGTCCCAGACTCACTCCTGCCTCAGAACCAGCCCTGTTCTTGACTTCTATGACTCCAGATAACCTGGTGGTGACACCCAGCTCTGATTCCTGGCTTTGACTCCATCTTGACCTTTGGCTCTGGCATTTGTACTCTGACTCCAGTTATGACTTCCTGCTCCAACCACTAGACCAGACCACCTACGAACTGGTCTCCTGAGATCACTTCATTATTTATGTCTTAAAGAGTCCATTCCATTCTGGATGAGGCCTTGGGCTGTTGTGTCAGGAATGAGCAAAAAAAGGAAAAACACAACAAAAGCCAACACTATCACTTTAATGCACACATGAGCTTTTAAATGAAGAACCTCTCTGCTCTGGCCAGCTCTCAGAGACATAGGAACAAGGCTTATCCTAGCTTGGTTCCAACAGGAAGAATCCACGGCCAAATACAGGCAGACTCACTTGGGAAACCAAAATGAAGAAGAAATAAAGTCTTAAGTTAGAGTCTCTGGCAGGAAGTCAAACCTGCCAGTTCTCCAGGTTCTCCAGGCCTCCTGGGTGAGGCTTGGTTTGTGAATATCTCCTCTATTGCTTCCCTATGTTCTGTATGGCATGATTGGTAAAGTGAATGTTCTTTTGACCATTTTTTCAACTGAAATAGATGAAAATGCAATAATATGAGGTGGCCATGCCTCAGTTGTCCATGTGGCAAAGTGCTATTCCTCTGTCCCCATCTTTCTTTTAATTGGACTATGTTCAGAGGTCATTCTGTTGTAAATTGAAGTTTCCCATAGCTCCCTTTCTCAGCAAGTCAATAATAAATGAGGATCACTGTCCACATCAAGTCTCTTTAAGGATCTTTATTATGCTTCAGCTCTACATAAGAGGCTGTAATATTGGGTTTTTCTCTATGGGGTACAGAATAGCTGCATTACAAGACTGCTGTGGGAGCAGCAGATGATATAGAAACAACAACTTCAAAGTACCAGACAGCTGATTAGAAGTAGAATCATTCCATTGGAAATTATTTTGGTGCTCATTCTACTTTTGGAATGACCTCTGGAGAGAGTGGGATGTTTTTTCTCTTAATTCTTTGTATAATGAATAGGACTTGTTAGGATTATGCATACAGTCTTGCACCTTGAGCTAAAAATGACAGATCTATTTATCATCATGAATGTCACCGTTTATAAAATGTGCGCTAAACTAAACTACATCTAGATGGAGCTATGCTTTTTCAAAGCCTCTACATAGCATACACTCTGAGATCCATTGAAAACCAAATGGAAAATGAGGAATTCGGCATGGTATTATAAGAACAAGCCCCAATGCAATCCTTGTCTTTTACATGTGAATGGTTTATTGTGCTGAAAGTGGGCTGAGTCTTGTCAGATAATGGTTTGATGCTTACAGTGATGCTATACCAGCATCATGGCAGGGATCATGTTCTAGCAGCTACTGTTTCAGATACAGGACTCAAAAGACTGGGGTGGTCTGGTCAACTAATGAATTCTGAGGATGGTGTACTCTTTTACACACAGTGACACAATTTAATAGATTGTACTGTATTTTGCTAGATTATAATATTATTTTTCATACATACCAGATTGCATGCATGCATAAATTGTATCTTCTGTTCATGATCATATTGAATATAACTCATGAAAGTTTGTGTTGGGAAAAGATGTTTTGGAATCACTGAGAGCTGCCTGATGTTTCCCCTACATAAATATCAGACCCTTTTTCTTCTTTAAAAAATTGTGAAAGCTATAGCTGCAGCAGCTACAGTTTTGAAAGAGCTGGAGTGTTTTTCTCAGTGCTCCTGCTGGGGCATCATGCTACTGAACAGGATTAAACTGCCATGTTAGATAACTGGTGATACTGAACATAATGAGAGGGAAAGAGGATATTCCACATTGTGACAATCAGCTGAAAAGTGTTACTATCCTTAGAAGAGCAGTTCTGAGAAGGGAATAATACTAATAAATACCTTCCATTTATGTAGCATCTTTCATTGCATATATATTGAGAGAGCTATTTCAACCAGCACTGAAATACAACTATTGTAGAGTGGAAGATGACAGTTTTTAAATAGCACGCAGCGTCACAACATGACAATTCAGCAAAGAATGGGAAGAATATCTCATTTGAAATGGCTAGGAGAATTATTTAGGCAGAAAATAATATTTAATTGGAAAATTATGTTTTTAAATTAACACATCTCAAACTAATGGGCTAAAATTCAACACCTACTTCTTTTGAAGAAGGATATATTATATATTAATGCATCACATTTGAACACAGGTACTGTAATTTAAATTAGCCTTTCTATTCAGTAAGAAGTTCTGCTAATCTGACCTGTCTGTTAAATTGATCTAGTGAGGCTGGTGGACAGAGCCTTGTACAAACTCAGGACATAAAGGTTCTATTCTTGGCTGTACAACTAATGTGCTATTTAGCCTTGGGCTAGTCACTTAACATTTCTATTCCTCAATTTCTCCATTTGTAAAATGGGGATAATGATCCTGTACTCTCTATTGTACAGTAATTAAATATCCTTGGAAGAAAAGTGCTTTATAAGTTCTAATATTTTCAAATAAGGCACCTACAGCCACACGTAGACAACTTAATTAAGTGGTCTGATTTTCTGAGGGGCTAATAATAATCTGTCTATTTCAAATGCAACCATTTTTGTATTAGACACCAACAGAATTATTGGAATGCAGTGAGATACAGCCTGCATTGCATCTGCTGATTTTATTGGGTAGTTCTGAAACACGTATAATAACAAAGTATGTCTGTTGAAAATCTTTGTCATACTGTACTAATTTATCGGGATTAATGGAACTACAAATTGTGCTATGTGCTGTAATTTTTTTGTGGCAGCTGCAAAGTGAATTTTATCTAAACATCCAGTAAAGAGAGGATGAGAAACCCTTTAACCTCATCTATTGTAGTTATCTCTTCTCATTTTTTCCTTTGGGCATGAAAATAGTTACAACAGCCAAGAGTCAGATGGGGACTATTGTGTTTGCTGATACATACATTTCTTCTTGAGTATTTCTTATATTTGTAATTGGTACCAATTAAATAATCTACAGTCGTGGTACTCATTGGACTGGGAACAAAAAAGGGGACTCATTTTATTCATTTTTAAAATATGATTAGCAACCACTAGAAATATAGTTACTTATTGGCTGTAGGCTTAGCCATCTCTCTGATCTTACTCTACCAAGTTAGATTTCTGTTTTATATGTTTCAATGTCTACTATTAGTTATGTCAGTCTGTCATTATATCAATAACTCTACAGCTTCTAAGGCCTGGTCTACACTAGGCTTTTATGTCGACTTTAGCGCCGTTATATCGAATTAACCCTGCACCCGTCCACACCAGGAAGCCATTTAGTTCGACATAAAGCTCTCTTTAAATCGATTTCTGTAATCCTCCCCAACGAGAGGATTAGCGCTAAATTCGACATGGCCATATCGAATTAGGCTAGGTGTGGATGGAAATCGACGGTAATAGCTCCGGGAGCTATCCCACAGTGCACCACTCTGTTGACGCTCTGGACAGCAGTCCGAGCTCGGATGCTCTGACCAGCCACACCCCCGGGAAAATTTGAATTCATTTTCCTGTCTGGGCAGTTTGAATCTCAGTTCCTGTTTGGACATCGAGGGGAGCTCAGCAGCAGTGGCAACTATGCAGAGCTCTCCAGCAGAGATGGCCGTGCAATCTAATAGAAAGAGGGCCCCAGCATGGACTGATCGGGAAGTCTTGGATCTCATCGCAGTGTGGGGCGATGAGTCCGTGCTTTCAGAGCTGCACTCCAAAAGAAGGAATGCTAAGATCTACGAGAAGATCTCCAAAGCCATGGCAGAGAGAGGCTACAGCCGGGATGCAACGCATGCCGCGTGAAAATCAAGGAGCTGAGACAAGGCTACCAAAAAACCAAAGAGGCTAACGGACGCTCCGGATCCCAGCCCCACACATCCCGTTTCTACGAGGCACTGCATTCCATCCTGGGAGCGGCCGCCACCACTACCCCACCCCTGACCGTGGACTCCGAGGATGGGATCATGTCCGCGGCCGGTTCCTCGTCGGACATGGTAGCGGACGGGGAAGATGAAGAAGGAGATGAGGAGGACGAGGCAGTCGACAGCGCTGGCACCGCTGATTTCCCCGACAGCCAGGAGCTCTTCATCACCCTTACCGAGATCCCGTACCAACCGTCCCCATCCCTTACCCCGGACACAGAATCAGGGGAAGGATCAAGCAGTAAGTGCTGTAAACATGTAAACATTTATTTAAAACAGAACGGTAATATTTATACTATTAACAATGTATATTTATAAAAGTGCTGTAAACTAGTAAAAAAATAATCAGGTACAAAACAGGAATATTTATAAAGGTAACAAATGGGTTTTCATGATTTCTCTGTCTTAGGCTCTTCTCAATTTAGTCCCAAGTGTTTTAAAAAATTTTCACAATGTCCGTTACTACATGATTCCCAGGCCCAAGACGCTCCACTCCAAAGTCCCAGTGCACCTACGCGAAAATCCGGTCAATGTGGCCGGGGATCGACGAGAAATCCTCGTAGGAGAACTCCTCGTAGGTCTCGTGGAGGTAGAGCTCAAGCCTGTTGATCAGGTTCCGGGGTAGGGCGATCTTAGTGGGCCCTCCGTGGTAGCAGACATGTCCCCTCCACGCCACAATCAGGTACTCGGGGATCATGGCCCGACATAGCATGGCGGCATACGGCCCCGGTTTCTGCATGCTTTCCCGCAGCATGCGTTCTCTCTGGGTGTCCGGGATCCTCAGGAGGGTGATGTCGCTCATGACGCCCTGCTTTGAATTAGGGAGGGGAATGTTAGTATTGGGACTGCTTTACAGCCACGCGGTGGAGGGAGAGGGGCAGCATACAGGGATCTTTCCCTGGGACAGCCGCGAGGGGGTGGGACAGGGGCAGAGTTGATGCTGTCCTGTTTGCTGGCAGCAGAGACTGGCATTGCTTTCAATGTGAAAGGAGGCCAGTGCTACTGCTGGAGTTTTAAGCAGCCACAAGTCTGCGGCTTACCATTATTGCCCGCTCCAGAAGTTCAGGTCTCCAGCCACAGTTCTCTGAACACTCCAAGACCTCCGCAAGTCCACAGGCACTGAAGGCGACGGCCGAAAATTCGACCTTGTCCTGAGTGCGCATGTGAGAGGTTCAGTGCATGGTCTTGTTCACAGAGAAAGACTAGGTTCTTTGTATACAATTTCATTTATCTGTCTCAGGAATTCACTCCCTTTTTACAATTCACACAGACACATCTGCGACTGTCTCCCAACCCAGCCTGTCAGCACACTCCCAGAGGCTAGCGCAGATTAGGCGGAGGAAGAAGAAGACGCGTGAAGACATGTTCTCAGAACTAATGGGATGCTCCCGAGCCCAGGCAGCCCAGCAGACACAGTGGAGGGAGAACTTGTCACAAATGCACCGAGCAGTCATGGAACGGGAGGAGAGGTGGCGTCAGGAGGACCAACAGGCTACTGAAAAGCTGCTTGGACTAATGAGGGAGCAAACGGACACGCTCCGGCGCCTTGTGGATGTTCTGCAAGACCGGAGGCAGGAGGACAGAGCCCCGCTGCAGTCTATCTGTAACCGCCCTCACCCGCCACCAAGTCCCACACCACCCTCACCCAAACTCCAAAGAAGGAGGGGCGGCAAGGGCCGTTAAAACTTTCAGTCAACCCCTGCAGACTGCTCTGGCACTAGAAGGCTGACATTCCCCAAAATTTCATAAGTCCTTTCCTACCCACCTCACACAAGCCCCCGTCCAAGTTTCACACCGCACGTTTCATGTCTGGTTCGCAATAAAATGTTTGTTTCTCTCCATTACTGTTTCAGTCAGGTTCTTTTGAGGGAGAGTCTGTCTGGAGGGGGGGAAGGGGCTTGGTAATTGGACAGGACAGTGACCTTTAGCAGGGTACAGAGGCGGTGTCAGGTCCAGCATCAGGACACATACACAGTGCAGTCACTGGTTACCCTGGTCAGTCTGGGAGGTGTTTTTCATGTTCTGGGGGGGGGGGGGTTGCTCTGTGACTTTGTGGCGGGGGAGGGCAGTTACAGATCTTATGCAGCGGTCCTTATCATGGATCACAGATCCACGCAGCAGGGGATATGTAACCCTACCCCCCCTGCCAGAAAGTCACATAGCCGACACATACACACAGTCCCCCCCAGGAGTGCTGGCAGGCTCCATTGAAATAACCAGTCCACCAGTGCGGAGCCTGTCATTCCGGGAGTTTAGAAGCATCATTTGCATCAGAACACTGAACCCGCCCCCCGCCACAGTCTGCGTCCCCGGTTTAAAATATTCCCGCGAAAACAGCAATACAGACAACGGTGTTCATTAACAAAATAGAAATGATTTTATTTTTTGGGAAGGGGAAGGGGGTGAAGGGGGTATGTAACTGGAGAGGATAGTCAAAATGAACTGGGTAAAGAAACGGGGGCAGGTTCAGCTTTTCTGTCCACAAACTGAAAAGTCACTGGTTGCCCTGCTCACTCAGGAACCTAGCTTTCAAAGCCTCCCGGATGCACAGGGCGTCCCGCTGGGATCTTCTAATGGCCCGGCTGTCTGGCTGGACGTAATCAGCAGCCAGGCTATTTGCCTCTAGCTCCCACCCCGCCATAAAGGTCTCCCCCTTGCTCTCACACAGATTGTGGAGCACATAGCAAGCTGCAATAACGATGGGGATATTGGTTTCACTGAGATCACAGCGAGTGAGTAAGCTTCTCCATCTCCCTTTGAGACGGCCAAAAGCACACTCCACCACCATTCTGCACTTGCTGAGACGGTAGTTGAACAGTTCTTTTTCTGTGTCCAGGGCGCCAGTATAGGGCTTCATGAGCCAGGGCATTAGCGGGTAGGCTGGGTCCCCGAGGATGACTGTAGGCATCTCCACATCCCCAAGAGTTATTTTGTGGTCTGGGAAGTAAATACCTTCCTGCAGCCGTCTAAACAGACCAGAGTTCCTGAACACGCGAGCGTCATGAACCTTGCCCGGCCATCCGACGTAGATGTTTGTAAACCGTCCCCGATGGTCCACCAGTGCTTGCAGCACCATTGAAAAGTAGCCCTTTCTATTGATGTACTGGCTGGCCTGGTGATCCGGTCCCAGGATAGGGATGTGAGTCCCATCGATAGCCCCACCGCAGTTTGGGAATCCCATCGCGGCAAAGCCATCTATGATGACCTGCGCGTTTCCCAGGGTCACTACCTTTGGGAGCAGTACCTTCACGATTGCCTTGGCTACTTGCATGACAACAACCCCCACGGTAGATTTGCCCACACCAAAGTGGTTCGCGACTGACCGGTAGCTGTCCGGCGTTGCAAGCTTCCAGAGGGCTATGGCCACTCGCTTCTGGACAGTGAGGGCTGCTCGCATGCGGGTGTCCTTGCGCTTCAGGGCAGGGGACAGCAACTCACAAAGTTCGAGGAAAGTCCCCTTCCGCATGCGAAAGTTTCGCAGCCACTGGGATTCATCCCAGACCTGAAGCACTATACGGTCCCACCATTCCGTGCTTGTTTCCCGGGCCCAGAATCGCCGTTCAACAAAATCCACATGCCCCATTGCCAACGTGATGTCCTGGGCGCTGGGGCTCGTGGTTTCTGACAGCTCTGTGCCACTCTCCGACTTCAGGCTCTCACGGCGGTGCCGTAGCCTCCTCGCCCGATTTCTCTGCATCTGCCTCAGGGAAAGGTGTATGATAAGCTGCGAGGTGTTGAGAACGGCCACAAGTGCAGCGATGGTCGCAGCGTGATCCATGATCGCAGTGCTGTGGCGTCCGCGCTGTCACTGACCAGAAAAGTGCGCGAACTGATTTCCCGCCGGCGCTTTCATGGAGGGAGGGAGGGCGTTAGTGACGGACGGATGACGACAAATTTTTTTTACCCAGAAGGCATTGGCGGCTCGACCCAGAATTCCGATGGGCAGCGGGGACTGCGGGAACTGTGGGATAGCTGCCCACAGTGCACCGCTTCCAATATCGACGCTCGCCCCGTTAGTGTGGACTCACAAAGTCGAATTACTGTCCTTAGTGTGTCCTTAGTGTGGACACACACGTTCGACTTTGCAATATCGATTCCACATATTCGATTTAAGTAAAATCGAATTACCCTCGTAGTGTAGACATACCCTAAGTGACCAGCGTTTGACCTATAGGAAATAATTTTGCTCAGTGTGGAGCATGGTTCAGCAACGTGCCAATCTTTAATTAAGCAGGCAACCTACAAAAGGCACATAGGAACATTTAAACAAATGCCTGAAATCAGACATCAGAAACTGCATCTGTTATTGTTTTATGCCTCTGTCTCCCCCGGCTCCTCAGATTATGGAGGTGGTACTGCCAGCTCATTAAAAGAGAAAAGCTTAGCCTTTAATTTCACACTGCTAGTTTGTTAAAAGGAAGGGTCAGCCTGTGTTCTTACACTAGTGTTTAATGAGCTGGTATGACTATGATCGGAGGAGGGAAAGGTACCAAATGTACCTGTAAAGTTATATTAGTGAGTTATTAGCCATTTGGAACTGCTGCTCACAGCACATTGGAGTGGAATCAATGGGATGACACATACTTAGCAATAGGGCATTT
Source organism: Terrapene triunguis (assembly GCF_002925995.2). Taxonomy (NCBI): domain Eukaryota; kingdom Metazoa; phylum Chordata; order Testudines; family Emydidae; genus Terrapene; species Terrapene triunguis. The sequence goes on along the minus strand of NW_020664419.1, from coordinate 54,253,555 downwards.
ATATAGAAAGCAATCCTGAAAGATAATTCGTAATAAAAGATCTATTAATGTCTTAAAATATGTTAACAGGTTCATTACAGTAAGCTGGTGAATAATATAAGTCAGAGATAATAATTAGGAAGTAAGAAATTTAAATGGTACTGGAAACCATATGCACAGGAGTAGTAGTACTCCCCCTAATGAGATCACAAAGCCTGACTGGCTGCAGCGTACCTCAACATGCTTAACTTGGGTACAGTGCACCTAATTTGTCATGTCACTTGAACATCTTTAGGGATATTATCTGGTTAAACTTTTATTTTTCAATTATAACAGCATATTATGTGGTTTAAGAGTTTCCCACCAGCTTGTCAATACCTTCCAAAAATTGTAGCTGCTCTCTGGCTTTCCCTTCTATCTTGACCTTGCCAGAGCCCATTCAGAAGCAGGATCCATGCACTGTGTAGTGCTGTGGATGGGGGAGGCTGAAGCTGTCCACTGTATCAGAAATTTGCAAAAATATAGATTTTATGAGTTAAATACAATTCGATCAACACCAGCGAGTCAAATCCTGGAAACAGCAGTCTGTTCTGCACGGGACTTCTCTGCTGAGAGTAGGGGAAAGGAATTCACACTCCCTAGCTGCTACTGCAGTTTTTTGGCCTTGATGACCACTACCTTCTCCCTCTGGGAAATGGCCTGTTGAGGCCCATAATCATGTGCTGATGTCAATAGATCTTTCTGCACAAGGACTGAATAAAGAGTACTAAGATAGTGCGTATCACTGTACAGTAGAGCCTGCTTTCTGTTTAGCCACATGACAGATATTTGTTAAAGCTGCTTTCATGTGCCCCGTTAGACCCCCAAATACCAAACCCCTTTAGAGAAATGACAGTAAACCCCGAACTTTCTGAGCAGCCATTCTGTACCCATTCATGGGTTTCTAATGTCTCACATATTAATATACCATTAAAGTAGTTCTCCCAGGGAGTGTAATGTAATGATTGTTCAATATGTGTCTATCATTTGTTTGAGGTTATTCCTTTGTGTGTGTGTGTCAACACTTTTATTTGATCACTTAATTACAAAGTCAAGTGCTCCGTTTTTGCTGCTTTAAGGCACATCAGGCACAATTACTGTTTTTACTGCATTAAATGGGAAAGAAAGAAACTTCTTGTTAGACTTTATTGCTTAAGCTTTGTTCAATGCAAGAGACTAGTTCATACTATACATTCCTGTCTCCAAAATATGTAATAGAAGGCTATTGTGATATTAGTGTCTGATGCCACTCTAGTAGGTACCAATACGGTAACTTGGATGAATTAAAATCAGGGAAGAATTCTATAGCTATTAATGGTAATAGAATAGAAACACACAGATGACACTAACAATGTACATGGAAAATATTAACACATTAAGTGAAAGCAATTTGGCCTTATGGCATTATTGGACATTTTCATCTTTTTTATTAGTTTCCTGGAAACAAAACAAATATCACTTGTTTATACAATTTTATATGCATGCACCTGTGAAACTAATGATGTTAGGAAAAACAGATTACAAATTAGTGACTCTCTTCTAAAAGAGAAAAAAAATAGTTAATGCTTAAAGACAACCTTAATGGAATTTTCCAGATTGCTGATTTTTAGTTACATTCATAATAGCCAGGCTATTATAAGTTATTTAACGGAAAATCTGCATGTGTAATATATTCTTCACCCAATGTTTAATGAATGTATGACAACTTTAATTAGAAGGAGCTTCATTATGTGTGCATAAAAACTTATATCTTCTGGTCACTTTCCTTTCAGAATAAATATCTATTTTTTGTCACAGCAAATCAATACAGTAAAAAGACATCCTGTGCAATTTGGCCTACGGATTTGTGCTAGCATATATATGTATATTGTGACTGTTAGATATTTTATTTTGCTTTTGAAACAATTTGATTAGCTTTTAGAGCAGCCATTTATTATGTGGGATTTAACTCTAACCCCTTGCCCTAAATCATAGACAGAGTCTATCTTACACACTCATATCACAACAGTGGAACTCCCCTCCATCCATGTGAGCTCGGGGAAGAAAGAAAAACTGCTGGGAGGGGCCACCCAGAAGCTTAGCTGGCAAGAATAGAGACAGACAGCTGCAGCACGAGGGACCTGGGGGAGCTGAGACCTAACTGTGACCCAACTGTGCAGACCCAAAACTGTGCAGGTGGCAGCCTGGGCCCATTTGGCTCCACCCATCATTCCAGCCATATGAGAGCCAGGAAGATGAGAATTGGTGGGAGATGCCATGCAGAAAGTGATCCTTCAGGAACAGAGACAGACAGCTGCTTCAGGGACCTTTGAACAGTGATGAGGTGATTAGGGTCTGATGGGTCTTTATGGTTTTTACTCTGGGCATCCTCTACCCCCTCTTCACTTCAGCCTCATTCCACCTACCCATCATTTCCCCCCTCTTCTGCTTTCTCCTGTCCCCCTAATCTCCCTCCCTCAATGTCCCTCCTCCCTCCCTTTGTTTATCGAATTACCTCCCATCACAACTCAAAAAAATTGTTTAAAGAAAGAAACCAACAAAGAAAACATGGAACTAACGTGATGTTTGAAAACCATCATATAGTTCACACTGCTTGTGTGTACTTTCCCTTCCACCTCCAAACCATTGTCTGTCTCATGTGTTTATATTGTAAACTGTTCAGGATAGGAACTGCCTCTGATTTTATATTCGTACAAGCCTAGAACAATGGGGACCTTATCATGGTTTAAGTTCCTGGCATTAGGCTACCATGATACAAATTATGAATAATAATAATTAAGTAGACTATGAACCTGAATAAAACAGAAAATAGAATATATGGTTCTGATAAGCCTTCAAATTACCTCAGGGTTCCTTGTTTCCTAATTAAAATTTTTTCATCTTTTGAATGGCAAATTAAAAAGCAATATTAAAGGTTGATGTTCAAGTTTGTCATTCACTCTACAGAGTCTGGTGACATGGAATGAATCAAGGCTGTCTCTCTGGAGTAGAGTCTTAGAGGGCAGCAGTGGTTGGATGTCTTCTCCACAGTTCCGTGGTTTGGAGGTCTTCTCCACATTCACAGATCAAACTACTCTTCATTTTCCATTTGCGTGGTAGGTAATTGCAATGTCCATGTGCGGTTCTGATGCAGTTCACTGTGATCCATAAATTACATGACATGGTGAAGCATGGTGGGTGGTTTGCAGAATCTGTAAAAATGCCTCAATTCTTGACTCCACTATTTTCCCACAGCCTCTGCCACTCGTTCTTTGGTGATAGTCCTCAGGTTTTGAGAACTTTGGCTACCAACTTAAATGGGTTCCTGGATTTAAGGTGGCATAACAGGAGGGAGATTGGAGATCTTCATAGAGGGCAAGTCTGGCTCATTATCACGTGGTCGTATTCCTGTATTATTGCTACTTCTCTTCAGAGAGATGGTGCACAAAGATGGGAAGCTAGACTTCAGTGCCGATTTCAGCACTCTGACTAACTTGCATAACAGGGTTCAATTACACACCAATGATTTTCGTATATATGCTACCCACCCATACTGGCACACAGTATTGAGCTGTTGTGAAGATGTGGGCCAAGGTGGCTATCCACAGGTGTGAGCATTTGCTCTTCAGCTGGTCCCAGCTAGTGTGTGATTATATCCTTCCTAGTCTTCATCTTCTTAGCTGTCTTCATCTAATGTTGGCAGTATATGAGGCTGCAAGCCAGAATCACTCCAATACATTTCAGGAAATCCTTGTGCCTGGGTTTGGGGTCACAGAAGGTGACATTCAGGGGCTTCTTCGCATGGTGGTCACTCAGGTGAAATGCAGACACAGCTGTTTTTTGAGGGCTTGGTTGGATTCACCCTAACCAATAGTACTCCTCCAGATTTTTCAAATCTTCTGTGAGGGTGCATTCCTCTTGAGTAAAAGTATTCACTTGGATGGCGCGTGCAAGATCATCTTCATATCCAAACTTCTGTGACTGGGTGGATGGCATGTGGCTGATATAAATATTAAAGAACACTGGTGCCAAGATGAGTCCGTGTGGGAGCCCAATGTTCAGTAAACAAGGTCTGTTGGTCTGTTCCGTTGGCTGTACACAAAATTTGTTGCTGTTGAGCATAACTGTTAGTAGGCACAGTGTTGTTTTGCAAAGCACTATTTTTGACACTGTCAGAAGCAGGGCATCCTGCCAAACCATGTCATGTGCCAAGCACAGGTCCACAAAGGCAGTTGCTGTTTTGAGCCCATGTTGATAGCTGGCTTTGAAGCAGGTCATCAGTGTGATCATTTGATCGCAGGTACTTCATCCTTGTATAAACTCAGAGTGCTCTTAAGGGATATAGTCCTCAAAGATGAGTGTAAGTCTCTGGAGTAGCATCCTTTCCAAGAGCTTGCAAATTATGCATAGTAATGATATTGGCCAATAGTTTTTTAGAATCATCGGCTGCTTTCCCCAGTTTCAGGAAGGCAGTGACCTTTGCCTGTTGTCATATCTTGGGCATTTAACCAAGGGCATGTACATTGGAAAAGAAGCGTGTCACTCAGTTGCAGCCATGCTGAGCTAGGTTTTTCAGAAATTTTGGAAAGATGCCATGCAGCCTTGCCAAGTTTGGCAAGTGTTATGGCCTTCCCAATTCTTTTAATAGCTTTGATAATGCTGGGCAGTTGGATAAGGACCGGTAAAGCTCTCTCTTCACTTTCCTTTTGTGATGACAATCCGTTTGAGCCTTAGAATTCAGGATCATATAGATGGTAATTGCATTGACTGTGACATGTGGCACTCTGATTTGGGGAGGGTTAACACTGCCAACATTATGGAGAAGGCTCCAGGCTTTCCAGCTTGAGTGGGAGAAATCTAGATTCTGCATAGCTTTTGCCCATCACTCTTGTCTAGCAGAGATCAGTGATTGCAGAAGCGTAGTTGCCGACGCAGGGTTACCTATTATCCTGTAATCCTTTAGGAGTGCCTCGCTAACTGCCAACCAGCAAGGATTGTAAGTTTTCCTGTAGCTGCAAGGGATGTTACTTCTTATGCCCACTTTGAGGAGGCTGATGAACCTGTCGTAGTCCTCTTCTTTTGCAGGTATTCGGTACACCACTTTTTCTGTGGTTTCTGTGTAGCTATTCCAATCAGCCTTGTTAGAATATAGATATTCAGGCCTGCCTGTAAAGGCCTATACTTTAAGAACTTAAGTGTATTTTTATCACTTAGCTAGTTATAGAGGTATAAAACAAAGAATCAAAATCACAGTCTGCCTGTGTATAGGCCTTCTCTCACTAGGATGTTGTTCTTAGGCTAAGGCCTTTGGCTAAGCAGCAGGGCAGCCATAAGATGGGAAGCCTACGGTCACATCCTCACATTCCAAACCAGTCACATTGAAATAAGGTGGTATTGGGCTGTTAGGAATACACTCCTCTCCTGATAATGCCTATCACCACCAGATAAAGAAACAGATCTTAAGATAGCATCCTGTCTGGCAAGAAATCACTCATCAATGGTTATGGTTGTGAAACCCTAATTTCTGTATTGTTTTATCTTTATGGCCCGCACTTTTCTATTGTTAACTGTCTGGTTCTCTAATTGTTTCCATCTGCTGTATAATTAATTTTGCTAGGTGTAAGTTAATTAGGGTAGTGGGATATAATTGGTTAGAGAATTGTTACGATATGTTAGGATTGATTAGTTAAATTTCAGTAAAATGACTGATTAAGGTATAGCTGAGAATATTACTATATAAACTGGGGTCAAACAGGAAGTGGAAGGGGAAATTGAAATCATGCTTGCTAAGGGGGGTGGGGAACAGGGATAGGGAACAGGGACACAGGCAAGGGTCTGTGGCATCAGACCTGGGAAGGGAGACGTCGGGTAAATGCTCTGCGGCATCAGATCTGGGAACAGAACACTGGGGAACAGACTATTGGCATATAGAGATAAACCCGACTGGTGTGAAGGTCTTCGGAATATGCTTGCTTGGAAACTAACCCCAATAAACATTGCATTGTCTGCACTTTGGACTTCTGGTCTTTTGCTGCTTGCTGTCTGTGTGACAAGAACCAGGGAAGTGGAAGGGTGGAGGGAAAGCCCTCTGACAGGCCTTCCTAAACTTTCAACATGGCTTTGGTAGTGATGTAATTAGGGAAACTCAGAGACCAACATGTATGATGACAGTATGCTGTTGGTTATGCGGAAAATCATCAATGTCCTTTCATTCTACCATGCGTGCATTCTGGTCACAGGACATGAAGCACAGGTCCAGTGAGCAGGCTTTTCTCCATCTTGAAAAATGGAAGATTCCTGGCTGCTGCCGATTAAACAGTAGTTGTTATCTTGATTTGAAGCTCATTCAATAACTTGTTTGCCTGTGCTATCATTGTTGTCATAACCTCAGGATGTATGATGGCAATTGAAGTCTTTGACACATAATTAAGGGTGGCTGTGATTTGGTAGAAGTGGTGTGGGCCAGACAATATTTGGTGACTTGTAGAGGTTGGTGGCCATAAGCTCAATAATTCTCATTGTGATGGTGTGATATTGAACAGTTCAAGTCCACACAGCAGATGTTCCAGAGCTCTTGTCTCATGAATGTTGCCTGTCTGTGTTTTGGGTGGTGGTGGCTTGCTGCTAAGTGATATCCTGGAATGCAGCATTAAGATGCTTTTTTGTTATCCAATAATGAATCTCTTATAGCACAAGGATATTGATCTTGTGTTTGCATAGCAGCTTAGTCAACTAATTGTATTTTGCAAGAGGAAAGGCCTCCTATGTTGAGTTGGCATACATGTTGGTCTGAGACTGTGTTTTGATGTTTGTCCTGAAAAGGGCCATTTTGCCTGAGATCATCCCTTGAGTTACTTTTTAGACTATGATGCCACCGATTGGCATTGCATCGCCACATTGATGGCATTGGTCGAGCCAAAGCACTTAACAGGGAGGATCACATGAAGGTTTCCATCTTCCTCCCCATTACAAAACAACAAGCCATAAAGCAGTCATGGTGTCATCATTTATGGGAACCTTTTAGATAAATTCCCAAATCGTTTCAATTAGTTGGAGTTAAATGGGCAGGGTGTGTGTGTGTGTGTGTGTGTGTGTTAGAAGTCTGTGAGTTGCTTATTTTCCAGTGTTCATCAAACCCCCCTTGTGGCAAGCTGGAGCTAAATTCTCCATCCAGGTCTTTGAATTCTGTCCCACATTAGTGTAACAGGCTAGGAATTCTGCATCAGCTTCATTAACATTTTAAAATGGAAGCTTTTATTGAATTAAACATGAACATGAATAATCCAACCAGTAGAGTAGCCTTTGAGATTTTTCCATTTTTACACTGAATTCATTTTATATTGTAGATTTCAGGTTTTGATGCACCATGTATTTTTGTACTGATAATGGTAACTGTACTGTAAAAGTTGTTAGTGAAGAAGCTGGAGGTTTGACAGTTGGGTAGGGTAAGTTAGATGCGCTTTCTGTTCCCTTCCCCCACTAAGATCCATCTCCCCCCCTTTACCTACCCCACGTCCTACTAGCTGGGAGTGAGGAGAACATCTCCAGAGGTAGCACCTGTAGAGAACTGCCTGGAGAAAAGATCTTGGCCAATTCCTGAGGTACAGTTGAGAGCACTCTCTGCTGCTCAGGAGAGGGCTGTGCAAAGCAGGCCATAAATCACACATAGTCTCTGGTTTAGACTAGCTTGGGAAGGGAAAGCTAGTCTCCAGCAGTTCAGCTGTTTGAAAACAACATCACTGGGGAAGCAAACTCTGCTAGAGCTATACTAAGTATTAGCCTTATTGGAAAATAACTGTCAAGCTTCATTAGAAATATTCTGGTTATAGCCGGGCTCTGTTTCTAGTGTGGGCAGCAATCTGATTCCTTCCCTGTGTTTATTCCCTTTTTTCCCTTGGTTTACCTCCCTGGCTGTCTTTTCCTCAGTCTTGCTACTGAATCAGAGAAGTTTGAGATAGATGAGATCCTATTGGCAAAGGCAAGATTATCCCCTACAGTGTATTCTCCCGTACTTGTTCAGTTTAGTTTTCAAAGGGGCTTCTAGCTGGAGATTATTCTATAGTCTAATAGAGCTTATCCTTTCCTTCCCACAATTTCCCCCCTCCCCCTTGATATTCTGTCTAAATGGTCCTTAATTATATCCCTTTGCTCCCTGTATCACACTTCACACATTTGCAGGCTCTTAGCATGTCTCCTCTTAGTGTATCTATGGATACTTATCTTTCAATCTTTCCTCATAAATTGGTCCCTTCAAGCCCCATATCACTTTTGTCCTTTTAACCAAACTTCCTTCAGTTTTACGACATCTTTCTGATTATGATCTGTCCAGAACTGAAGACATTATTCTAGGTTTTATCGGTTCTAATAAAACAGATTATCACTTCGCCATTGCAAGATGTGATCTTTCTGTATGTGCAGCCCAAAATTTATTGCCTTTTTTTGGTTGCAACATCACATTGTATATTCCTATCTTATCTGTTGTCTGCTCTAACACTAAATATCTGTTTCAGATGCTGTTTCTACAGGCTAGTTGTATTTTTCTCAAGCTGCATCTCATTTTGTTATTTCCAGTGTATATATCTAACTTTTCTAGGTTCCATGTATTATCTCTCTCTCTATTGAAAAAGGACATTTGCTACATCTCCCAATTTATTATCATCCACTAATTTAATTATCATGCTGTCTAACCTCATCTTCCTGATCATTAATGAAGATGGATCTCCTAGGTCTTTTCCATCTCTAACTTTGAGGGTCAAACATTAAAGTTTGTATCTACACTGTGGCACGTTCCAAAACACCACCTGAACTCAATCCATTGCTATATATCACTCTTTTTATTGTGTTTTCTTTTAGCCAGTTTTCAGTACTCATTTCCAGGATCATTTAATTGAATTTTGCAAGATGCATTAGACATTATCAAATGCTTCATATAAATCAAAATTTATTCAATCTACATCTTCCTCTCCTTCCCCCATTAATTTTGTGCTTCTGTCCCTCCAAAAGTTTGTCCAGCAAAATCTGGTCTTTATAAACCCAGGATGCTTATAATTCCTTTATATAGTGATTTTTATACCTTAATATTTGTTCAGTTCATTTACTAGGGACTGAAGTCAAGTTTCCTGGACAATAATTGACAGGATCACTTTTATTTCCTTCTTTGAAAACTGGTACCATATTAGCTTTTTTTCAAACCCTCCAGCACCTCTAGAGTTCTGAATTGCTGCTCCAAAATAGGTATCAGTAGTTTATGTTCATGTGCTAATTGCATTAACACCTTAGGATGCATGTCATATTGATTTGCTAATTTATCTACATTCATGTTTTCCAATATTCCCTGTGCTTATATCCTAATTGCCTTTAAGAATTCTTTGTTTACTTTCCTTGTGTTCAAGACAGATTTAAAAAGTAGAATAATAGAAATGTAAGGACCCTGAGAGGTCATCTAGTCCAGTCCCCCTCACTGAGGCAGGACCAAGTTAACCTAGACCATCCCTGACAGATGTTTGTCTTACCTGTTCTTAAAACCTCCTATGGTGGGGACTCCACAACCTCCCTTGAGAACCTATTCCACTGTTTAACTTGCTTTAGAGTTAGAAAGCTTTTCCTAGTATCTAAACTTAATTTCCCTTGCTGCAGATAAAGCCTATTACTTTTTGTCCTAACATCAGTTGACATGGAGAACAATTGATTATAGTCCTTTTTATAACAGCCCTTAACATATTTGAAGACTAATCAGGTTCCCCTTCAAACTTATTTTCTCAAGACTAAACAAGAGACGTTTTTTAACCTTTCCTCATGGGTCAGGTTTTCTAAACTTTTTATCGTTATTATTGCTTTCCTCCAGACACACTCCAATTTTTCCACAACTTTCCTAAAGGTTAGTACCCAGGATTTGACACACTACTCCAGCTGAGGCCTCACCAGTGCTGAGTGGAGCACGACAGTTACCTCCCATGTCTTACATAAGACACGTCTGTTAACACACTTTTAATGGGATTCACTCATCACGAAAGCCTTCTGGTCAGGTGTGGCTTGGTGGCTTTCTTCCCCTATGGCACCCCATGCTGATGGTCACTCCATCACTGCAGTGGTCTCTTCCTGACCTTCCATATGCTCCCTCTTCGTGACTCAGACTTCCTGCTTAGTCACTATATCATCCCTCCTCCGCCAACTTTTGGGGTATGGAAGTCTTGCTGGAACAGCTGTTCAGATGGTACCTCCAACCATAGGCGCCAACTTCTCCTCTTTCCCCATGGGTGCTCGACCCCCACTCTTCCCCCAGCCCTGCCCCCACTCCACCCCTTTCATGAGGCCCCGCCCCTGCCCCGCCTCTTCCCACACCCATTCCAACCCCTTCCCCAAAGTCCCCGCCCCCTCTCTGCCAATATTCCAATTCCTTCCCCAAATCCCCGCCCCTGCCGCCTCCCCTGAGCGTGCCACGTTCCCACTCCTCCCCCTCCCTCCCGGAGCGTGCTAACACTGCCAAACAGCTGTTTGGTGGCAGCTGGGCAACACTGGGAGGTAGGCGGAGGACTGGGGACGTGGCATGCTCAGGAGGAGGAGGAGGAGGTGGGGCGGGGGTGAGGGGAGCTTGGCTTCCGGTGGGTACTCCAGCCCCGGAGCACCCATGGAGTCGGTGCCTATGCCTCCAACAGTCCTGCATCATTTCTCAGTGGCTGGTAGGGGAACCCAGACCCTTTCTCGACACTGGGCTCCAGTCCAGGGACCCTATAATCAGCAGCCAAGGCCTACATAGTCCACTTCCTTGCTGCTGTTTCCTGGGACTGCTTCCTGCCCTGTCTTCTCAGGCTTTTTTTTCCTTCACAACTCCTCTGGGATTGTCTCTTCTTCCAAGGCTTATTTTCCCCACTGGGTTTCCTCCTCCTCTCCACTCTGCATCAGAAATGAAGAGATTAAGTTTTTAATCACAAAAAATCCAGTATCTTTAAAGATAAACCCAGAAAGCGTGGTTTAATCAAATATCACATTGACACTGGTCATCTTGGTGTCCAAATGCCTTGCTAGGAAAAAATGTTTATCGAGGATCAATGGAATGAAATGTTAAAAGAGAGCATTATCTCTTCTATGTGTAGTTCATGGGTGTCTCCATCTGTATTCATTTCCTCTGATGAATGGTTTTATATAGACTGTAAGATATTAAACAATGTCACTCAAGAATATCAATATTTGTTGCCTGGGGTTGATGACTCACTAGATTTTTCTAAGTCAGGCTAGATTCATTAGCACCTCAGATGCATCTAAGAATGGCTGTCAAGTGACTCGAGATGTTGAAAGTAGATTGAAAACTGCCTTTGCAAGGTACCAGGAACCCTATCATTTTAAAGTCATGGTCTTTAATTCACCTGCAGTATTGTAGAGATTAAATGAGTCATGTTATCTTTAACTTACAAAATGTATGTTTTCTATTTAGGTGTTTTAACAGAAGCATTGCCTATTTTGAAGGAGCAGCAACATTTGCTAGATTTAGAAACATTTAATAGAATATGAAAAGCGGAGATTGCCCTTACATTAGAAAAATGCCAATTACACTTCCTCTGACCAGAATAGTAGTTAAGGATTAATTAGCAGACTCCCATAAATGCTAAAGTGGTAGCAAGGATACAATCTCAGTCAATTAAAAGACATTAGGTTATTTTGGGGGGAAACCATTAGGTATCACTGAAATGGTATGCCTGATTGCCCTGGTAAAACTTCCCCTTCAATCCACTCACAAGATGTGTATTTTTTGAGGATGCTAATACACTAACAATTTGTTTATTAGCAGAGGCAAAAATGTTTGTCAGCTCTTTTTATAATACCACTTCTGAACTCATTCAAATTGCCTTTGGATGTTTTAGCCATAAAGGTTTTGTAACAAAGCTTTTCCACAAAGGATCATAAAGTATAGTACTTTAGCTGCTCTTTTAGTTGATAAAGGAATAAAACATGGGAAAAGGCAGTTCAGCATTAATTTGTCCTTTTGAATGTTTTCTCCCATAGAATTTGTTACCCCACTGTGCTAGAGGATCACAACTTTTTATAGCCTTTGGTATTTCACCAGGATCTAACTACACAGATACGTGAATGTAGAGATATTGGCATTTCAGATTACTGATGATCAGATAAATATAGAAATGGAAAATAACATTTTTATACAGTGAATACTGCAATATGTAACCCGCAAAAGTGCAAGAATCTAAGGGGGACAACCCTGAAGCCTATAAATTACTGTTATCATATTATAGAAACTAGAGCTGGAAAAAAAAAATCTGTTACAACGCCTAATCTGTTCCCCTGCCAGCACAGGATCGACCACTGTAGTACATTGTCTAGTGATTTGTTCAGTCTAGTTTTAAATTCCCTACACAATATGGCTTCTGCAACCACTTTATTCAGGAAATTGGTTCCATGCCAACATATCTCACTGGCAAGGATACTCCAACTAAATTTTTGACTACAAAATTGGAGGTCAGATTAAGGATAGTATAAAAATTGACTCTCATGTCTACTACAGAAATCATGTGAACTGCAGTACAATGGGAACCCTTATTTGTAGAAAACAAGTTCAGTTTAAAAGGAGTTTGCCTTGGCATGGAAATGTTAGCGGCTAAAGCATGTGTAGGCTTGGCGGACATTGATTTTTATAATTTTGATGTATAATCTCAATGTTTATTTGTAGCATTTTTTTAGATTCTTATTGATTTATATTTTCACAGTTGCACAATTATGATTAAGCATTATTCAATTTTTATCAGTTTAAATTTTCACAGTTGCAGGAAATTATGGGAGGCGGTATAGACAATTATTTAATGACAGATGTTGAGATTTAAAAAATTAAAGACTTATAAACTGTTAATGCAACTTGCCAACCTAGACAAAATAAATATCCTTAAATCAACATCATGCCTCTTCTTGCTGTTCATTTGCAATTCCATTTGTAACATGCCTAATTCAAAAGCCTAAATCACTGGATTTTTACTTTAAATTCCCACACAACATTGTTCTTGCTTTGCCTATCTGTAAATTTCAATTATTATTAATAGAAATATTTTCATCAGTCTGTTTGCATGTATGGTGAAATCAACGTTACTGACATTTACAGACTAAAAAAATTTAATCTTTCTAATCCTAAATATGTGCTGTGCTGCCTGTGCAGCCAGACTCTGGCCACTGCTACAGGATTTGGAGAGAATCATAACTGGCTGCTACCTGTCTATGGGTTTTGGCCCAGCTGGTTGCTCTCCCCATTGGCCACTCACAGTCCACCCCTCTTTCACAGGTTGTTTCAGAGAACGACAGTAGAAAACTGAGTGATGCTCTTTGGTGTTCCCCACTACACAGGGGTGGCAGGTTTGTATAATTTTTGGTGGTGCCCAGAACGGGTCCAAGTCCTGCCCCCACCCCCCACCTGTCTTGTAAGCCAATATATATATTTTTTAAATAATGTAAAAATGTGAGGGCTATCGGGTGGGGCTGAGGATGACGGGTTTGGGGTATGGGAGGGGCTTGGGGTGCAGGCCAGGGATGAGGAGTTTGGGGTGCAGGCAGGTTGCCCCCGGCTGGGGCCAGAGAGGAGGACTCCCGCCATCCCTTTCCCCGCTGGCAGCTGTGAGCTCTGGGGGAGGGGCCCTGCCTCTCTCCCCCGGCAGCACACTCACCTCGTACCACTGTCACTGCACGTGCTCCTAGGGCCCCCTCTGGTCCAGGAAGCCCCCTCGCCTCCCCTGTTGTGGGTGCGGGAGGAGGGGGAGAATGGGAGGCTGCCATCCCGTGTGCGCCTCCTCCCCTGCTTCTGCCCCTCACTGTAGCCTCACTCGGGTGGGGGATGGGTCTGCCCCGTGCCCAGCCTGGGGCAGGAGCGGTGACTGTGGGTGGGGTGGGGGGGGCCCCTGTACTGGTGGAGGGTCCTGCCAGAAAAGGGAAGGGTCCATCCGTCCGAGGCGGAAGGGCAAGGTCAGGGTCAGCCTGCCCTGGCACTAGTGGTTGGGGGGCGCTAGGAGCCTATGGCGGCAGTTGATGCTGGGAGCTGGCAGAGTGGAACGCAGCCTGGAGCTGCAGGGGGCAGCCACTCGCTGCCCAGGGCTCAGGCAGGGATGCTCGCGGGAGGCTTGCAGGGGTGGCAGGCAGGGCCGGGGGGAGAGACCCAGCCCTGAACATTGGTTGAGCTGGACTCCCGTGCTCTGACTATTCCTGGAGCACGGGCACCATATAACTCACTGCCCCTGCTGGTACAGGGTTCAGCTGCTTCCAGCCCCTGTATAGCCAACCTGCAGCTTTTAAACTGCTTTTGGCTTTTGAATAGTGCATAAGATACGCCAAGATTTGGCTCTTAGTGTGAGGCCTGTGTAAAAGGCTGTAGCTAAAGGTGATCTAGATGTAATGGGCCAGATCCTCCATTGGTCTAAATGGGCATAACCCCATTCACTTTAACTTCAGCTGATGATCTGGCCCAGTGTGATTCATATAACATTAGAAGTATAGCATAATTAGGGACTCTGAACAAATTAAGCATGTCTGGTACTAGATTATAAAGCAAGGGTTTATTCTGGAGTGTAACACAGTATTTTACGTAATTCAATATTTATCATTTAAAAAAAAAAGTCTCAGATCCAGACACCCCACATCTTTGGGAAAGTGGGGAACTATTAAGAGGTGACATTTATGGATGATATCTATAATGGGTCAAACCAAAAACCAGTAGGAGAACAAACCTGAACTTTAAGAAGGTTTGGATTTAATCTTTATCCAAACTCAGTGGCTCAGGCCTCTCTTTGATAACTTCAGACTAAAGAGAAAACATTGACATTTTAAATCCAATAAATGTAGCAGTATTTCCAACCACAGTAAAACCAATCATAAAAAAATAAAATATTGTAGACTGGTGAGCCTGATTGCTGGCCAGGCCAAAGACATTTAGCCACTCCCAACTCCAAGACTGTAGCCCTTTCTTCAGGGCTTTATTCTTTAACACACAAAAAGAACAATAACAACAGCAAGAGTCCTGTTCTTCAGTTAAGATTGTGAGGTCCTCAGGCCTCCAATAACTTACTGTGCTGGACTTTCCCCCAGTCTAGGGTTTCCACAGAGCTTTCCTGCTCTCTCACAGCCTTCTGCTGCAGCTACAAAACAGACACTCCCAACCCTGTTAGGGAGCTGGGGCTCTCCTTGATATCCCTTGGCTGGGAATCATCAGCCCCAATCGGTAAATGCTGCCGAGCTAGGTCACCTGTCTGCTGGCCTCCCTTCCAGAACAGGGCCAGCTGCTCCCTGGCCACCAGGCTCTAAAGGGGCAGGCTGCCCTCTTACAAATATATTTTATGAAAGTATCTCTTGTGTACCAACAGGACATTTTTAGTATGTTTTTTAAACAGTCCATCTCAAGCACTGGCACTGGACAGATGTTAAGAGCTATCAAGGTCTTTAGTCATTTAATTTACAGTTCTGGAATTCACCCAGTAGACCATAGAGACTATAAAATGAGCTGGCTGAATGGTAAGTAAATTACAGCATAAGAATCAGAAATAATCTATGTGCTATGATAGCCAAATGCAGTGGGGTAAATTAAGGCCTAAATTTCTGTCATTAGTTTGAATGCCTTGCATAGTGGATGTCAATTTGGTCACTAATGTTACTATGATGTAGTGTAGTGTTGTTTTTTTTAAAGTAGCTAATGCCTTGTGAACTAGGCAATAATAAATTAAGGGCAAGTCCTTCTCCATGTTGGGGGAAAACAGCGCAGACAATCCCTTTTACCTCCAACTCCCTCATGCAGGAAGCAGCAGTATAATGAAAGTGTCATTCCTTGAGTCCCACAGGGGGTTGCTAGTGGAGCTGGCAGTTCTAAATACCCCAAAAGGGGGTGTGACCAAAATGTTCCAAGGGCCACCAATGAGCACCCCTCACCCACTCCGCATTAGTAGCCCTGGCAGCATTATACTATCTCACTCTGAATGTCCCCAGCCAGTATCATCCAGGTCATGCACCTCCCCTCCAGCAACACATGGCTCTGGTTCTGAGAATCAGAATTGGTTTCTCTATGTTTAGTGAGATATGTTAAAGTCAACCTATGTGAGAATTCAGATACTTCTATTTAATTGATAAGTCACTGGTAACAAGAATAACAAAGAATCTCAAAGCAATACTATTGAGAAGGACAGTCCTTTTTAGATTCAGTAGTGGTGGTAAGCTCAATGGGAAAACCAATGTGGCTTTCATTGTTATGCTGTAACTAATCGGCATTGACCAAGAGTAATACATTTTCATGGCAGGTATATAACATTACGGCATGTGCAGGGTCATTTTGCAGTGGTTTGAGGAAGAATGATATGGATCGAGGGGAGTCACTGACTTGTGTTTGTCTGAGAATAATTGATATGGAAGGATGCCACTACTGAAGTGTGGAGAGAGACTGGCTGATACAGATGATAGAGGAGCACTAAAGAGATTTCTAGCTGCAGAGATCTGGATGATGAAAGTTCAAATTCACTTACTTAAGAGCTAGCAGATGTAGGCTGATTGTGTCCTAAAGGTGTAGCCAGCACCTTTAGCAATTCAGTTCTTATGAAAAGTCACAGCTGGTCTTTGTGGGCAAGTGAAGACCACAGAAGCAGGCCACCACCCCACTCAATTGAGGGACCTAGATATGTAGAGAGAGAAAGCTCAGCTTGCATTTTACACCACCACCAGCAAAAGTAATTTCCTAGCCCTCTAACATGTAAATATAGCCTGGAAAATGCAGACTGATGCCAAGCAATCGTTGGAGTTGAAAACTTGTCATTGATCTTTCCTAAGGATTATCCATTATTCGCAGTCCCCTCACAGCCAGCAAGAGACAGGCTTTGGAGTTCATAGCCTTAGGTCACTTGATTTTAGGGGAGATTCAGGATCAGTCACAGCTGTAGGCCTGTGCCACCCTAGCTACTGCTGAAGATACTAAAGCCACAATAAGCCTGTATTAGCTGCTGCCTGCCTGTGGCTGAACCAGCTCCTCTGCTAAGAAGCCAGCCTGATTACAAGCAGGGAACAGCTCAATAGTGTGAGAGGCATCATGGGCTAGCAGAATAAGCAAAGGACTAAGAGCAAGGGACCAATTCTAAATATAACACTGACTCCCATTGCAGTTTTTGTCAAGTAACAGAGTCAAAAATTATTAAACTAGAGCATCTGAAGTTAGGTGACTAAATATATTAATGATGGGCACCCAGAGATCTGATTAGCTAGGAGTCACCAGCCCCCAGTCAATAACAGCTGCAAATTGAGCCAGGGATCAGTGTGGTGTTGGGGCATTCTGGCCACAGACCCTGTATTGTATGGGAATTGGGCGGTATTCCTTTAGATAATTTGTGAGTCATTTAGTGGCCACTCACTGTCATTTCAGAAGGCACCACAGCAGCATATACACGTGGACAGGCCTTGTGTGTTGTATATTGTTAGTAAACATGGTTACTTGGCCCCCATTGTGCCAGTGTGGTAAATTCATATTATATATGTTGTGCAAAAACAAAAAGCACAACACTTGCTCTACTCTAGGCACACCCCTTTCCTCTGCTACTCAAGCAGGTCTGTGTAGTGTCAGAGTGTAGTGTACATTGGCTCTACACCACCACCAAGTCATCCTCTTCCTTGGACTAACTAAGACAGCTTTAGGTTGGAATCTTATCAATTTAAATGGCTGACATCCCTGGGACTGGGATCTAAAAAACTCAGAGGTGAGGCTAGTAGGATCTCTTGATAAAGGGATGGGGCTAATTCAGGGAGAACAGTGGTTTAAAAAAAACCAGATGGAAGCAAGCAGAAGCAGGAATTTTGCAAGGAAGTTCTCCAGATGAAGGAGGAATGACTATGTGACCCTGGGGGTGCATCTGTCTGTCTGTATGCTTGCTTCTCATGTCTCTCTGTGATTGAAGTTTATAGTGTGGTCTTTTGGGGGGAGGGGGGTTGTGTGCTGACCCCAGTGGCCTGCTAGGCAAGGCTGAGAGCTTCCTAATGAGTCCTGCCATCATTTGATCCCTAATCCCTTGATAAGGGAGTGGGGTTAACTCAGGGAGAACAGAGGTTTTAAAAGCCAGCTCATAACTGACCTAAGGAGCTAGCAAATAGGAGTAGCAAATGGGGGAGGTTTTTTTTGAGGGAGTTTAGAGAGGGAGTGAGAGCAAAATATACCTAATAAACATTAGGTAAATGTAGGCCAATAAGCACCACCCGTCCACCCCTCCCCCCCACACAAAGAACAAACAAAACCCCGCAGGAAGAGAAAAATAATGCAGGTAGAAGTCCAGCAGCAGAGTGGGGGCTATCCAGTCTATTGTAATGAATGTAGGCAGTATGATTACCTGCCTTGTGGGCAGGTGGCATATATGTGCATTCGGTGCAAGCAGGTCATGGCCCTCAGAGACCAAGCATAGGCTTTTGACACTGGAGTGACTGAACTGGAGGAGCTAAGGGAGACAGATGTACATAGATGAGTCTTTCTGGGACACAGTAGAGCAGTCCCACCCCCAGTCTGACAGCCTCTGTGCGGTTGAGGAGGCTGAATGTCTCAGGGAAGGAGAATGTCAAGCTGGAGTGAAGGGAAACAATCCCATAGTTGGGACCCTCCCTCCAGATGTCATGGTATCCTGTTGCACTGAGGATACCCCTCAGGGAGAGGGGATCCCTGTTATTAGGAAGAGACAGGTAATTGTAATGTGTGATTTGAGTATTAAAAATATAGATAATTGGGTTTGTAGTGACCAGGAGAACCGCAACTTGCCTGCCTGTGGAGACTGAAGACCTCTCAAGACATCAAGAGAGACTTATTTGTGGTACTGGTGCATGTCATTGTACAGGTATCAATGACATAGGGAAAGGTAGGAGAGAAGCGGTTAGATAAAAGATTAACATGCAGGACCTCCATGGTATCATTCTCTGAAGTGCTTTCAGTTCCATGTACAGGGCCGGTTAGACAGGCAGAACTGCTGGGTCTCAATGCATGGATGAGAACGGTATTTGGAGGATGGATTTAGTTTTATTAGGAACTGAGGAACCTTAAGGGAAAGGAGCCTATACAGGAAGGATGGGCTCCACCTAAACCAAAATGGAACCACACTGCTGGCATGTAAAATGCAAAATGTTGTAGAGGAGTTGTCCAGGCTCCTTCCCCACTCTGAACTTTAGGGTACAGATGTGGGGGCCTGCTTAACTACCAGCTTAGATCTGGTCCGCTGCCACCACTCCCAATGTGCTAATTCCCTTCCCTGGGTAGCCTTGAGAGACTCTTCACCAATTCCCTGGTGAATACAGATCCAAACCCCTTGGATCTTAAAACAAGGAGAAATTAATCATCCCCCCTCCTCTCTCCCACCAACTCCTGGTGGATCAAGATCCAACCCCCTTGGATCTAAAAAACAGGGAAAATCAATCAGGTTCTTGAAAAGAAGGCTTTTAATTAAAGAAAAAGGTAAAAATCATCTCTGTAAAATCAGGATGGAAAATAACTTTACAGGGTAATCAAACTTAAAGAGCCCAGAGGACCCCCCCCCCAGCCTTAGGTTCAAAGTTACAGCAAACAGAGGTAAACGCCCTAGCAAAAGGTACATTTACAAGTTGAGAAAACAAAGATAAAACTAACACGCCTTGCCTGGCTGTACTTACAAGTTTGAAATATGAGAGACTTGTTCAGAAAGATTTGGAGAGCCTGGGTTGATGTCTGGTCCCTCTTAGTCCCAAGAGCGAACTCCCACCAAAACAAAGAGCACAAACAAAAGCCTTCCCCCCACCAAGATTTGAAAAGTATCTTGTCCCCTTATTGGTCCTTTGGGTCAAGTGTCAGCCAGGTTACCTGAGCTTCTTAACCCTTTACAGGTAAAAGGATTTGGGAGTCTCTGGCCAGGAGGGATTTTATAGTATTGTACACAGGAGGGCTGTTGCCCTTCCCCTTATAGTTATGACAGGAGTTTTTAAACTAAGGGGTGGGTGAATGCTGATAGGTGTGGAGGAGCACATTGTTTGGACAGATACATCCCTTAGGGAAGAATTGATTTAAGGGGATACTCTATATCCTATTAAAGAGGAGAGGATAAACGTTTATGATGCCGCTATATAAATCAGTGCATCCACACCTTGACTTCTGCATGAAGTTCTGGTCTCCCCATCTCAAAAAAGATATATTAGAATTGGAAAAGGTACAGAAAAGGGCAACAAAAATGATTAGGGCTATGTAACAGCTTCCATATGAGGAGAGATGAAAAAGAGTGGGACTGGTCAGCTTGGAAAAGAGATGACAAAGGAGATGGGTGATAGAGGTGTATAAAATCCATGAATGGTGTGGGAAAAGTGAATGAGGAAGTGTTATTTACACTGAGAGCTAGGGGTCACTCAATGAAATTAATAGGCAGTAGGTTTAAAACAAAACATAACGAAGTACTTCTTCACACCGAGCACAGTCAATCTATGGAACTGTTTGCCAGGGGATGTTGTAAAGGCCAAAAGTATTAACTGGGTTAAAAAAAATAATTAGACAAGTTTATGGAGCATAGGTCCATCAATGGCTATTAGTCAAGAAACTGGGTGTCCCTAAACCTCTGACTGCCAGAAGCTTGATAAATTGCCCTGTTCTATTCATTTCCTCTGAAGCATCTGGCACCAGCCCCTGTTGGAAGACAGGATGCTGGGCTAGATGGACAATTCGTCTGGCCTTGTATGGGCATTCTTATGTTTTTATGCCCTAAAGGTAGCAAGGTTTGGTTTTAGTTTGATCTCCAGCGGTAGTGAATTCCATACCTTTGTGCTCAAACAAATTGATGCAGCAATATATAGTATGTGACTAGGTGAACAATTTCCAACCCATGCATGTTACTAGCATGACCATGAAGCAGTCAGATCACTTGATTTGATCAGTCTATTTTATTTACTTGTACATATTTAAGAACGTTTATTGGAATAAACATCATTTAAATAGGGGGGAGGGATAGCTCAGTGGTTTGAGCATTGGCCTGCTAAACCCAGGGTTGTGAGTTCAGTCCTGAGGGGGGCACTTAGGGATCTAGGGCAAAATCAGTACTTGGTCCTGCTAGTGAAGGCAGAGGGCTGGACTCAATGACCTTTCAGGATCCCTTCCAGTTCTACGAGATAGGTTTATCTCCATATATTTACGCTCTACTCTGCATTGGTTAGGCCTCAACTGGAGTATTGTGTCCAGTTCTGGGCACCGCATTTCAAGAAAGATGTGGAGAAATTGGAGAGGGTCCAGAGAAGAGCAACAAGAATGATTAAATGTCTTGAGAACATGACCTATGAAGGAAGGCTGAAAGAATTGGGTTTGTTTAGTTTGGAAAAGAGAAGACTGAGAGGGGACATGATAGCAGTTTTCAGGTATCTAAAAGGATGTCATAAGAAGGAGGGAGAAAACTTGTTCACCTTAGCCTCTAAGGATAGAACAAGAAGCAATGGGCTTAAACTGCAGCAAGGGAGGTTTAGGTTGGACATTAGGAAAAAGTTCCTAACTATCAGGGTGGTTTAAACACTGGAATAAATTGCCTAAGGAGGTTGTGGAATCTCCATTTCTGGAGATATTTAAGAGTAGGTTAGATAAATGTCTATCAGGGATGGTCTAGACAGTATTTGGTCCTGCCATGAGGGCAGGGGACTGGACTTGATGACCTCTCGAGGTCCCTTCCAGTCCTAGAATCTATTAAATAAAGTTGCTATGCAATATTTTCAGTATTATTTGCAGATGTCTTGGCTTCCAGCCTTTATCTGCCCCTTCTCCACAGTATGGATTTAACTGGAGATGATTTATGTGAAACCTTACAAACTTATTTAAAATTGTAATTTATTTATTAAGAATGACAAAGGCAAGGGGAAAATTACAGCTCATCCAAAGAGGGATTCCAGTCGGAAGCTTTTCCACACTTATGACACAATCTCTTACCCAAGGAAAAAGCAATATAAATTAACCAACTGGATATGTTATCACTTTGTGTTAAAGTAAGTGCAAAGAAAGAAAAGATAAAAGAGCTGTAAATTATACTTGTGGGTAACTTTTTTTTTTTGTGTGATCATAAAGCACATGCCCAAGTGTGATGCTTCACTGTCTTGAGACTGCTGGCAGTTATTTATAGAGATCTTTTGGATGAGAATTTTGTTTGTTTTTGCAGTCTTTTGGAGTTTCATATTTAGACTTCTGGAGATGGATCTTTCATGTCAAGTAGTAGGCACTAGAAATTTTGGTGTGTGGTTTTTTTTTTTTTTTTTTTTTTCAAATTCATCACTCGTTTTCATTAATAGATTCACTCACACTTTCCATTAAAACATGGATATGTTATTCTCAATTGTTTTTTGTGTGTGGATTTATTTAATTATGTCCAAAGGCTGAGATTAGCTGTGCAGGTGCATACAGCAGGAGCTGCTTGTAAACCACTGCAGAAGCAGGTAAAGTGGTAAAGTGCTTTCAAACCCACTCTGTCTCTTGGGTCAGATTCTGATACGCTTACTCACCTTGAATAGTACTTTGCTTTTTACTTGAAATCAATTTGCTCACTCTAGGGGTAGGTTACTATTTAGTGTGAGTAAGGGTATCCCTCTGTGTTAGAGGTGTATATGTTTGGGGGTCATTGTCTAATATTTGTGCTTCATGGCTCTTTTAATGCAATATGTTGTGTATTTAAAAGTGCTATAAAAGTGACTATTTTCTCCCCTTTTTAAGGCTAGATTTTGGCTAGCCCTCCAGGGTGGGGGGTATATTACAGTGCCTGTAAACGTCTGGTTGCAGCTCCACTAGTCACCCCAAAAGGGACTGGGGGCAATGTAATGAGAATCCTTATCCCCTTTCCACACCAGCCAGCAAAGCTCAAAGGGCGAGTACACACTGCAGTTTCTCTCTTGGTATTGGCGCTGCCCACCCTTGCCTGTACTCCAAGAGTCCATGCAGCAATTCTGACTGAGTTTGCCATGCTTGTCCCTGAGAGTTCCTACAGCCACTTGGCATCCCACCCTTGCATGGACTCTTGTGAGAAACCACAGTCTAGCCCTTAATTATTACCATCAAAGTGTTTACTTTAGGACAAAAATGGCTACATGTTTGTATTAAATTATTTTCACTCTCCTGGCAAATCTTTTCAGGTGAGTGTTGCTACTTGCTAGAAATAATGGCTGTCAATTAATTTTAGCTGAGTTGTTTTTCTCCTGGCAAAACCCAAGCACAAGTCTAGGAGTGTGAGAGAAGGTGTGTGAGGATGTACAAGTGTGGAAGATTGTCTTGCAACCCCAGAATAAACATTTTACTGTGTGTTATTATTTTTCACTAGCTTAATAGACTAACTACTGAAACATTAATTTATGGTAAAGTCTTGGTGTTTCTGTAAGGAAAGTGTATCGGGTATGCAAGACCCAGATATTGTCTTCAATTTGGTCCGTGCATTGACTCGGCTCCTGGACACATCCGTGCTCCTGGTGTCAAGTATGCTAAACACTGAAATAGATTCCCCCTTATGAACAGAAACAGAAAATGGAAACTGTATTAAATGGAAACCTTGTACTCTTTTCAGTTTAAAATGAATTTTTTGTTATCCTTTTTGCTGCTTTCATAATCTTTGTGTGACTGCTCCCAGAAGAGTGAATTAAGAGCTCTAGCCTACATTTTCAGAAATGACTAGTAATTTAGGTGTCTCAGATTTTCAGTGCCCATCCTGAGGCACTTTGAAGAAGCCTCATTTGCAGAGGGTCGGTGCTCAGCCCTCTCTGTAATGTGCAACATAATATGTCCTTTACCTTTTTCAAACATTCAAAGAAAGACAGGCAGCCACTGGATTTTCAGGCCATCTCTGCTCTGTCTCTATTACTCCAGCAGCAGAAAGGGAGTGGAAAGCAGCCTTGATTTTCCAGCATTAGGGGAGTCCCCAGACAGTGTAGAGCCAGCATAGGCAGTCCTACCGCACTCTCAGTGCAGACTCCTGGTTAGGGGTGAAATAGGGCAGATAAGGATTGAAGCTGGAGTACTCTGCATTGTGGCTATTCCAGCTGGGGGAGGGTCCCTGGGCTGGGGCTGAACCCAACATAGGATTAGCCCCAGAAACAGGGAGCCATAGCCAGCACCTTTGCAACCTTTCCTCTTAGCTGAGCCCAATATTTATAACAACCTTTCTAATACAAATAAAGAATACAAGGTGAGCTAGGTAGAGGTGACCATGCCTCACGCTACTTTTTCAGGCTTAACAGAATAAAGTTATGACCCATTGTCTAGAAAAATCTTCTAGAAGAGAGCCACTGTACAAATCAAGTTCTCTCACGTGCCTAGCAAAAATGTCATCAATTACTCTCCCTGCCTTAGAATCTAAGAGGCAGAGAACAAAAATGTCATGGGACAACGGTTTAGGGAAAGAAAGGTGTGGTGAAATGGTGGTAAACAAAACGAGGTAGGGAGGATTTCTGCAAGACCAGGGTTTTAAGGGAGGGATTTGAAGAGGAGTGTGAGCTAAACCTGAAATATGACAGTTCAAAGAGATTGGATTTCAAAGTGGGGCAGGCAGTCAGCAATTAAACATGTCAGTTCCTTTGCGATTGTCAGGATGAGCATATAGTAGCAAATGTTTTTAAAAGCAGTGCAATTACAGTGCTGCACTTAGGCACCATTGCTAATGTTTCAGCGTTATGTCCTTTTTGTACTACTTGGGTTTTCAGTATTTGCAAATTCTGCAATACTTTTTCTAATTATTTAAAATGAAAACTGAAAACCCTAAACTCTCTAAAAACAAGACAAAAGAAGGGAATAGGCAGAGGAGGCCAGGAAGAGCACAGGGGGTCAAGGAAGAACTGTCAGTTTGTCAGCTTGCATATGGTGTGGATTACATAGAGTCCACAGCAGGTTCTTTAAAATAGAAAAATATAGGCAGTAAAGGGTTACATCAGGTCCCAACACTTTCAGAAAATAGGTTAGGTAGATTATGTGTAAAAAGGCTTTATGTCTTTCATCTTAGAAGAGCCTAGGCAGTCCCCTCATCTTTGGCCTTTTGAGGATTATGTACCAGTGCACCTGCCAGGAAAATGAAAAGTGAATTCTTGGCTGACTAAAACATGCCCTGTTGTGTATTCACGCTACATTTTGAAATGGATTTAGAGCACTGGAAGTTGCCACAAATGGAGCTGTCTTCTAAACTGTCAGTGATGCCAGGAATACCCAGACTCAGTTCTTGATTTCTATGCATAAATTCCACTTCAAGCCAACAAGAAATACATGTGGTGTGGGGAGCCACTGCGCCCCATTGTGACAGGGCTTTTGGAGCCTGGCTGTGGGCGACCATCCTTCCCCAAACACTAGCCCTTTTAGTAATAAGGGAGAATGGCAAGGTGACAGCTGTTAGAAACCCTCGGCACCCCACACAAACAGCAGCTTCCTCCTCACTATTTGCAAAACAATGTAAAATTATGCTTTGGCATGTCGCACTATAATATTAATGTTGTGCCAGTGTGAGAACTCAGACTATTATGTGCCACAGACAGAGACTAGAAGGAACCAAAGTGCACCGGTGCCCTCACAATGGCAGGGAAATGTTCTTGGTACCTGACCTTGGTTGGACCTCTAGGTGCTTCTGTAGTAGAAATAGAAAATAACTGAAGCACAATGTTTCAAGGAGCTCTCTTAAGATGCTCTCCACACTGCCTCCTACCCCCCCACGGGTTCTTTGGAAGTGCCATTATGTAAAGGCAATAGAGTGCTCTCACAATTTCTCTGAACAAAGAAAACATTATTAGACTAAGGATGTATACTGTGCTCTATGATTAGTGATGCTCTGTAGAGAGTTCTACCAGACAGGAAATTATACCCTTGATTGACCCTTAACTGAGTCAAATCTTAAAGCACAGTACTATGCTATGCTAAATTTGATCAAGAACATTACACTAAACCATGACTGCAGGTCCACCAATTTGTCACAAAAAGGAAGATCCTCAGCTGATGTAAATTGTCAGAGCCCCATTGATGTCAAAGGAATGATGATAATATATGCAAGCTTTGGCTCTGCTCTCATATCTGCTTGGTCCAATCTCCCCACAATTTGTGATTCCAAAGACCCCATAAACAACAGAGAAATGAAGCTACCCTATATCCTCTGCCATGAAGAATATCTGCCCTTTGAGTCTTCACTCAATGTATTCCTTCTACTATCCATTCACATTCCCCTGTTCTTCCTCCCACCTGGTAGAGACCCAGGGGAAATTTGAAGTTCTGTTACTGCACTAATGTAGCTAACCCAATGCAACCCACTAAAAGAGAGACACTACCAATTCAAAACAAGGCATTCACTGGTACAGTTTACCCCAGTAACTTACCATGCTAAGCTGCTCTGATGAAAACCCCATATTGCAATGGTGGAGCCCCACTGGTGTAGCTACACCCAGTGCAAAAACAGTCCAGTCCAGGCTAAGAGATCTTATGTTCTTGAAAGTATTGACCAGTTTTAGTATTACCATACTCATTAGGCACTTGAGACTTAGAACTGGCCTCTCTGCAGCTCCTTCTGGCCTCTTACTGATCATCTGGGCTTGTGTTGCTTGCGGTGTATGTGTGTGTGTGTGTGTGTGTCCCCTGCCAGGGACAAATGTCTATAAGGAGATAGGGAGATTTCCTCTGCATTAGCCCCCTTCCACTCATTTCCCTGTAGAGGGGTTAATCAGTCCTGCTGTTACTTAATGCGTGTGCCCTCTTTAGACCTAGGATAATGGAGACACAGCCAAAAGCTAGGCATTTTATACCTTGAAAAGTGGTGTGACACCTGCCCCTCGGCTTGGGGTGTGACACCTGCCCCTCGGCTTGGGGTGTTCTGGTGGATGTATTCCAGGAGGTTGGAGACATTTTGTTGCAGGAATTATTGTATAAAATGGGTAATTTAAAGGCTATGTTTTAAATATTGTTTTTAGTTGCATTACATGTTCATTAACTAGATGGGTGAGGTAACATCTTTTATTTGACTTTCTGTTGGTGAGAGAGACAAGCTTTTGAGCTTAAACAGAGCTCTTCTTCAGCTCGTCTCTCTCACCTACAGAAGATGGTCCAATAAAAGATATTACCTCATCCACCTTGTCTTTAATATTCTGTGACCAACACGGCTACAGCAACACTGCAAACATGTTCATTAACTGTTCATTTCAGGTTGAAACAAAACTTTTAATTCTTTTATATGGGCAATCTCCTCTGATCAAGAAAGTTGAAATGTATGAAAGGGGACCACAGACTAATAGGCAGATGCCTGGTGCTAGTAATGATATTAAGCTATCAGGTCTCCTGCTACCAATCTCTCACAAATAGGTTCTGTCTGAGTGGCACATGAATCTCATTTCCCTTCAACTTGGTATGGAATTTCTCAAGAAATCATGCTATTGAGAAAAATCATTTTTTACAATATCTTCAGGCTGGCCTTAACCAGGCCTCCATTTTTGTGGGCCTAACTAGGTGTGGGTGCAAATAGTGCCTGCAATTATTTATACAGAAAACGTGGAGGCTAGTGTCTGAGAAACTGGTCCTTAATCTCTTCAGATTCAGATTTTGATGATCATTATTTTTGACGTTATATTTTTTCTCAAATTAGCATTTTAATATAATATAGCTGCTTTTAACTCTCCAGCCATCTGTAACTAATTTCCTTTTCTTAAAAAATTGGTAGCAACTGCCTAAATGCAATTACTACTGCAGACATGTAGACTTTTACCTCAAACTTGATATCCAGTTTAAAAACTTGGAGCTTTGAAATTATACTAAAGTCAAGCTACAATTTAAAATGCGTAGACTAGGGTTGGAAATGGCTTAATTCTTAAAGGGATACTATCAACTCATTTTAGGACCAAAATGTTCAAGTATGTATGAGTATATAAGTGTGTATATTGTCTAGATGTATTTATCATATGTACATTATATTTTAAAGGATTTTTCAAAACCTAATTAAAGACCTGCTTTACCACTGTGGTACTCCAGTTTAATTTCAGTGGAATTACACTGATGTAAAATAGAAAAACACAGTGGTGAATAAAGGACAAAATGTGTCTTTTGATTCAATAAAAACAGTTCATATTTTGGATTTGAAATATTTCCCTTTCAGTGCTGAGAGCTTAAACAATGACAACATTCTGCTAGTGCATCAAAATCAGAAACTGAAACCGGCCCATCTTTTCTTACAAGCTGAGCAAAATGCAAAAAGTCACTGAACATCTTAAATGGTGACAAGCAAATGAGATGCTTTTTAATTCTTTCAGTTTAAATAATCACAGAGGTAAGGAATTCTTTACAAATGAATTGAAATTTGACAATGTCCCTTTAAATCAATATTCAAATAAGTTTATGTACTGAAGTTCTACTCCAAGCAATCTGCAGTCTCAAGTGTCAAAGCTTCAATTTCAAAGCTCTATCAAAAACCAGGTAGCTTTGTGGCTCAACCAACTAGTGACACTGAGTTAAAGCAGCAGATTTGACTCTACAGACTACTGACTCGATGGATTAAAATAACCTTTTAAATATATACCTCCAAAGCTACCAGTTTAAAATCATCCTGAATATACAGCATTTTCTTATGTGCACAGTTTTATATATATGAGAGAGAGAGCTTTGTTTCACATCTTAATTTATACTCAATATATTTAAAAAGCAACAACATTTTAAAAAATGTATATTTAATTCTTACTAGCCATGAAAAGGAGGGGAGAAATGTTTTTTCCAAGGGTATGAAACAGGACCAAAGAGATAAGGTTTGATATGAACCTAGGAATTTCATTGTGCACCAAATGTGTATTGTTAATAAACAACAGGTGTTTATTGTATTATATAATGGGTGGGATCCTGCAATCCCATGCAATCATTAACTCCCACTGACTTCAGAGGACAGTGCCCAAGTGAGTAGGTCACTAAAATGTGATCTTGAGCATTATGAAGATGATAATTGTGTGCCTATAATTGGAACTTCAATTAACACCCCTAGTTGTTGGAGTTTGTCTGCCATATGTTTTTAGGTTTCTTAATCTGAGGGGCTTGGTCCCCTGCTGCTTCTGGGTATACAGAGAACAGCAGTTGCCAAGAATTCTTCTTGCCATCTGTGCTTAGCAAGATGATTGTGTCCCCTTTTATTTATTTATTTTTTTGAGGTGGACCTCACGTCAATTGTTCATGTCTTTGTCACATCAGGTTTGGATAATGGTAATGGGGCAACATCTTGCCTGGAAATTGCAGCTAATGCAGAATGTATATGAAGGGGTGTTCTACACAGATAGCACATTATACTTGATCTAAATATATTGAATCTAGTTGGTATTACTGAAACCTGGTGGGATGATTTGCATGACTGGAATGTTAAAATCAGTGGTTATAACATATTGAGGAAGGATTGGGTGGGCAAAAGGCAAGTGGGAGTGGCATTGCCTGTTTCCTAGTCATTAATAACTCTGAATTAAATAAGATTGAATGCTTATGGATCAATGTTCTAACTAGGGCCATCAAGCAATTAAAAACATTAATTGCAATTAATTGCACTGTTAAACAATAATACTGTAACATTTATTTAAATATTTTTGGATGTTTTCTACATTTTCAAATATATTGATTTCAATTACAACACACAATACAAAGTGTCCAGTGCTTACTTCATATTTATTTTTGGTTACAAGTATTTGCACTGTAAAAAAAAAAAATAGTATTTTTCAATTCACCTAATACAACTACTGTAGTGCAATCTCTTTATCATGAAAGTTGAACTTACAAATGTAGAATTATGTACCATTCAAAAATAGAACGTAAAATTTTAGAGCCTGCAAGTCCACTCAGTCCTACTTCTTGTTCAGCCAACTGCTAAGACAAACAAGTTTGTTTACATTTGCAGGAGATAATGCTGGCCGCTTCTTGTTTAAAATATCACCTGAAAGTGAGAACAGGTGTTCTCTTGGCACTGTTGTAGCCAGCGTTGCAAGATATGTACGTGCCAGATGCACTAAAAATTCCTATGTCCCTTCATGCTTCAACCACCATTCCAGGGGACATGCGTCCATGCTGATGACTGGTTCTGCTCAATAACAATCCAAAGTAGTGCAGACCAACACCTGTTCATTTTAATTATCTGTGTCAGATG
Organism: Terrapene triunguis; assembly: GCF_002925995.2. NCBI lineage: Eukaryota > Metazoa > Chordata > Testudines > Emydidae > Terrapene > Terrapene triunguis. The sequence continues at coordinate 54,223,478 of NW_020664419.1, read as the reverse complement.
CCACCAGCAGATGGCTGATTATCTTTTTTTGGTGGTTCAGGTTTTGTAGTTTCCGCACTCAAGATCGGAGTGTTGCTCTTTTAAGGCTTCTAAAAGCTTGCTCCACACCTCGTCCGTCTCAGATTTTGGAAGGCATTTCACCTTGGTTCGAGTGCTGTAACTATCTTTAGAAATCTCACATTGGTACCTGCTTTGCATTTTGTGAAATCTGCGGTGAAAGTGTTCTTAAAATGGACAATAGGTGCCAGGTCATCATCCGAGACAGCTATAACATGAAATATATGGCAGAATGCACGTAAAACGGAGCAGGGGACATACAATTCTCCTCCAAGGAGTTCAGTCACAAATTTAATTAACACATACTTTTTTTAATGAGCGTCATCAGCATGGAAGCATGTTTTCTGGAATGGTAATTGAAGCATGAAGGGTCATAAGAATGTTTAGCATATCTGGTACGTAAATACCTTGCAATGCCAGCTACAATGCCTGTTCTCACTTTCTGGTGACATTGTAAATAAGAAGAGGGCAGCATTATCTCCTGTAAATGTAAACAAACTTGTTTGTCTTAGCATTTGGCTGGACAAGAAGTAGGACTGAGTGGACTTCTAGGCTCTGAAGTTTTACATTGTTTTGTTTTTGAGTGTAGTTATGTAACAAAAAAAAATCTACATTTGTTATTGCACTTTCAGGACAAAGATTGCATTACAGTACTTGTATGAGGTGAATTGAAAAATACTATTTCTTTTATCATTTTACAGTGCAAATATTTATAATAAAAATAATATACACTTTGATTTCAGTTACAACACAGAATACAATATATATGAAAGTGTAGAAAAACATCCAAAATATTTAATACATTTCAATTTGTATTCTATTGTTTAACAGTGCGATTAAAACCGATTAATCAAGATTTTTTTAATCGTGATTTTTTAAATTTAATCTCATGAGTTAACTGCGATTAATTGACAGTCCTAGTCCTAACAGATAAAGGACAAGATGGCATATTAGTTGGTGTCTGGTACAGACCAACTAATCAAACTAGGGAACAGGACGACTGGCTCCTTTCACACCTATTTATAATGTGTAAGAAAAAAAATCTGTGAGATCATGGAGGACTTCACTCTGAGTGACAGAAAGAGTGCTGGAGGTCTCATGCTGCCTGTACTAAAACATGTGGAATTTCTAAATATTATAGATGACAATTTCGTAACTCAAAAAGTATTGCATCCAACATGGGGGACTTCTATAGTAGACCTTGCCTTGAAAGATAAAGAGGAACTGATCATAGAACTAAAAATTTATGGTAGTTTAGGTACAAGTGATCATGAGTTGATCATATTTATAACGTGCAAAGAAAATAAAGTTCAAACCAGTAATACATATACTTGGTGCTTTAAAAGGGCTGATTTCACAAAGCTGAAAACAATTGAGCCAAATCAGCTGAGTGGAAAAATTTAATCAGAAAAATGTGAATGATGATTGGAAATTGTTTAAGAACACTTTACTAGATGCCCAAAACCCACAATCAAGGAATTAGGCCATATTGATTTAAAAAATCAACCTGGTTTAGAAGGGAAGTGAAGGCAGCTGTAATATATTATAGCTACTTTCAACAGCTCCATAACAAATAAAGGAAAGGGGAAGTTGATAGTAATGAATATAAATCAGAAGCTAGGAATTGTAGAAAATTGATAAGGGAAGCGAAGAAACAGTGAAAACTCTACAGAAGGCAGAATTAAGGACAATAAGAAGGAGCATTTAAAGTATATTAGGAATAAAAATAAGTCTGACTATGGTATTGGTCCATTACTAGATGGAAATGGTAGACTTATCAATAATAATATAGAATGGCAAGTGTGTTCAATAAATATTTCTATTCTGTATTTGGAAAAAAACAGATGGTATAGTTATATCATATCATGATAACACTCTTTCCAGTCTGCTAGTATCATAGGTGGATTTTAAACAGCAGCTACTAAAATCAGACATTTGAAAATCAGCAGGTCCAGATAACTTGCATCCAAAAGTTTTAAAAGAGCTATATGAGGAGCTTGCTGGGCCACTAATGCTGATTTTCAATAAATCTTCGAACATCAGTGAAGTTCCAGAAGACTAGAAGAAAGCTAATGTTGTGTGAATAGTTAAAAAGGGTAAATGGGATGACCTAGGTAATTATAGGCTTGTCAGTCTGACATCAATCTCAGGCAGATTGGAGGATAATATAATTAATGCCAATCATCAACATGGGTTTATGGAAAATAGATTCTGTCAAATTAACATGAAATCTTATTTTTTAATGAGATTACAAGTTTGGCAATGTACTAGTGTTGATATAATAGACTTAGACTTCTTCTGTAAGACGTCTGACTTGGCATCACGCAACATTTTGATTAAAATACTAGAATGAAATAAAATTAATATAGCACACATTAAATTGATTAAGACCTCTCTAGTTGATAGGTCTCAAAATGTAACTATAAATGGGAAATAATCATTAAGGGATTGTGTTTCTAGTGGGGTCTGTTCTTAGTCCTATTTAAGATTTTATCAATAATCTGGAAGAAAATATAAAATCATCACTGACAAAGTTTGCAGATCACCACATAAAATTAGGGGAGTGGTAAGTAATGAAGAGGGCAATCACTAATAAAGAGTGAGCTGGATGCTTGATAAACTTGACTCAAGCAAACAATGTCATTTAATATGGCTACATGTAAATATGTCATGTAATGTGACTACATGTCTAAAAAAAAAAAAAAAAATGTAGGCCCTGGGAAGAAGTGACTCTGAAAAAGATCTAGGGGTCATGGTGGTGTGACAAAGTTCCTCCTCTATCTTGGTGGGTCCTGCGCTTATTGGCAGATTTTCTTGCCTCAGAGATTAACCATGTGGGTTGGGGAACAGCCCAGAGACCTTCCCCTCTGGAAGAACCCACAGTCCAGGTCAATTGGGAGGTTTGGGGGGAACCCGGGCCCGCCCTCTACTCCAGGTTCCAGCCCAGGGCCCTGTGGACTGCAGCTGTCTATAGTGCCTCCTGTAACAGCCGCATGACAGCTACAATTCCCTGGGCTACTTCCCCATGGCCTCCTCCAAACACCTTCCTTATTCTCACCACAGGGCCTTCCTCCTGGTGTCTAATAATGCTTGTGCTCCTCAGTCCTCCAGCAGCACACCCTCTCCCTCTCAGCTCCTTGCACCTCTTGCTCCCCGCTCCTCACACTTGCACCACAAACTGAAGTGAGCTCCTTTTTAAAACCCAGGTGCCCTGATTAGCCTGCCTGCCTTAACTGATTCTAGCAGGTTCCTGATTACTTTAATGCAGCCCCTGCTCTGGTCACCCAGGGAACAGAAAACTACTCATCCAGTGACCAGTATATTTGCCCTCTACCAGACTCCTGTACCCCACTGGTCTGGGTCTGTCACAGTGGATAATTAGCCGAACATGACCTACCAGTGCAATGCTGTGGCCAAAAAGGCTAATGCAATTCTTGGATTGCATAAACAGGGGAAAATTAAGTAGGAGTAGAGAGGTTATTTTACCTCTGTACTTGGCACTGCTGTGACCACTGCTGGAATGCGGTGTCCAGTTCTGGTGTCAGCAATTCAAGAAGGTTGTTGAGAAATTAGAGGGGGTTTAGAGAAGAGCCATGAGAATGCTTAAAGGATTAGAAAACCTGCCATAAAGTGATAAATTCAAGTAGCTCAATCTACCTAGTTAAACAAAGAGAAGGTTAAGGGGTGACTTGATTGCAGTCTATAAGTATGAATCTGGCGAACCAATATTTAATGATGGGCTTTTCAATCTAGAAGAGAAAGATATAACATGATCAAATGACTGGAAATTGAAGCTAGACAAAATCAGAGTGGAAATAAGGAGTACATTTTAAACATTAAGAGTAATTAACCATTGGAACAATTTACCAAGGGTCATGGTGGATTCTCCATCACTGACAATTTGTAAATCAAGATTTTTCCCCCAAAAAAGATATGCTCTGGGAATTATTGTGGGGGCAGTTCTATGGCCTATGTTATGCAGTAGGTCAGTCTAGATCAGGGATCGGCAACCTATGGCACACGTGCCAAAGACGGCATGCAAGCCGATTTTTAATGGCACGCTGCTGCCTGCCGGGGTCCCGCTCAGCCCACTGCCGAACCCCGGTAGCAGGCCGAGCCGGACCACGGCAGGCAGCAGCGTGCCATTAAAAATCCTGCCCTACCCAGCCTGCTCTTCTCCGCCCCCCACCTACTGCTCTCTCTGGCGGGGGCAGGGGGCAGAAGCAAGCTTGGTCCTGCCGGCTGCTGCTGTAGGGCAGGCTCCGCCAGCAGCCAAGCTTCCCCTCCCCCGCCTCTTCCCCCAGCGTGCTGTGTGGAGCCCCATCTCCTCTCCCTCCCTGCCGCTGATGGCCCTTGTGAGGGAGGGGAGAAGAGCAGCCCCAGCGCCCTCGCTGCTCAGACCGGTAAGGAGGCGGGGAAGGGAGGCGTAGAAGAGGTGGGGGAAAGGGGGCGTATCCCTCCAGCCCCCTGCCGTGAGCCGCTCAGGGGGCAGGGGGCTGGGAGCACCCCACTATCCCAGCCCACCCCCCAGCACTCTGCCCTGACCCCTGCACCCCCTTGCATCCCAGCCCCCTGCATGCCCCCCCACAACCCCATCCTTGATTCCTGCACCCTCCACACATACCCAGCCCCCCCACACCCCATGCCCTGACTCCTGCACCCCCTCACATGCCCCCAGCCCTCTGCCCTGACCCCAGCACCCCAGCTCTCTGCATCCCCCCCATGACCCCATCCCTGACTCCTGTACCCTCCACACCCACTGCCCTGACTCCTGCACTCCCACACATACCCAGCCTCCCCACCTCATGCCCTGACTCTTGCACCCCCACATCCCCACCCCCCACCCTGAGCACCAGGTTGGCAGCGGGCTGAGCGGGGCCGGCGGCTGGGACCCCAGCTGGCAAGGGGCCGGCAGCCAGAGCCCCAGACCGGCAGCGGGCTGAGCTGCTCGGCCCGCTGCTGGTCTGGGGTGCCAGCCCCCAGCCCTGCTCAGCCCACTGCCGGTCTAGGGTTCTGGCTGCTGGCCTGGGGTTCTGGCTGCCGGCCCCTTGCCAGCTGGGGTCCCAGCCGCAGGCCCCGCTCAGCCCGCTGCCGGCCTAGATGAATGGAACCCCAGGCTGGCAGTGGGCTGAGCAGGCTGACGGCTTAAGATCAGCATTTTAATTTAATTGTAAATGAAGCTTCTTAAACATTTTGAAAACCTTGTTTACTTTACATACAACAGTAGTTTAGTTATATTATATATAGACTTATAGAGAGAGACCTTCTAAAAATGTTAAAATGTATTACCGGCATGCGAAACCTTAAATTGAAGAGAATAAATGAAGACTCGGCACACCACTTCTGAAAGATTGCCGACCCCTGGTCTAGATGATCACAGTGGTCACTTCTGGCCTTGGAATCTATGAATATATACCTATGCAGTGATCTGCACTGAATATTTGATTTCTATGAAAATTTTGAAGTGGAGCCTCCTGAACTCCCTCTGATCTCTTAGCTGCATGGCTTCTGTTGGAGCTATGTTGCTCAGGGAAGGAGATATGCTCTGAATGGCTGTCCCACTAGCTACCAGCCTAGGACCCCCTTTCAGAAAGACCCCTAAGGGGATCCCTCTTTCACCTGGGATCCTAAGCTAGAGAGAAGTTGGGTCAGCACCCAACCCTGTAGGTTGATGGGAGGGATAATGTGGTGAATGGTTGTCACTTTGGACTGTGACCACTCTCCCTCCCATCTTGTCCAATGTCTCTACACCTTAGGAACCCAAGTCCCACAGAGGAGATTTTACAGAGGAGGGGGGGGGAACAACAGGATAGAGGTAGCACTCTTCTGCCCCATGCTCCCACTCCTCTTCCTGTTCAAGTGCATTGATTACAATGTGGCCTATAGTTACTTACTTTTTCATAAACAAAGTTTAGGTTTTTTTTATCTTAATTTTAAAATGTAGTGGGCACTCTATCATATAATCTTTCTGATCTACCTATTAGCCAGGAACTGGACAGCATGTGAAATTACACCATATTCACACCTGTGAAGTCACCAATACATTATGTCTCTTAAGTGTTTAAATAAATATTATTATTATAAAAATCATTCTTTTGGGACATCATATATGTTCTAATTCACATAATTAGTCTTCCGTTTTTGCCTTTGCTATTTATTTATTCATTCAGAGCTGAGCTTTAAGTAGTTAATTTACTAGGGATCAATAATAAATTTATATACTATATTTGGTCTTCAGTGCTGTAATTGGATTCCATTTTTTAAAAAAAGTTGTTATTGCCTAGAGTATGAGAATAGTCAAGCTGTTTGTGGGTGGCACAAACAGTATATTTAGATATGAGAACATGGATTTTTCGTTTTCCTGGGCTCATTTGTTAAAAAGACAAGAAGCTGTTTCAAATGTATCTAGTGTTCTACAGATACAAAGTTTACATATTACATGACTTGACTTTTTAGGTCTCTTACTATTATCAGTAGAGCCCTGCAAATCCATGAATATCCACTTTATATCCATGGATGCAGTTGTATTGTTTACTATCTTTGTGGATCACAGATTTAATGTGGATATAATTATTCAGATTCAGCTAATACCAGTGAAAGTTCACTTTGTTTTTATATTGCGCTGTCATTTTGTCAGCGCAAATTGAAATTGTCACTGCATCGCCTCTCTGCACTTTCTTGCAGGTTTCCTCCAGAAAAGATTCCAAACTCTGTATTTGAAAAGTCAATGGAGAAAAAAAAATCAAAAGAAATTAAGTGTTGGTTCATTCAGTTAGAAGGGAAATGAGAAAGGCAAATCACCAGTTTGGAATACATTCAGATTTCTTATTGATGAAAATGGAGATACTTAGAGCCCTGCAAATCCATGGATGTGGTTGTATATTTTACCATCTTTGCAGATCGGATACAGGTTAATTATCATGGATGCAGATCCAAATTTTTGTATCCGTGCAGAGCTTTAATGGTCAGGTATGCTTTGTCTTCCTGTGGAGGAGTCATCAGTAGTAGTCCATTGGTAACGTTATTCTGTAATATTAGTAGCTTTTTTCTTAGTGGAATTCAAAGAAGACACTGCTCTGTTTCTGAGCTATTTTACTGGACAGTTCCTCAGTGACTCTAGCCATGTGTAACAGTCACAATAGCAGCAGAGATGTTATGTCCTGCTATCTTACTTTTTGCCTAATATTAAAATTGGCAAAACCTGTGGGATTAGGACTCCTCATAAAGGCAATGAATAGCTGTCTGTTTTGTTATTGTCCCTTTATTATGAATAAGTCTCTCACTCAAATCACTAAACTTTGGACTAGACTCACATTCAAGTTTTTCTCTTCTGCTGTGTTCCTGATCACTCACAGTCAGATCACATACTTAATAAAGCTTGAAAGAAAAGGGGAAAAAAAACCCAACCCAATTCCCTCAGTGTCTGACACTTAGCACTTAATCTTAACTTTGCTGATTAGGAGTTTTCCTCTTGATCTCTCTCTGGGATGTTTTTTAAAAAAAGCACCTATATGCAAAAATGCTGCTTTGGATTATTCTCTCTCTCTCTCTCTCTCTTAGTCTCTCTAGTGCTTTTAAAACCAAAATAAAAGACAATTTGAATTTACAAGTGCTGATTTGGGATTTTTGCCTCTTTAGTTTTTTCAGTCCTAGATGATTCCCCACCATTCCTAAACCATTCAGAACTAGAGCTACCTAGAATATTTTTGTTCACATGAAACCTGCTCTAATTTATGCTGGTGGCTAAAATGGCCACAAAGCCACATACCTCTTATGGTGCCACCATTTCAACGATCAGCACTCATTTTGTCCTAAAGTTACCTATATAACACACACATCTGGTGTCTCCTTACTTTTACTGTGAAAAAGTATTTGCATCAGAAATAAAGAATGTTGAAACCAAGATTATCATATTTACTCTAAAGGAATTAATTCCACAGCAAATAAATTTCCTGCACGATTCCGTTCCTGTGTTCCCCACATTTATCACACAATGTGGTCCACATCTGGGCCTTGATAGTTTGAGTGTTATGTTTCTAGTACGCCTATCCAAATCTGATAGGCATTCTAAAATCTAACATGAATTTGTATATAATCTGCTAACCCAATTCTAGTATCAATTTTATAGGTAGAGAGAATACAGGAACCAGCTAAATATGTTTGCAATACCTCTTAAGGCAATAGCCTACAAAAGGAAATTGCAGAGAATTTAGGAACTGACTGTGTAGTGAAACTCTGTGGAATGGGAAATGAGCATTAAGCCAACCCTTTACTTTAAATCAAAGCTGTTCAGTCCTAAAAACATCAGCTTTCTTCAATCACTAAAACTGCTGTTCTATGTTGAACTTCAGTACAACATTTTCAATACAAAAATAAAACTATAAGAAAAAGGTCCCAATTCAGCAAAGCACTTAAGCACATACAATGATTAAAAGTAAAGCATGTGCTTAAATGCTTTGCTGAATCATTAGGGCCTTAGAAATAAATAAGCTTCCATTAACTAGCACTGTCCACTTCTCAACACAGTTCTTCATTAGACTTAACTGGACTTGGGTTCAATCTAGAATATGAGTAGCAACCATGGGTACATGCCCATTCACAACCAGTTAGTGCTGGTAAGCACTAGCTGGTTCCTATTCCATGAGCTCCTGAACAGCCAGTCAAATTTTGGCTGCCTCCTGTGCGGGTATATGGGGGGGGGGGGTTGGGAAGGGGCTCTGCACCCTCTTCCCTTTGTAATGAACTGACGCAGGACTGGCTATAATTTGGCCCAGTTGATTTAGTGAGGTGCCAGGTTTCTCTCTTAAATGAGGAGGTTTTGTCTTCATACAAGTGAGGAAGAACTTCCCTTATATATGAACATATAGCTATACACATACCCACATCAGCTACATGCATATAATGATGTGAGTAAATCTTTTGTTTCTGTTTCTCTGACATCTATAATCAGCCTCTCTTCCTGTGAAATGGTGAATCATAGAATCATAGAATATCAGGGTTGGAAGGGACCTCAGGAGGTCATCTAGTCCAACCCCCTGCTCAAAGCAGGACCAATTCCCAACTAAATCATCCCAGCCAGGGCTTTGTCAAGCCGGGCCTTAAAAACCTCCAAGGAAGGAGATTCCACCACCACCCTAGGTAACGCATTCCAGTGCTTCACCACCCTCCTAGTGAAATAGTGTTTCCTAATATCCAACCTAGACCTCCCCCACTGCAACTTGAGACCATTGCTCCTTGTTCTGTCATCTGCCACCACTGAGAACAGCCGAGCTCCATCCTCTTTGGAAGCCCCCTTCAGGTAGTTGAAAGCAGCTATCAAATCCCCCCTCATTCTTCTCTTCTGGAGACTAAACAATCCCAGTTCCCTCAGCCTCTCCTCATAAGTCATGTGCTCCAGACCCCTAATCATTTTTGTTACCCTCCGCTGGACTCTTTCCAATTTTTCCACATCCTTCTTGTAGTGTGGGGCCCAAAACTGGACACAGTATTCCAGATGAGGCCTCACCAATGTCGAATAAAGGGGAACGATCACGTTCCTTGATCTGCTGGCAATGCCCCTACTTATACAGCCCAAAATGCCGTTAGCCTTCTTGGCAACAAGAGCACACTGTTGACTCATATCCAGCTTCTTGTCCACTGTAACCCCTAGGTCCTTTTCTGCAGAACTGCTACCTAGCCATTCGGTCCCTAGTCTGTAGCAGTGCATAGGATTCTTCCGTCTTAAGTGCAGGACTCTGCACTTGTCCTTGTTGAACCTCATCAGTTTTTTTTTGGCCCAATCCTCTAATTTGTCTAGGTCCCTCTGTATCCGATCCCTACCAGTTTAGTGTCATCTGCAAACTTGCTGAGAGTGCAGTCCACACCATCCTCCAGATCATTAATAAAGATATTAAACAAAACCAGCCCCAGGACCGACCCTTGGGGCACTCTGCTTGAAACTGGCTGCCAACTAGACATGGAGCCATTGATCACTACCCGTTGAGCCCGACGATTTAGCCAGCTTTCTATCCACCTTACAGTCCATTCATCCAGCCCATACTTCTGTAACTTGGCAGCAAGAATACTGTGGGAGACCGTATCAAATGCTTTGCTAAAGTCAAGGAATAACACATCCACTGCTTTCCCCTCATCCACAGAGCCAGTTATCTCATCATAGAAGGCAATTAGGTTAGTCAGGCACGACTTCCCCTTGGTGTATCCATGCTGACTATTCCTGATCACTTTCCTGTCCTCTAAGTGTTTCATAATTGATTCCTTGAGGACCTGCTCCATGATTTTTCCAGGGACTGAGGTGAGGCTGACTGGCCTGTAGTTCCCCGGATCCTCCTCTTTCCCTTTTTTAAAGATGAGCACTACATTAGCCTTTTCCCAGTCATCTGGGACCTCCCCCGATCGCCATGAGTTTTCAAAGATAATGGCCAATGGCTCTGCAATCACATCCGCCAACTCCTTTAGCACCCTCGGATGCAGCGCATCCGGCCCCATGGACTTGTGTTCGTCCAGTTTTTCTAAATAGTCCCGAACCACTTCTTTCTCCACAGAAGGCTGGTCACCTTCTCCCCATACTGTGCTGCCCAGTGCAGCAGTCTGGGAGCTGACCTTGTTCGTGAAGACAGAGGCAAAAAAATCATTGAGTACATTAGCTTTTTCCACATCCTCGGTCACTGGGTTGCCTTCCTCATTCAGTAAGGGGCCCACACTTTCCTTGACTTTCTTCTTGTTGCTAACATACCTGAAGAAACCCTTCTTGTTACTCTTAACATCTCTTGCTAGCTGCAACTCCAAGTGTGATTTGGCCTTCCTGATTTCACTCCTGCATGCCTGAGCAATATTTTTATCCCCTCCCTGGTCATTTGTCCAATCTTCCACTTCTTGTAAGCTTCTTTTTTGTGTTTAAGATCAGCAAGGATTTCACTGTTTAGCCAAGCTGGTCGCCTGCCATATTTACTATTCTTTCTACACATCAGGATGGTCGCCTGCCATATTTACTATTCTTTCTACACATCGGGATGGTTTGTTCCTGCAACCGCAATAAGGATTCTTTGAAATACATCCAGCTCTCCTGGACCCCTTTGCCCTTCATGTTATTCTCCCAGGGGATCCTGCCCATCTGTTCCCTGAGGGAGTCAAAGTCTGCTTTTCTGAAGTCCAGGGTCCATATTCTGCTGCTCTCCTTTCTTCCTTGTGTCAGGATCCTGAACTCGACCATCTCATGGTCACTGCCTCCCAGGTTCCCATCCACTTTTGCTTCCCCTACTAATTCTTCCCTGTTTGTGAGCAGCAGGTCAAGAAAAGCTCTGCCCCTAGTTGGTTCCTCCAGCACTTGTACCAGGAAATTGTCCCCTACACTTTCCAAAAACTTCCTGGATTGTCTGTGCACCGCTGTATTGGTCTCCCAGCAGATATCAGGGTGATTAAAGTCTCCCATGAGAACCAGGGCCTGCGATCTAGCAACTTCTGTTAGTTGTCGGAAGAAAGCCTCGTCCACCTCATCCCCCTGGTCTGGTGGTCTATAGCAGACTCCGACCATGCCATCACCCTTGTTGCTCACACTTCTCAACTTTATCCAGAGACTCTGTTTTTTCTGCAGTTTCATACCGGAGCTCTGAGCAGTCATACTGCTCTCTTACATACAACACAACTCCCCCACCTTTTCTGCCCTGCCTGTCCTGAACAGTTTATATCCATCCATGACAGTACTCCAATCACGTGAGTTATCCTACCAAGTCTCTGTTATTCCAATCGCATCATAGTTCCCTGACTGTGCCAGGACTTCCAGTTCTCCCTGCTTGTTTCCCAGGCTTCTTGCATTTGTGTATAGGCACTTAAGATAACTCATCGATTGTCCCTCTTTCTCAGTATGAGACAGGAGTCCTCCCCTCTTGCGCTCTCCTGCTCTTGCTTCCTCCCAGGATCCCATTTCCCCACTTACCTCAGGGCTTTGATCTCCTTCCCCAGGTGAACCTAGTTTAAAGCCCTCCTCACTAGGTTAGCCAGCCTGCTTGCGAAGATGCTCTTCCCTCTCTTTGTTAGGTGGAGCCCGTCTTTGCCTAGCACTCCTCCTTCTTGGAACACCATCCCATGGTCGAAGAATCCAAAGCCGCCTCTCCGACACCACCTGTGTAGCCATTCGTTGACTTCCACGATTCGACGGTCTCTACCCAGGCCTTTTTCTTGCACAGGGAGGATGAGCGAGAACACCACTTGCGCCTCAAACTCCTTTATCCTTCTTCCCAGAGCCACGTAGTCTTCAGTGATCTGCTCAAGGTCATTCTTGGCAGTATCATTGGTGCCCACGTGGAGAAGCAGGAAGGGGTAGTGATCCGAGGGCTTGATGAGTCTCGGCAGTCTCTCCTTCACATCGTGTATCCTAGCTCCTGGCAAGCAGCAGACCTCTCGGTTTTCCCAGTCGGGGCGGCAGATAGATGACTCAGTCCCCCTGAGGAGTGAGTCCCCGACTACCACCACCCTCCTCCTCCTCTTGGGAGTGGTGGTTGTGGAACCCTCATCCCTAGGACAGTGCATCTTTTGCCTTCCAATTGGTGGAGTCTCCTTCTGCTCCCTTCCCTCAGATGTGTCATCTAGTCCAATCTCCGCATTAGTGCCTGTAGAGAGAACATGGAAACGATTGCTCACCTGTATCTCCATTGCTGGTACATGGATGCTCCTCTTTCTCCTTCTGGAGGTCACATGCTGCCAAACTTCTTCACCATCCTTCTGTCCCTGCTGCGCCTGCTCTGAATCTTCAGAACGTTGTGGCCGTAGAAGCATCTCCTGACGTCTGTCCAGGAAATCTTCATTTTCCCTTATGCAACGCAGAGTCGATACTTGTTTCTCCAGACCTCGAACCTTCTCTTCCAATATGGAGACCAGCTTGCACTTTGTACAGACAAAGTCGCTTCTGTCCTGTGGAAAAAAGACAAACATGGCACAACCTGTGCAGGTTACAACAGCTGATCGCTCACCTTCCATATCACCTTCCTCTTAAGAGCTTCCTCAGCTGTTGCAGTAACTACTCAGAGAAACCCGCAGATGAAAGTCTCAGTGAGCTCTCCCCAGGCAAACTCCCTCTGTTAGCCTCTGCTGTTCGCCGCTCAGCTGGTTCGCTGCTGACTGCCCTTATATACCAGTCTGTCCCACTCAAGGCCCACCAACACAGCCCCCTAATGCAGCACTTAGCGTAGCTCCTCTCGGACAGATCCCAGGCAAACTCCCTCTGTTAGCCTCTGCTGTTCGCCGCTCCATGTTTTGTGCTATCTGTGTAACTCTTTGCTCTCTTCTCTGATATTTGTGCACCTTCTTACTCTCTTTCCCTCTGTTATATATTGCAGAGGAGACATTGTCTATTAAGACTTCCTTGACCAATTTGAAAGCAGTTATTTACACCCCAGGTTCCATTAGTACTTACATCAGTTAAAGTGCCTAGAAGATCAAGATGAATTGTAAACCAAAACCCATACTCTCTTGTTTGAAAAACTACCATGTGTAAACTTTCCTTTTTTTTCTAAGGGTAATTTTAGGAAGAGGATCAAATAAATGAGAGGACTGAGCCAGAAGGGCGAGAGCAGCGGCTGCATTGTGCTATGCTGTTTAGGCAGATCTGTTCAACTATAGAAGAACCCGTCGCAGAAACCTATTTGCCTCTCCTGTGATGAACAGGTCTGTGAGTTATACTATTTTTCAGAGAAGTATGAGTGCAGACAGAATAAACGGGATTCAAATACTCTGAAAAGAATTGTGCATGTACATGGAAATACAATTACTTTGTGTGAATGTGACAAGAGGCAACTGAATGTAAAGTATGCTGTACAAAGCCAATATAACTAGTTTGCAGTGGGTTATACATCTTTTTTATAAATCTCCCACAATCTGGAAGAAACCCAGGTGGTTTTTAGGTCTGGGATCCATATACCTCGCCAAAATATAATACTTTTTCTTGAGGAAAAGAAAGACAAGGTTGAAAATATCTAATTAAATCCCCTAGGCCCGCTACCTCTTCCTACCTGCAACACTTCCATCCTCTGCCTGAAAGAATCAAAGTCCCAACAAGTTGTTGAGGCATGCATCCTGATTAGAAACATACAACAAGGAAAGAAGACAATACCAGGTGGCCAACTGTGACCAATTGCACAGCCTGAAAGTGAATTCCAACTATCAAATACTCTAAGCAATCCTCTCAACCAAGAATTCGTAAGCAATCCATAGGCTGAAATGTCTCCAGAGAATATTGTTGAACACATTTGAATAATGAACAAATACATTAAAATTATGATCGGCTCACAAGCAATTTAGATATTTGTGAGGATCGGTGGAGATTTTCAAAAGTGCTCAGCATTGGCCTAACTCGGCTCCCCATTCAAGTAAATGGCAAAACTCTCATTGACTTCAATAAGAGCAGTATCAGACCAACGAACCTTGGCTTAGTTTGTGCCACAGTTCTGGTTTATCAAAGCACACCTCTCTATACTATATATTCCAAGAGGGTGCCTCAGCTCTCCAAGTGAGATAAATGTGCACACTATGTTGTTTATGGTTGTGAAGTTTTTAAGATGAATTTTTTAAAAATGAGGTCCTTTCTGCTTGGAATAGACTCAAAGGGCTTGTGTATATGAACACTTAGTTTGTGGCAAGCTGGAGTGTAAATCTACCCCACACTAGCCTGTTGTGTGCTACATGTGCATGTAGACCCTGCTGCTATGCACTAACAGATCCCTAATGTTCTTTGCTCTGCCCCACATGAGGGCACGGTTAATGCATGGCAGGCTACTGCAAGGTAGATTTATACCCCAGTTTGCCATAAACTAAATGTTTGTATAGACAGATCCAAATATTCCATTGCATTTTCAGAAGAGGAGGGTTTTCATCCAGTGTATCTGGCCAAAAAATCTCCCCACCTCATTTGTCGCACAGTGAGTTGCACTCCAGTTTGTAGATACCCTGAGCCCCAGAGGTAGCTGCATTTCAGGGGTGAAGTAACTATACATTTGTGAAGTTTTTTGGAATGTTCTCTGTTGAAAGGAGCTTTATATATGTAAAGTAATAATCTCTCTCTCTATGTGCATTTACCCATGTTCACATGCACTTTTAAAAAATTCTAGACATCAACACTTTTGTGTTTCTTTTTAATGAGAAATATTGTGCTACTTTCATTCAGCACCTGGTCTTAACTGTGAGTGTTGATAACATCACGCTGGTGGTCATAAATGACTCCAGATAGATATACTCTAGTGGGTTATGAAAATGTGAAATGTCCTCAGAATTTTTGGTTCCTGCACACATCACTGGGCTGTCCTTTTAAGTTAGTAATATCCTGTGACTGAAAACCTGGCAAGCATTAGGCTTGCTGCTCCATGTACTGGGGACAGACATCAAATTGTTCCCTTGAATTTCCCTCACAATTGAACTCTGCTAGTCCGAAAGATCTGGATTAGGAATACATATTAGATGTTAAATAATTACTTGGACCAATCCTACTGAAATGTAACTTCCCATTGTAAGAATGCATTACCCACTGGCATGAAGAAAAATTGCATTGGATGTGTGACATGCAGTAGATCAGCAACTAGAAAGATTTACTGTGCTATCACCTGATATATAAGTATTGCAGTTGTACCGGGTGGGTTACAGGTATTGGAACAGAACAGTCTCATTAAGAGGTAAATTTCGCCCTCAGTACATATGCATATATCCAACTACTATTAGTGTGACTTACGTGCACACAACAAGAGGACAGTACATCTATTACTTTCCCGAAGAGGGAAGTAAGTAGCGCTGACAGGGAGCTGGAGTGAGCTTCACTGTATTATTAATGCTGTGGTGCTTCCAGGACTGATAGTAAATTCCAATATTCCAGTTCCTTTCAAACAGGAATGAATATAATTATGAACTCTCTTTCTGGCACTGTCTGTTGTAAAGATAGTTCCCTGCCTGTGTGGTGCATATGCGTTTGCATTTTGAATATTCTTTAAACAGCTTTTTTGCAAAATAAAATATTTAACAAAATCAATTCATTTTAGTTCAGATATGCCAGTCAGAAAGGATGCAGATATAATCAACATTTCCCCCCTCCATCCGTGAACAGTGGTAATATGCTGTAGTCATCTTATGCTAGGGCATAGCTCATTGGTGTCTGACCATTTAAGAGTGTAAGAATCTATCTTGTCTGATTCAGTACTTTTCTGAGCACTGAAACGGAACCATACCACCACAGTATTATTACTCTCTTCCCTGAATTACCCAGTGTTCAAGCATTATGCAATATATTGTTATGATACTGGAGTTTCAATTGAGGAAATCAAATGTATATAGCAATTTAATGGGAAACAGAGGTGTTTAAAAATGCTGAAATAGGTCTGTTCAGACATGGCTTAGAGTAGAATGAAACGGTAGCAGTTTTCAAAATGGGATTCTCACTCTATTAAAATGCAAATAAACAATGTTTTTTTCTTCAGACATCCCTGTCTATGTATAAAATAATAACAGTAGGAAAAACCTGTGTATTGTCATCTCTGACATTTTTGTATATACTTAATTTGTTCATGAATTAGAACATCCTACCATTGTTGTTACATGTGTGAGGCGAATCAGATATTGCTTATAAAATATACTTTTAAAGAATTAAGAAATCTGGCAGACATTCAGTGGAATATACAAGAAAAGAAATGGGTGAGGAGAGTATCATTTCATTAATGCGTGGGTGTGCATGTATTTACATATGTATATAGAGAGACTTAGGTGATATAGCACTAGAACAGGTTGTAATGTTTTGAAATACAGTTTTTTGAGGAAATTTCATATTTAAACAAAAAACGGAATTTTTTCACATAAATTTCTCCTTTCCTCCCCCCATCTCTATAGATCACATTCACGTTTTGAGACTATATTTGTAGTTATGCATGCCTGCGCTGATCCTAATTAAATTTTATAAAGGGTGCAATTTACCCATGGTGCAGAGTGGCCATTCACAAAAGCCTCTGCACCAGTGTGCTAGAAAAGAGGCCTTGAACAGGCTGATACGAAGGGTACCTTTCAGATTCTGAGGTCCCTTTAACCCTGATAGTCTATGATTCTATGAATTCCATGGATCAAACACCCCTAACACCCTGCATACTGGGTATGAAGTAGCACAGGATACTATTGCACCCAGGGTAGCTGCTATGAAAGGGATGTCTTCTAGAGCAGCTGCTGGCACAGGAGTTGAGGGACAAATTTGGTTTCACCTCCTCCTGTTTGGTGTCACACACAGAGACCTTTTGTATGGGAAGGCAGATGGATTGGCAGCCTCAAAGACTGAAATTTAATATTTAGCCATAGAAGAGGAATAGCATTGGTAATGGCCGTATAAGCTTTTCCAACACTGCCCTGTCAATATGCTTCAACCCTCATCTGAGTGAAGCTCAACTTTTCTGTCAAGATTGCCAAAAGGGCTAACGATTAGTGTCAATGGTCATAGTGTATAGGAACTGGGTAGTATCCCTTTAAATAATTTGTCAGCCCTCTAGTGGGCTTCCTTGTCTTTTGCTGTTGTAGCCACTATAGGTACATCTACACTGCAGCTGGGAATGTGCTTCCCAGCTCAGGAAGTCAGATGGATTAACTCTGCTCTTGCTAGCATTCTAATAAAAGCCGTGTACCTGGGGGTGGTAAGAATGAGGGTCAGGCTTGCCATCTAAGTACAAATCCACCCAGACCCCCTGCATACATAACTGGGTGGCTAGCCTGTTGGCCAAATAGGGCCCGTTTCCCCCCGGAGCTTACCTAATTACACCAAGGAGGCACGGAGAGACAAAAAGACGGGTACCAGGTCCTTTATTGATCGGTCAGCTGAGCGGGCGCTCTCATCGGCTCATGCCAGAGGAGAGTCACACCTTACATGGCCGGAACAGGCCCTTTTTATAACCAGTAACAAACAACTTAGCCTTCATTCTTCTGCGTCATCACACTGACCTATAGATAACAGGTTACACAGAATACATATATTATTTTGGGAAGGGGGATACAAGAGACATCTGTTGCGGATACATTTGTCATTTTGAAGGGAGACCAAGGTACATTCCTTGACCCTTTGCACTACGTACCTTGGGGATATCTGGAGAAGCAGCTGCATAGACTTGAGCCAAGTGAGCCAATTAGCAAATAGCTGACATTGTATTAGCAAATAGCTGACATGGTTAAATGCACGTCCCTAATTTTATTTAGATCTTTAGGCCTTTTCCATCAAGCCTAAGCTGCCAGTCATGCCACCACTGACTATACTGGTATTTAGTGTGCTAGCTCAAGCAGACCTAGTGTGTGTCTGTTTTCCCAAGCTGGGAAGCATTCTCCCAGTTTAAGTATATACCGTAGATATACCGTATAACCCTGCAGGGTACATATGTAGCTAGGCCTGTATATTTGTATATAGTTAGTAAACACTATTATTTAGAACCCAACAATGTCTGTTTGGTTTCTGATCATTATTAATGTGCAGAAAGCAATAACACAACAATGGAGACCGTATTTTTTATGGATGCTTGCTCACTAGGTAATTAGAAACTGAACTGATACTTCAAACTCCTTTCATTGAGATCAAGAAACCCATCATTTCTTTTTTAATAAATCAGGGCCTTTCATCAGTGTAATCATAACGAAAATAACTTCTATGAAACTCCAAGAAGCAAAGAGCAAATTACATTTACATGTGTGTATACATGGGCAGCTGGTGACCCAGCCATTGGGGGATGCTAGGCCCCGGCTCCTCCCCTTCTGCCAGAGACCCCTCCTCTTCCCCTGTGACCCCTCACCCCCACAGGATCTCAGAGCACCCACCCTCAGCCCCGGTGTGCTGGACAGCCTGGTAGTGCGGCTGCAGTGTCCCCAGTCCCGGAGCACCAGGCGGCCAGGTGGTGTGGTCCGAACGCTGGGCGGGCAGCGCGTCAGTAGCGGCAGCCAGGGCAGGGCAGGGCAGGGCATCGGGAACTGCAGGAGGGGGTCTCCTGGGGACGGAGCATGGGTGGGGCCACACCAGGCTGTTTGGGGAGGCACAGCCTCCCCTGGTCTATGATACCTCAAGGTAGGGCTTATGTGGTGCATGGGCCTTTTTGCCGTCCTTCTGCACAGAGGGGAATTTCACCTCTCTGCACAGAATGGAGTTGTGCTCCATGGGGCTCTATCAGCAATACTGCAAATGGCATTTGGGGAGGCTGTCCAGGAGAAAGGGGTATAGTAACTCAGTGACACTAACCAAACATCCCTGTGGATGAGGCTGTGCAGTGGCTCAAAGAGGCTAATGAGCCAAGTTCATTGTCTGTAGTAACAAGCACAGAGTGTCTCTGCTAGGGCTCCACTGCCTGGAGACCAGCCTCAGGCCCAGTGGAGAATCATTGCACTGAGTCTGCTTACTCCGGCTTTCCACAGGGAAGGTGAATTTAGCTGTCAGTTACTATCTGTGGCCTTAACTGTTTTGATCTTGCTTACCTTGCCATAGAATGGACATATTAATACACAGTGACATATCCTCAACTTCACCCTTATCACGTGGGCACCATTTTAGAGCATACTCTGTACTCTGCCCTGCAGCAGAGAGGGATTGGTTTGTTCAAACTGAAGAAGAGCAACTTTAAGCATAGTTTTGATGCTAGTCTGTGGACAAATGTGCTAGTCTGAGTCAATTTAAAGGCCAAATTCAATACCAAAGGTATGAATGAACTATTGATTTCAAAGATTCTGGGAAATTACATTGGTAAGATAAACCTGAATGCATCTCCTGACCTTTTGATGTTTGAGACATGGAAGATCCAGATAAGATTTTTATTTTCTTTACATGAAAGCAAGTTTAGACTAATAATATTGACACCAAGCCTGAAATCTTAATAAAACATCTAAAGACTGCAGGTGAAATCCTGGCTCCAATGAAATCAGAGGGACTTTGCCATTGAATTCAAACGGACAAGGATTTCTCTCTGTGTTCCAAGCTAGGTAACAAAAATTTGGCAGCCACGTTCTGACTGGAATTGTGGTC
This sequence comes from Terrapene triunguis, assembly GCF_002925995.2. Taxonomy (NCBI): domain Eukaryota; kingdom Metazoa; phylum Chordata; order Testudines; family Emydidae; genus Terrapene; species Terrapene triunguis. The sequence continues at coordinate 54,203,422 of NW_020664419.1, read as the reverse complement.
TGGGTGTCCATCTCTATATCTCCATCAATAGCTTCAAAATATAATTTTGGATTTTTCAGTGAGGGCATAATTGTCTATACTTCATATCTATGCTCCATTTAAAATGTGGGCAGGATTCTCTTCTCAGATCTGAACAGCGGTGATTGAATCCAATATTTTGTTCCATTGGGAAATCTGTGCAACGTTGAGACCCACCAGATGGATTTGAGAAACAAATTTTACCATGCATATTTTTAGCCCTATAAAACTTGGGTACTGGGTATAAATCTCTCGCAGTATTAGTATAACTAAGCTTTAAAATGCCATTTACAAACTAAGTATTAATTGGAGTGCTTAGGAAGATGTATATATCTTCAGTCTCCAGAAGATAGATTAATTTACTAAGATATAAGCTTGGTTCAAGATGGTTCCTCACTTATATTCAGTTTTCAGAGACTTCAACCTCCCCATCTCCCTTTGTTGAAGGATCCGTCTTTCTCAGCTTGCAAGAGCTCTGTTCCCTTGTGTCTGTATAGTGATGGAGGCCAAACATGGCTTCTATCTTTCCTTCTATCTTCCAAAGTTCAATGACTTTGTTTCAAGAGGCAGGATGACCTCATGCTGTTGTTCTCATCCCCCTGTATGTAACTGGGACTTCTATTGTTTTTGGTCACAACTTTCTTAATTTACATAGGAGATAAGTAAGTAGCTGCCTTCTCATCTGTCTGGGAGGGAACCTATTTCTCCATGTTTGGCCACAGACTTTAAAACATAATATAATTAAATATCCATATTTCCTCATTTAGCATTAATACAAGCATTTCACAATGATATTAATCACCAGAGTGTCATTAGATTTCAGAAACGATCTCACTTGATATACCTTTATAATACACGAATATTGTATACAATCAGTTGATTCAACTGGTTATCACTTGAGGTTCAGAATCCCTTGTCTTTGTATACCAGTAAATGTTTGAAAAGGCAAAGTTTATTCAAACTGTGAGGAAGATGACATGGAGTCTTGCTGTGAAGAAAACTCCATGCTCTTTCTTCTCTCATTTGTTAGTTTAAATGCAAATTGTTCTGTTTCCTGCCATCTCCTCCTTCTGCTGTCTTGATGGTCCTGTTTATTGCTTACATGCAAATATGGGTCTTCATTGTCTTTGCCTGAAGATGAGGCTGGCCAGAGAATCAAATACACATTTCTTTGTCTAAGGCAGATGTGTTTACCAGTGCCTCTAACATAAAAACGGCCATACTGGATCAGACCAAAGGTCTATCTAGCCCAGTATCCCGTCTTCTGACAGTGGCCAATTCCAGGTGCCCCAGAGGGAATGAACAGAACAGGTAATCATCAACTGATCCATCCCCTGTCACCCATTGTCAGCTTCTGGCAAACAGAGGCTAGAGACACCATCCCTGCCCATCCTGGCTAATAGTCATTGATGGACCTATCCTCCATGAATTTATCTAGTTCTTTTTTGAACCCTGTTATAGTCTTTGGTATTCACAACATTCTCTGTCAAGGAGTTCCACAGGTTGACTGTGCGTTGTGTGAAAAAATACTTCCTTTTGTTTAAACATACTTTAGTCATAATTCTAGTATATATCCATAACTCTTAATATCCACTGAGTACATACATCACACAAGAATGTTAATGATTAGTTATTAGTTTCCATATGTTACATTACAAGGCATATTTTGTACAAAGATTATTATGGTAGTGTGTAGGGTGTGAATATCAGGCTATTTAGTGTCACATTGTCCTCATCCATAACAATTTTACATTCCACATCAAACTTTTTGTCTAAACCGTGGGAACAGGATGGCTCCCTAATATCCCAACCTCTTCATGGGCCACAAAACTGATGATATTTTTATATCCTCTGGACAGATGACCTAAACTCCCTCATAAATTTGCACCACAACAACCACCACCCACCCATTAAATTCTAGAAGACTCCCATACTAGCAGCTTCATCAGTGGAACCCTACAAACAACTACATACAAGAAACCAATGGATAAAATCACATCTACCTTCACAGATCCTATAACTATGCCAAACACACAGGGAAATCTGTCATCTACAGCCAGGCACTCAGATACCACAGAATATGCTCTGAGGAGAAAGCTGGACACTCCACCAGAGAAGCAGATTGCATCATGGAACAGGCCATGCAACTACCCCAAGAGAACCTGCTTCAATACTAAAACAATGAGGAATCCTTGTGGCACCTTAGAGACTAACAAATTTATTTGGGCATAAGCTTTCATGGGCTAAAATCCACTTCATCAGATGCATGGAGTGAAAAATACAATAGGCAGGTATATATATTACAGCACATGAAAAGAGGCAGGTATATATATTACAGCACATGTGTTTTTGCTGATACAGACTAACATGGCTACCCCTCTGAAACCTGCTTCAATACTGATACTGAAATAAAACCGCCTCTGACCACACACCACTAGTTGTCATCTACTATCCCATACAGGGTATCATTAAACAATTACAACCCATACTCGGGACCACATCCTGAAAAAAACCTTTCCTGAAACCCTCTTCTGGCCCCCACCCCAATTTCACCAAGCTCATCATCAGAAGCAAGCTCCCCATAGACTAGGGCACACCAAGTCTAAGTGGCACCAGACCCTGCCAGAACAACAGATGCAAAACCTGCAAATGTACCTCCACTGCTACACTGATCAACACCCCCACTTAACACCTTTCATGATGCATGATACTAGAGTGCCTATCACAACCTGTGGTGTAACACATCCAGTGCACTAAATGTCCCAACAATTATGTTGGTGAAAGGAGACAATCAATACGCTCTCCAATGAACTCACATAGAAAAATGATAAAAGACAAAAACACTGGTATCACCTGTGAGTGAACACTTTTCACAAAGCAATCACTCTATATCTAACCTATCAGTCCTTGTCCTCAAGGGAAACTTGCCCAACACCTTCAAAAAACAAGCTTGGAATCTTAAATTCATAACTCTGCTAGACAATAAAAATCGTCGACTGAACAGAGACACTGGATTTATGGCTCATTAGAACAATCTATAATCTACTGACCCCCATCCCTGCTTTTGTCTCTCTCTTCTTTCCCCCCTATTATTGGAGAGGTGTTAACTGGCCACTTCAACTTGAATGGTCCCTTGAAATATGAGTTAACTACTTACGCTTAACAATCGCCTTCTACCTTGCATTTAGAAGAGCCACTCTGAGGGCAGGTCTACACTGCAAAATTAAGTCATGGCAATGTTTAGCCACTGCGGTAATTAAATTGGTTTTGCATGTCCATATTAGCTCCTTCTGTTGGCAGTGCGTGTGCTTACCAGGAGCTCTTGAACCAATTTAACTGTGGGGCACTGACAGCCAGAGCCCTACTGCCTGGGACTGATCACTGGTCTACAATTTTTGAGAAGTCGTCCGCTTCAGAGATAAAATGTGCTATTTATTATGTATTTTGATGTGCTGAATTCAAATATGACAATTAAAACAACTGATTGGCTACTGTTTCTAAGATATTTAAGTTTTTACATTTTATGTCTGTCTATGTATATTGTGTAGATAGAGTTTTAATCATAAATTGTAAACCTAGGTCTTTTCATGTGTTTATGGTTTCTTTACATGATAATATTTCACCTATCCTGTTTATGTAACACTTTAAAAATCAGCAAAAGGGTTATATAAATAAAATTTATTATGAAACAAAAAGCAAAAAACTATTCTGTACATAGTTTAGTCCTATTCAGTGTCTACTCGGCGCTTCTTGGCTTGTCTCTTGTATTCATTAAATGGAGCATCTCTTGTCACTGTCCAGCAATAGTCTGCAAGCATTGATGGGCTCCATTTGCCCTGATAGCATTTCTCCATTGTTGCAATGTCCTGGTGAAATCGCTCGCTGTGCTCGCCGCTCACTGCTCTGCAGTTTGGTGGAAAAAAATCTAGATGAGAGTGCAAAAAATGTATCTTTAGTGACATGTTGCAACCAAGGCTTTTGTATGCCTTGAGGAGGTTTTCCACCAACAACCTGTAGTTGTCTGCCTTGTTGTTTCCAAGAAAATTTATTGCCACTAACTGGAAGGCTTTCCATGCCGTCTTTTCCTTGCCACGCAGAGCATGGTCAAATGCATCATCTCGAAGAAGTTCACAAGTCTGAGGACCAACAAAGACACCTTCCTTTATCTTAGCTTCACTTAACCTTGGAAATTTTCCATGGAGGTACTTGAAAGCTGCTTGTGTTTTGTCAATGGCCTTGACAAAGTTCTTCATCAGACCCAGCTTGATGTGTAAGGGTGGTAACAAAATCTTCCTTGATTCAACCAGTGGTGGATGCTGAACACTTTTCCTCCCAGGCTCCAATGACTGTCGGAGTGGCCAATCTTTCTTGATGTAGTGGGAATCTCTTGCACGACTATCCCATTCACAGAGAAAACAGCAGTACTTTGTGTATCCAGTCTGCAGACCAAGCAAGAGAGCAACAACCTTCAAATCGCCACAAAGCTGCCACTGATGTTGGTCATAGTTTATGCACCTCAAAAGTTGTTTCATGTTGTCATAGGTTTCCTTCATATGGACTGCATGACCAACTGGAATTGATGGCAAAACATTGCCATTATGCAGTAAAAGAGCTTTAAGACTCGTCTTCGATGAATCAATGAACAGTCTCCACTCATCTGGATCGTGAACGATGTTGAGGGCTGCCATCACACCATCGATGTTGTTGTAGGCTACAAGATCACCTTCCATGAAGAAGAATGGGACAAGATCCTTTTGACGGTCACGGAACATGGAAACCCTAACATCACCTGCCAGGAGATTCCACTGCTGTAGTCTGGAGACCAACAGCTCTGCCTTACTCTTGGGTAGTTCCAAATCCCTGACAAGGTCATTCAGTTCACCTTGTGTTATGAGGTGTGGTTCAGAGGAGGAGGATGGGAGAAAATGTGGGTCCTGTGACATTGATGGTTCAGGACCAGAAGTTTCATCCTCTTCCTCGTCTGACTCAAGTGAGAATGATTCTGGTGCATCAGGAACCGGCAGTCCTTCTCCGTGGGATACTGGGCGTATAGCTGATGGAATGTTTGGATAATGCACAGTCCACTTTTTCTTCTTTGACACACCTTTCCCAACTGGAGGCACCATGCAGAAGTAACAATTGCTGGTATGATCTGTTGGCTCTCTCCAAATCATTGGCACTGCAAAAGGCATAGATTTCCTTTTCCTGTTCAACCACTGGCGAAGATTTGTTGTACAAGTGTTGCAGCATATGTGTGGGGCCCACCTCTTGTCCCGATCTCCAATTTTGCAGCCAAAATAAAGGTGATAGGCTTTCTTAACCATAGTGGTTATACTGCGCTTTTGTGATGCAAAAGTCACTTCACCACAAACATAGCAGAAGTTATCTGCACTGTTCACACAAGTACGAGGCATCTCTGCTCACTTTGGCTAAACAGACATGTGTCCCTTTGCAAAATCAAACACTGACAAATGAGAGCACGACACTGTATGATTTCTAGAGCTGATATAGGGCAATTTGTTCAGCAGAGTGATGTAAGCTTCGTTATGATTGCATCATCCATGACTTCTAGGAATAACATGATGCAATTCATATCATGTATGACACAATACCAGCTTCAGATTGCATGATTCATTGTTTTGCCTAAAAAGCAAGTACTGTCCAAACCCAGTCATAGATTTATTCATAGATCCAGTCAAAGATGTATTTTAGTCATTTCTGGTTTAAATTGAGATCCCTTCCCTTTATAACTCACTTATCCTCCGCCATTCCCAAGTCAAGGGTTGTATATACTGACCCAAAAGCATATCTTGAAAATTAGAGCCAATCAACAATTTTAAGCATCATTTTCGTTCTCAGTGACCCAGAATTAGTAAAGTTTGACTACATTTATTTCAGAAGCATTTTGGCTGTAGAGCAGTGTAGCCTGAGCCCCACTGGGCTGAGAGTTGGAGCCCTGCCTCCTGTGGCTGGCAGCCAGAGTTAGAGAATCAGGATTAGGAAGGGACTTCAGGAGGTCATCTAGTCCAACCCCCTGCTCAAAGCAGGACTAATCCCCAGACAGATTTTTGCCCCAGATCCCTAAATGGCCCCCTCAAGGTTTGAGCACACAACCCTGGGTTTAGCAGGCCAATGCTCAAACCACTGAGCTATCCCTCCCCTCAACAGCATCCTGCAGGGGTGACAGCTGGAGCTCCGCTGCTTGGGGTGACAGTAAATTTCCCTGGCCTATAGAAGAGCTCTGTGAAAGCTTGTCTCTCTCACAACCCTCCCACCTCAAGGGATCCCAGAACTTGAGCCTGAACATCTACACTACAATTTGATAGCCCAGCAGCCTGAGCCCTGCAAGCTCAAGTCAGCTGACACAGATTAGACGTGTATGTTTTATTGCAGTGCAGATGTACTCCTACAAAAAGAAGTTTAGGCCCTGATTCAGGAAAGCACTGAAGAATGTGTTTAACTATAAGTATGTGCTTTAGACCCAATAGGATTTATGCACATGCTTAAAGTTAAGCACATGCTGCAGTGCTGTCCAAAATAGGGATGTTTTCCTAAATCAGAGCCTTAATAGTCATGAGTACGCCCATACACAGGCACTTTCTATTTCTTCTTTTTTTCCTGCTTCCTCTCATTCATTCTCATAATCCATTCCAACTCTTTTCTGAATTTACTCACCAGAAACACAATTCTAAGAGTTGGATGAATCCAGTTAAGGAAGTGAATGTGTCCAATGTGTCCAATTAAAACTAACCTGTGAGCTAGAATATCAGCCATCAAATACTCATAATGTACTGCCTGCAATAAATCTACAGGCCAGGAATAATTTGGTGAAATTATTTTGAGTAATTAATAAACCTAAGGAAATCCTGATTTTTAGCAGGTTTTTTTTTTTGCAAAGAGAAAATAGGGTGAAATTTGTTGAATAAATTATTCAGTATATTTTATGAATTCAAATCCATTCTCCACAGGCTTTGAAATAAATATGAGTACAGCTTTTCCTTCTCTGAGTTGAGAGAAGTAAATTTTCCAAAGTTTTGGTGCCTCCATCTTCTGCTCCTACTCTGTCACTATAAACTTCTTAAAAAAACAAATCGTCACAGCTTCTTCATATTGCTTTTCAACTGGGCACAGTTCTGTCTTTTTTTTTTTTTTCAGACATCTCTTCAACAGAGCACACAAAGAACATCTTTCACTGGAGGATCGCAAAACATTTCTCAACTAACCATTAATTTTCACTATATCCTTGTGAGGTAGGTAAGTGCATACACAGCAGCTAGTGTGAAGAAGGAACCTATGATACTTGTATCACCAACCGCTAATTACGATTTAAATGGTACTGAGAGTCTTCTGTCAGGAGCCCTAATTATATGGCTGCATCTTTTACACATTAGAAAAGATAATACCAGTGTTCATGACAATCACAGTGCCTGTGACACAGCTTAAGTGTTGGTATCAGAATGCTTAGCCACAGCACCCCTGACTTCCCACAGAAACATGCCATCATGCATGTCTGCCAGTCCTCCCACCTGTGCTTCCTGGGGATATCCCCTCTGATCTCCTGGCTAAGACTTTGTAACTTCTGAAGAATTCCCCACAAAGAATTAATTCTCAGCCTTCACATTGAACCCAGTACACTCTATGAGTGAAGTTCTGGCCCCATTGACTTCAATGACAAAACTTCCATTGAGTTTCTGGAGGCCAGGACTTCAGGGTTCTCAATCTCTGCCGCTGATCTTACATAATCATTTATGCTTTTGGAAAAGTGGATGTAAAGCACTACAATTCTAACAGTAGCCTTTTCAGGTTGTGTAAACAACTACACAAGGAACAAGATGGTGGAGAATCAGGTCAATACTGTATGAATTCTCATATGTAACAATATAGTGCAAACTTGATCGATAGAGCTCTTATCTTATTATTTCCCTACTGTGTCACAGCACTTTGATTTAAGGAATTCCTCTGTAACCTGAGACACAGGACTGCCCTCCATATTAGCTGTGCTGGGATGGTCAGTACTAGCAAGTGCTCTTTGGTACCAGTGCTTGGGATTACTGCTGCACATTAAGATAAGGAACAGGAGGGAGTCTGAACTCCACTTAGCAGTGGAGGAGGGTAAATGCCCCCTCCAAGGTTTTTGCACTTACTCAAAGTTCCATAGGCTGTGGAGCCAGGGTGTGTATATGGGGGGAACGGTGGAGATGGCCTGACCATTTTAAAGCATTGTTCCCTTACTAAATCAGAACAGCTGCTTCCGGAGTGGTCCAGATCATTACCCTGGTGGCATGATCACAATGCCACTGAGATGTGACATTGGTACACATGGACCGGCATTAGGGCAAAATTTCAGTGAGTGGTGTTGTGACCTGGTGTATGGGGTTGTAACATCATGCAAATTTGGCCCACCTGCCCCTCCATCCAGATGGAGGAGTGGAGGGGCTAAATGGTATTGCGACCAGGCAAACGGGGAATCTGTTCCTGTACAGTGGACCACAGGGAAGCCAGCTGAGAATTCGACACCTGGCGGCACCAGCTCATGCACTCTGTGGGTAAGAGAGAAGGGGAGACTCCCCAGACAAGGAGAGGGAGGGGTGGGAAGAAGAACAGGGACTAGATGGGGTCCCTATTGGGGATGGGGACTCCAAGAAATACCTGAATTGGTGCCTCTGGGTTCAACCTCTTAAATGAAAATAAATGAGAGGTTGTTTCATTGGTAACTTGCACTTTTTGATTTTGGTTAAAAGCACCGCAGGATAGTAAATGGGGTGGGGACAGGAAGGGGAAAGCTATCTGCTATCACATCTTGCCTTTGTGTAAATATATCAAGCAAAGACAAGGAAAGAAAAAAATTGAAATGCTACCATTAAACTACAAAAGTAAATAATCCCTATTATTTTAACTCTTGATCAAATTCTCTACTATTCTATATAAAACAAAAATACTTGGCAATCATGTAGGGCCTTTCATTGAGGATATTAATGTACTTTATAAACATTCATTAAGACCCACAATATCTTTTGTATTATTATCCTCATTGTACAGATGTGGAAATGGATGTACAGAGAGGCCAAAAGTCACATAAGCTGAAAACAACAATCCTTGATCCCTAGCCAGTGCTCAAACTACTATACCATGGTCTTTCCCCAGTACTACTGCTGTACTATCCTTAGCATTGCCCCTCCAGAGCTCTTGCTAACCTTGTGCCTCTAGTGGATGTAGGGAATAACAGTTATGTAAGTAGTTGCAGGGGCTAGGAGTTCACCACTCAAGCACCATGATGTTTATGTTTTGTTCTACTTCATGATTAATATCTCATGCAGATTTACAGACACACATTGAACACTCGTATAATGACAAATACAATGTTAATGATCATTTCCTAATTCCAGCTGGCTATAGGCTGCCAGCTTCCCTACAAATTCAGGACTAGGACCCTAATGCTATAAAGTAGTGGCCATGCAGCAAGTAAATATTACCCTGCCAGAACATTACATAGTTTATTAAAAAATACAAACATGGGTTATAGTGGTGGTATGCAACACACAGGATGAGCATCTTCATCAGGAGCACCTTCCTTGATAACTGCCTGTTCCCTATAGGCCTTCCTTACTACAGATTTGCTGCCTTATACAAATTTTTTAACACATACATTTTGGGGGCTGGCCCTTTAAATTTGGCAAAGAAGAGCAGCTGCAGCTCTAGAGTAGCCATTTTACAACTGACATGTTGCTTGCTAGATATCCTCTTTCAGTCAGTAAGAAATACTCATTATATTTCCCTCTTGTTTTCCCAGTATTATTCCTGAGGGCATGGCCCTTTCTCTCAGTATGGAAAGTCTGCAGTTAAATAGGGTTTTTATCTACAATCTACAAAACTGAGGAGCAGCACAACTATGGTATGTGTGAAAATCTATTGAGTGTAAGTCATATAAATATAGTGCTTGCTTGTGATTATTATTATTACTGCTGAAAAATATGGAGGAAGGAAATGATAGAGATAAGTCAGAGTTTCATACAGATATGGGCTCCCAGCAATAAACAAAACTTGAAAAAAAAGTGTGCATAGGGTACTGGATGCACATTTTTCCAGCATTCAGTCACATTGTTTCAAATAACATTCTCTGCTTCTTCCCCAGTGCTTTTATATGAAATGCTGTAAGTGATGCTAATGTGGACAATGGCCTTTTTGTTTTGATGTGTTCCTTGTTGGTATGTCCTGCAGAGGTGAATTATTTCCCTGTATGTCTTGTTACCCTCCTTGTCTTATATTTGTATTGACTGTGCTAATATTCTTTTGCTATTGTTTTCTTTCTACTGGTGTATTATTTTACTTTATAAGCAAGAAAGATATGAAAAGTACCTAACTGTGGTTCTAGGTGATTTAAAATATATTTTTGTATGGTAATTTACAACTCCATCTATTCACAACTCCATCCATTCACCAGACCACTGTGACCAACAATGGCTAGGGAATAAAAGACCACATCACTCACTGCTTTCATTATTTTCTCCTTTTATAAATATGATATAAATTAGGAATAATATCACACAAGTGATTCCACCTGAGCAGAAGTTGCTCTAATTGAGAAGTTAATGGGAATACCCATGTGAGTAAGGGTTTTATAGGATCAGACTTGTCTTTGGATAAGCAGCCTTTGGAATTCACACCTGAAAACTTAGTTTGTCACCTCCCTAATATGCACATGCAAAGGCAGTTTGCATGACAAATCTGGCTGTTTGTATATGCAAAACCTTAGAACTGAAAACTTGTAGAAGCACAATTTTGAATGTGAAGTTTTAGAGATTGCATTTGACTATATGACAGATAGATTTAACAGACTAGAAAAAGTGCCCATACAAAAGTCACTGTTTAAACTCCACTACAATAAGTTCCCTCTATTTGCTCACATATCCATCCCTGTTTTATTTCCCTGAAAAACAGAAACAACTAGAAACACCTGGGTGAAATTATCTGTACATTATCAGTTTCCTGATCTTTATTTCTGTCACTGGGGCAGCCATATCACTTGGTCTTTGAGAGTGACACTTCCCTTTTGTCACTGTCAGCATTGGTACTGGTGCCAGAAACTCTAATGCAGTGCAGTGAGGGAGTGGCATTGCGGTTCAGATAAGAAACTTTTAAATCCTGAGCTGTCAAGTACGTCTTGTTTTCCCCTTATACAGTTTCACTTGCTACTAAATATAATGTTTAGTTCCTTGGCATGTACCTAGAATCACTGACACCAATGCCGTTCACTGTAAAACCACAAGAAATAAATCAGTGTAACTCATTCATATTAAAAACACAAAATAAAAATTTTTCCAAACTTTTTGCTTCCTGACTTTAACAATTTCTACTTCTTAGTCTTCCACTTCTGTCACTCCTAACATTTCTGTTTTTGTTATTCATTCTTGTATCCATCTTTTTCTAGTCTTCCCTTCATCTTTTTAACATTCTATTTCTCTTTTACATTAACTAACTTTCGTCTGTTCTGTTCTTTGCTTGTATACAGCATTCTGAATTTGCCCAACTTTCCCCTGTTAATATGGCTCTCCAGTGAGCAAAATTAATTAATACTCAGTGTAAATTGATAAAAAAAACCAAAAACAAATGAGGTCACTTTTATGAGCAGGGAAACGGCTTTCCTTGTGTGGGTGCTCACAACCTGTTCTTAGATGCTAAGTCTTTTGGAAGCACTGTAAGTTAAACAAAATGGGTATAAGTGGCGATATACCAAAAATGAATTGAAATGCAAATTTCTTTTAGTGCTTGATAAAAATGTAATAAGCAGACATAAACATGAAAAAGACTAAGTTATATTTTTATGCTATTACAGTAGGAATGGTATTTAGCATACACTGAGGCAGATTTTGTTATCAATTTTATCAGTTATGACCTTTCTGTTTAACTTTACTTTTCCTTTTTCTGTTTTTCATTATTTTACCTCTCACATTATCTGATTTCTATTTTTTGTTTAATTTGCTCTCTATCGCTTTCTCTGGCTTTTTTGTTCATTCATTTCTCCATTGCTTCTCTGTTCTTTCTGTTTGTCTGGTGTCTGGTCTGGTCTCTAAATATGCATACTTCATCTATGCAAAGCTCCTGTTGCCTTCAGTGGCAGTTTTGTGTGAGTAAGAGGAGCAGGATTTGCCATGGTAGTTGTTCAGTTTCTTATTTCAGGAACATAACAGCATGCTTATTTTAACATAACAAGCTAGGGGGAAATGAAAGTAAGGAGATCCTGATTTTAATCAGAATTGTGCCCCTGCCCCTAGTTTACGATACAGACACATTTGTGATGAGAACAAGGTGACTTCTTCCATTTCTGAGAGGGTTAATGTTTCAGAAGGATATATGGCTCCCAAGTAGCTATAGATATTAAATTTCCATAACTCCACCTTGATGCTTATATGCTGGAGATCTGTGAGTATAGAATACATTTTCTATGTATATTCAGAGGCCTATGACAGCCAGTTTGGCTGGTACATAAATCTGAGCCCACTGAAGGGCCCACATCCATGTTTCTAGGTGCCCTTCAATCCAGGAGAAGGGACCCGCATTTTTGGTTACTGCAAACAACTCTCCTCACTTGTGTATGCCCTTAATCTAGTCAGCAATGACTCTCAACGACATTTTAGGTGGAGCACAATAAATGGTATATATGCTCATTGATGGCATGAGCCTGTGAGGTGCTGTGCACCCTCAGCTACAGCTAAAGTCAATGCAAGTTGAGAGCATGCACTGACCTGCAGGATTATACCCTATGCAGGGCACTTATTCATAACTGTCAATGCATCTTGCATGACATACTAGCAGCCCTTTATCTAGTGTTTCCAGCCCTTGTGATTTTATTGTGAGAATCATGATATTCAATGGTTTTCTCTGGGAGTCAAGTGGTTTTATGACTCAGCATTCCTTTAAAAAAAGCAGATTTCTAGCAAGCATGGCTGTGGAGAAAAACTTGATTAATGTGACTTGGGAGAACCTTGAAAGCTCAGAAGCCAAAGAAAAAGAACCTATAATTGATTATTTTTATAAAATCTCATAGAGTTTTAAGACAACCTCCTGATTTGGATTTTTGAATGGCTGGGGTTAGCAATACTGCCTATTGCACCTCCTGTCTGGATTCTCATGCAGCTGCAGGGAAATTTTCCCCACATAGTTGCCTCTCAGCCATCGGCGGCTGCTATGATGGGAACTGTAGGAAAGCACAGTCTACCTCTGCTCTTACAGTACTGACAGGTGCAAACTGAAGAGAGCTGGAAGTCGTAGGAGACCAGGGGTCAGCAACGTGTCCATACACGGACACAAGTCTCTGTGGTAAAAATTTTGAGTTTCGTGGTAATTTTTCAAAAAACATTGAATGACTGAATAACATAACCTCTCCCCTCCCGCCCCAATGTCTGTCACTAAGTACGGTACTTTTGTCAAGTGTCTGTCACGCAACATGGTGGTGCCGACCCCTGTAGGAGACAGTCAGCTGCCCCAGAGCCCTACTTCTCTGGAGAGGAGAGAGAGAGAGAGGCCTGAGATAGTACTGGGAAATGAAAGGGACAGGCAGGGGCAGCGAGTTATATGGGCCTGTGGTGCCCGTGCTCCAGCAATATTCAGGGCCCGGCAGCCCGGCTCCACCAATGTTTGGGGCCAGGTCTCTGCCCTGGCCCTGCTTGCTGCCCCCACGCACCTCCCCCAACTGTCCCCCGGCCCCCACTTGTCTCCCCTAGGCCCCAGCGCATCCCTGCCTCTCCCCTGCAGCTCTTCGTGGCCCCTCTGCTGGCTCCCGGTATCAATGGCCACCACAGGTCCTAGTGCCAGGGCAGGCTGCCCCTGCCCCTACCCTTCCATCTTGGACCCTTCCCTTTTCCAGTGGGACCCTCCACCAGCACAGGGGGGGCCCTCTGCCCACAGTCACCGCTCCTGCTCCATGCTGGGCAAGGGGCAGCCCCATCCCTCACCCCCAGTGAGGCTACAGTGAGGGGCAGAAGCAGGGGAGGAGGTGCACATGTGATGGCAGCTCCCCCCCACCCTCGGCACCCACCGCAGGGGAGGCGAGGGGGCTTCCTGGACCTGAGAGGGGCCCTAGGAGCATGTGCAGTGACAGTGGTGTGAGGTGAGTGTGCTGCCAGGGGCGGGGGAGGGGAGAGAGGGGGACCCCTCTCATAGAGCTCGCTGCTGCCGGTGGGGAGGAGGCTGGCGGGGGAGTCCTCTCTGGCCCCAGCCCCAGGGCAGCCTGCCTGCACCCCCAAACTCCTCATCCCCAGCCCCCCACCCCAGAGCCCACCCCCCCTGCACCTCAACCCTCTGCCCTAGTCCTGAGCCCCTCCCACACCCCAAACCCCTCATCACCAGCCCCACCCCAGAGACCTCATATTTTTACATTATTTAAAAATATATATATTGGCTTACAAGGCAGGTGTGGGGGGCACAGGACTTGGACCTGTTCTGGGCACCACCAAAAATTATACAAACCTGCTGCCCCTGGGGACAGGAACTGAAGGAGGAGAAAAGCACAATGGGCAGAACATAGAAGGCTGCTACAGGCTCTCCTCAAGGCTTCTACATATAAGTCCCTGCCTCAGGGCCCTCTAGTAACTTCCCCACATTAGTCCCCACTAGTTACCCCCTCAAGCTTCTTGGTGTTCCATGGCTTCCTTACTCCCTCCACCTTCTTTTCACAGCGCAGAATAAAAGGCTTTTCCCTCCCGCCCTCCCCTGCCAGCTGGTTCCCATTGTATGAGGGACACTGAAACGCTGGCAAGAAATGCCACACTCAGAGCTGCACCAGCCAGAGCAGTTATGCTTCTGAAAATCTCTCTTAGCCTTTGCTGAGGCTGCCATGTCAGTGCTGATGCAGGTTTGGAACCCCCTGGTGATATATGGATGAAACAATTTGGAGACCTGGAGTCTAGGACCAATTCAGCCCTGGTATAAGAGGTCACATCACAATAGGGCTGGTTGGGAAATGATGGTTATACATGCCAGAAATTTAATCTAAAGCAATTATTTGTTTTGACTGTTTTGTCTTAATTTGGTGGCATTTGTTGGAAAACTGGAATAAAAACACAGCAAAAAAATATTTCTTTTTAAAATCAGCTAAATGTCCTAGTAAAAAGTTGAACCATGAGATGAAAAGAAAAACAACTAAAACCCTGTAACCCATAAAGATAAACAAGCAGCGAAGAACCAGAGCAAACAAATTAGTTTAGCTTGTCTTATAAGAGCTATAATATTAATAGCATTGAGTGTACTTGCAATTAACAGCTTTTGTAATTCATCAAAAGCCTCAGCCTTGCGCTGGCATTTAACGAAATCAAAGAGCCATTTACTGCTATGTATGCTCTAATACCATGAGCATTATCCCTTACATAATTCTCTTATTAAATCTAAATGGGTATCTGGGAAACTGAATTTAAAGCATTAATGAAAAAGATATTACATTTTTGCTACACAAGTACTTAATTTAATGGGTCTGTAGATTATACTCAGTGGGTTATCTATACTACTTAATAGAGATGTTCCATGGGTATGTTAATAAATAGCTAGGTGCTGTGTTCTGCCTCAGACACTGGTGGCAAGATCCCCCATCCCATCCTGCAGAGAGGACTGATGGGGTGAGTCATGGGGAAAATTCAATGACATTCCTCATTGTGAAGTTTTTCCAGGATCAATCTTGTTGAGGGTGTTGAGCTTGCATCCACACTTAGAAACTTGAGAGGTGGGGCCTTGAAACATGTGACACTTTTGAGCCCCACACAGGTCTTGGGATCTATACTTCAGTGCCGCCCCTCGGGCATCAACTCCTCCACTCCATCAGCAATGTGCTTCCAAAAAGATGCTGCTGCCAGGGACTCATTCACCCTTTGATGTCCCTGGAAAACCTCTCTATAACGATGGAAGGATCCATGGTAAAGAATAAGATGGGTTCTATGCAAAAGTTGAATGGCAGTAGTATCCCAAAAGGCACTGGAAGTAATGGAGTGAGGATGGACCCATCACTCCATTCCTGCTCTTACAAGCAATGCTGGCTGAGAGCAGGGTAGAGTGTGGGAGAGCTGCCACTGTAGCATGTGCTCTCTCATTGCCTCAAGAGCTCAGTCAGCAAATGGGTTTACTCGTTTGGCTCTTGTTACATCATGGACTCTCTGTGCACCTATTAACCCTCCAAATACAGGACTGTGCCTTTAAGACACAATTTAGCCCCATTGTAATTAATTCTTTCTCTCTCACGCACCTTTGTATATGTCCTTCTGTTTGTAATCTATGTCCTTGGTCCTTTTTACCACTGAAGCAGTAAGGAGTGTCATTATTGCTCTTGTTGGAGGAGAGGACAAGTCCTGGTGCTCAGCTCCTGTAATTTTAGTCTGTTTACACACCATGTAAATGCCTATAAATAAAACTCTTGTAATACCTAGTATTTATTAATACCAACAGAAAATAGTGAAAACATTCTGGCTCATTGGAGTTCATATTAATTGCTTAATATAATAATCCAAGTTTACATGAAAAAACTCCTACTCTATTCTATAGCATTTTGGGTCTCAGACTGTGGGATGCCTCATTCAAGAATTCTACAGTATGTGTTAGTGCCATTTATTTTGTTTGAAGGTCAGTTTACTCAGTAGTGCTACTTAGTTACTTAAACTGACAGACTCGTAATACTTTTTTCTGAAACTAGCTTAAAAATGGTGGGCAACTAATAATGCATTGCAGTCAAATTCCGTTCTGTAAATGGTGGGACATAAAGCTTTTCTCCCCTTTTGATTATAGTTACATCTAAAAATGAAATTGAATGAGCATTGTAACTAAGAATGATTTTTTGGATGGGTTTATTGTTATAGACACATTTTTCATAGGACCTTAATGAACCAATGTCTGCACACATAAAAAATATCATCAGTGAAATGTCACCCAGGAATAATGTGCGAACTAAAAGGATTATGATTGAACTATACCTGTGCTGTTCAGATTGCTGAATTTAAGGTTGTGTCACCATTTCTATTATAAATTTCCATTTTCAGACATTTTTAACTGAGGTGTAAAGAATTCTCTGACTATAATGTAACATACAGTATTTAAGCCAAGAGTAGTTTCTCTTTGTGATTTAAGAATTTTCTAAACTGGTTTTACAGGGAACATGTAATGACAGCTTCTCTTCTATCATTACTGCTAAGCCTCTGCTCTGTACTTAATTATTGTATATGTTGACTAGAGCTGGGCTTGAGTCTCCAAGTTCATAACCAGATCTGAATTTGAATATGACATTTTCCAACATTCAGGGATGTTTGGATTCCAAGTTTTGGTACAGTTCATAATAAAAGTGCAAAACAGATGCAAAGGGCTCAATCCTGCAAAAACTTGCTTTTCAGCATAGTGCTTACTGTAGTTTTTGCCCAGTAGTAAGTATTTTCAGGATTGGGCCCAAAGTTTGTATCTGTATCCACATGTGAACTTTCCCAGGGGAGTCAGGATCATGGATTTCTATTAACATTAATCTCTAATCTAATCTATTGCAAACCCAAATTGTTTCCCTACTCTAGTCTATCAGCTATGCTGTTATCAAGATCATCTCTTCTCCTGCCACTCTGACCATATCTTTCTCCTTTTTAAAATCACTTCACTGCCTTCCAATTTCCTTCCACAGCAAGTTCAATGTTGTGCTCTCTCTCCATCTTCTCTTTTTGTTGCCTAACCTTCTTGTCTATCTCATACCTATTTTTAAGGCTTACCATAGCTATCACTGTACACTCTAAGTGCTTCCTGGGTAAGTAAAATCTGAATAATGAGGTCCCTAGTGTACTTCATTAAGTCCCTTACCTGGTTATAGGATGTTATACTTGGATTATATAAATATTGTGTTTGTGTCTATATAAATAATACATACACATCATTTCAGTTATGTTGCAAAACCTCTTTCAAAGAGGAGGAAGTTGTAGCATGGTCTAAAAGGGATACTATTCTGGATTAGGTAAATCTCTTCATCATTCCATAGCTGAAATTCCTTGATAGAGAATTATTTATCACTGACATTCATTAATTACTTGCTATATTTTGTAAACTGCAGTGTCTTAGAATCAGGCAGCTGTCTTGGTGGAAGATAGATGAAAATGTGGTCCTTGAGATAGTAAGAGTCTGACCCGATAAAGGCTTTAACATCAGGGCTATGTGAAACCCATAGTTTCCTTGTGGGAAAAGAGATCAGGTGCTAACACATCTCTTCATGGTCTATGTAGAAGTTGAGATTGAAAAGAAAGATAAATTGGGGGATTTTGATTGTAAGCAGGGCAGGTGAATTAGTTGTTCAAGGATATTAGCATGATCTTCATTAGGAGGTCTGCACACCCCAGGAGTCCTGGATTATTCTTGTCTTCCTCAGAGGAACTGTGATCATGTGTAGTTGTAAGACCAGTTTTATGGTGTACTCTTGGGGGATGTCTTCTCATACCATGCATAACTGGGTTTTGAGAGAGTGATCAATATCCGAGTCCTGAGTTTCTTGAAGGGGATGGGTTTCCAATTCTCCAAATTCCAAGCATCTGGCTTTCATCCAGAGAGTCTGCCTGGTGTTCATGGAAAGGGCAGAGTTGTTGTAGGAGAGTGCTGAATAATTGTGGTGTGGGGGCAGAGGCATGTGTATGTGTTTGCACACATGCAGTAAGAATCAATCATTTGTTTCCATTTTTCCATGTGGAGATTGGAAGGAAAGAGGCAACCTTCTACCTTTCTATCCATGGTTCTGGGGTGTGGACTATAGTCACTATGGTGATGGCATTTACCACTCTGTGAATGCTCAACTGCCCTGGTTTGGTTGTGGGTTAGAATCTCTTGGGGAGGATATATTCCTTTTATCTCCTTTATTCACCCTACTTTCATGCTTTCTTTTCATTCCATCTCTCATGCTTTTAAAGTTTGGAGAGTTAGGTACAGTACTGTATGTAACTGAAAGGGCATGCCATTCTGTTTTCTGTATACTGCACCTTAAAGAACAGCTGCCATTCTGAGATTCAATTCAGGGCAGAATGTTACAAAGTGAGTCACTGTGCCTTCTCTCATGAAGGCCTCCTACTTTGATTTTCTTTATTTACTGTTTTCCTTAATCCCCAAAGTCATCTAATCTGTAAATACATTTCGATATTTGTGTATGGGAAAGTGTAACAAAGCTCTTTCCTCAGATCCTGAAAAACTTGCTGTACTGTGAAGCTTTCTAGCTGTGAGATCACACCCTGCTGTGTGTTGCTCTGTATTGTACTCAACTGTTTTACCCATTTGTGTTTTTAGACTGTGAACTCTTTAGGGCATAAAATCATATCTGCTCATAGAGCTGTACTATGTACACTTTTGATGCTATTGATGTATAACTAAATGATAGTGGGATGATAGTTCCCTTAGCACACTTTTGATGCTACCGATGTATGAATAAATGATAGTAGGATGATTGTTTCCTCAGCAAACAATTGAAGCTCATATTTGTAATGAGTTGGTTGAAGTGCAAAGATGAAAATAATATATTTTGTTTAAAATATAAAGATATTCTCCCAAGGATTCTTGGCTATGAAATTACTTTACAAATGCAACATCTTCTATGACATGAGGCAGTGTAAAGTCTCCAGGGAGTAGATGCTGCCTGAGTCAGTAGTATGGACACTAAGAAGCATTTAAAGAATTGACAAGAATGATTCCTTTCTGTTCCATTATTTTACATTGAGTCAATAACTACATACCAGTAGTTACATGGTAGCACATCTGGAGTAATGATTATGGTTATTTAGGTCAATAATTAGTTTTTTAAAAAGTCATTAAATAAATATTTATGTGATAGATGGTAATGGATCCTTTGGAGCAGTAACATTTTATTTCTTATATATAAGTATTACGATAATGGTAGAAAACACTACTTAAATATCACAATATTTAACAGCACTGTTTTGCGTGGCTCGATAGAAAATTAAGTATGTTTAAGGTGGGGATCTGAAATCACCACCCAAATTTCTCACCTAATCCCATTATTGTCATCCTGGATGGCTGGCTGCTTGCATGGAGCTCATGTATTTGAATTTTTTGAAGTTCATTCTTTGGTTGTGCTGAACTATATGCTATTAGTTCACTGAAGTCGTATTTGCTGGGGATTTTTTTAAGGCTGTCAATTAATTGCGGTTAACTCACATGATTAACTCAAAAAAATCACGATTAAAAAAATGAATCATGATTAATCAGTTAATTGCACTGTTGAACAATAGAATACCAATTGAAATGTATTAAATATTTTGGATGATTGTCTACATTTTCATATATAGTATTCTGTGTTGTAATTGAAATCAAAGTGTATATTATTTTTATTACAAATATTTGCACTGTAAAATGATAAACAAAAGAATATTTTTCAATTCACCTTATACAAGTACTGTAATGCAATCTTTGTTGTGAAAGTGCAATTTACAAATGTAGATATATATTTTTTGTTACATAACTGCACTCAAAAGCAAAACAATGTAAAACTTCAGAGCCTACAAGTCCACTCAGTCCTACTTCTAGTCCAGTCAATCACTATGACAAACAAGTTTGTTTACATTTAGAGAAGATAATGCTGCCCTCTTCTTATTTACAATGTCACCAAAAAGTGAGAACGGGTATTTGCATGGCACTTTTGTAGCTGGCATTGCAAAGTATTTACATACCAGATATGGTAAACATTAGTATGCCCCTTCATGCTTCGGCCACCATTCTGGAGGACATGCTTCCATGCTGATGACACTCGCTAAAAAAAATCATGCGTTAATTACATTTGTGACTGAACTCCTTGGGGGAGTTCCCAAGGCTCTGTTTTACCCACATTCTGCCATGTATTTCATGTTATAGCAGTCTCAGATGATGACCGGCACATGTTGTTCGTTTTAAGAACACTTTCACTGCAGATTTCACAAAATGCAAAGAAGGTTTCAATGTGAGATTTCTAAAGATAGCTACAGCACTCAACCCAAGGTTTAAGACTCTGACGTGCCTTTCAAAATCTGAGAGCAATGAGGTGTGGAATATACTCTCAGAAGTCTTAAAAGAGCAACACTCCGATGTGGAAACTACAGAACCTGAATCACCAAAAAAGAAAATCAGCCTTTTGCTGGTGGCATCTGACTCAGATAATTAAAATGAACATGTGTTGGTCTGCACTGCTTTGGATTGTGATCAAGCAGAACCTTTTGTCAGGATGGACGTATGTCCCCTGGAATGGTGGTTGAAGCATGAAGGGACATATGACTCTTTAGCGCATCTGGCATGTAAATACCTTGTGATGCCGGCTGCAACAGTGCCATGAGAACGCCTATTCTCACTTTCAGGTGACATTGTAAACAAGAAGCAGGCAGCATTATCTCCTGCAAATGTAAACAAACTTGTTTGTCTGAGCGATTGTCTGAACAAGAAGTAGGACTGAGTGGACATGCAGGATCTAAAATTTTACATTGTTTTATTTTTGAATGCAGTTTTTTGTACATAATTCTACATTTGCAAGTTCAAGTTTCATGAAAGAGATTGCACTAAAGTACTTATATTAGGTGAATTGAAAAATACTATTTCTTTTTTTTTTTTTACAGTGCAAATACTTGTAATCAAAAATAAATAGTGAGCACTGTACACTTTATATTCTGTGTTGTAACTGAAATTGATATATTTCAAAATGTAGAAAACATCCAAAAATATTTAAATAAATGGTATTCTATTAATGTTTAACAGTGCGATTAATCACGACTCATTTTTTTAAATCTCTTGACAGCCCTAGTTTTTTCAAGTAATAGTAACTTATTAAGTTCCTGACTGAAACTAAGAAAAGCAAGAGAACTCAAAGTTAAGGCTAACACTGCATCTCGTCTTGTGTTAGGACTTGAAGTAATCATAGATCAATGTGTGAAGTTTGTATTTTTGTGGGTCTAAACTGCTGGTGCAAAGCTGTGCATGCAATTATTTTCAGTGACAATTTCATGCCCACAAGAATGAAGCCTAGTTTATGATAGGGATAAGTATTTTGTCCTTAAAAAAAACAAGTGATTCTAACTAACTAAATGTGCCAGCTATGATGCCAATGATATCAGTGGTTCATTTATTTAGATACATTACCAGTAGATGAGTAATAATTGATAATTAGTATAATGGCTGGATTTTAGTTTTTGTAACAAGATTGTTGCTTTTCAGCCCAGAGTTTTGCAGAAAGTTATTAATGGCCTTTGTTGTTGCTAGTTATAGTATATAATGTAGTTAAGAATTAAGAAGGTTGCAGTCCCTTTTTTCATCAGGACTTTGTGACAGCAACATTTTTATGAGTAGAAACTTTGTATACAAGGTTTCACTGATTAAACACATTTTTCTTAAATTTTCAAAACACTGATTTTTTTTTAAACAGTAAAGTTATGCCCAGTGGATGATATTGCCTACATTAAACCTCTAGTTATGCAGGCAGAAATTATACATTCTGAGAACATTCTCAAAAGTTGTAGTTAGAGATTATGAGGTATCTGAAACTTTTGACTCAGATATTAGAAGAGCTGCTAGCTTGTCTGCAGAACATCTAAACTTCATGAGACCAAACATGAATAATTCTGCCTGTGAACTCAATGAAGGACCTTATACCCTTAATAGAATCTGAAACAGAAGAACTGGGGAAAACTACAATGTAACTTGCATTAGAGCTGTTGCATCAACAGTTTATAAGGTGTACAGGCATAGAAATCTAGGCCATTCCAAGGCGTTAAGTCTTGGCCTTAGAACAGCCATAAAGGTTCTATAATAGTCAGATTGTGGGCATTTTAAAGCCTCTGATCCTTGTAAATGGCCAGAGTAGTAGATATAGAGATTACAGATTAGTAGGATGAGTCTGCAGGTTTTATATGGGATGGTTTGTACCTGCAGACTTTGAGCTCCATAGGAATGACTGCAGACATTAAACAGTGATAAGTCTACAGACTGTGGTCCTGAATCTTCACACAGTCTGTCGTAACTTCACTGAAGTCAATGGAGGTACACCAATGTAAATTAGGAAAGACAGACACTGCATCTGCATACCTTGTTCTATAACCAACGCCTGTATTGCCTTCTAATTACCTCACAATTTACAGAAAGCTATAATGCTTTTTTTTATTGAATTTTTTGATGTATAGTGCTTATAAATCCTGCCCATTGTGTCCGCAAAACAGATAAGTTCCTTGAACAAGACTATTTACAGATGATGAATATGCTGCAGAGTTTGTTATCTTCTCAAACCAAAGATGTTCAGCGTATGGATGATAGATACATACACCAGGTGTCTACAAAGCTTTTAAATATCCTGATTGGGACTATTTGGTTTACAGAGCAGATAATACGGCTATGCCTGTGAGGTTTGTAATCTTCTTTAATCAAAGCTGTTCATCTCAAAGAATCACAAGGATACCCTGAATGGGTCTACAAAAATTTTTGTTACTTGAACCATGTACCATGGACTTTGACTTATACATCTTAAAATCACTGCTCTCTACAAAACGCTAACATCCAATAAATGGAGAGTTTTCCATAAAGCATTAATAAAAATGTTCCACTATACTAGCACTCATTGAAAAATAAAGTATATAACAAATTAAGCTTTTAGATCAAGCCAGTTTTAATATGTACTTAGACAAAAGAAGTTAGTTTTTTCAGAAAGTGACAAATCACTAATTGTCCGGCTATACCAAAACAAGAACAGGAGACACTTGATATGGTTTTAATCAAGCTGCAACTTTATTATTAGATGTCTGGGACTAACCAGGAGATAAAAGTGTACAGTGCAGGTAACTCCATGTCCATTCAATTACTACCTGGGGGCTTCCACCAGCCTCCCTCTCTTTCCATCCAATTCCCCCATTCAACCCATTGCTGGGACGTACAATTCATCTCCCAAGGAGTTCAGTCACAAATTTATTTAACACATTTTTTTTTAATGAGCGTCATCAGCATGGAAGCGTGTCCTCTGGAATGGTGGCCAAATCATGAAGGGGCATACGAATGTTAACCATATCTGGCACATAAATACCTTACAATGTTGGCTACAAAAGGACCATGCAAATGCCTGTTCTCACTTTCTGGTGACATTGTAAATAAGAAGAGGGCAGCATTATCTCCTGTAAATGCAAACAAATTTATTTGTCTTAGCAATTGGCTGAACAAGAAGTAGGACTGAGTGGACTTGCAAGCTCTAAAATTTTACATTGTTTTATTTATGAATGCAGTATTTTTGTACATAATTCTATATTTGTAAGTTCAACTTTCATGATAAAGAGATTGCATTACAGTACTTGTATTATGTTAATTGAAAAATACTATTTCTTTTGTTTTTTTTACCGTGCAAACACTTGTGTAATGGGGTGACAACTCACCGCTGCGGCGCTGCCTGATGGTCATCCAGGGAATTAGCTCTTTCCACTCACGAGCGCCCTCTGAAGGCTGGTGTCCCTCTTGCCGCTGGCCCCGGTGTCCCTCCCGGATCCCGGTGCCCCTTACCTCAGGGTTCCGCCCCGTGCAGTACCCCGCAGTCTTGCTGGGTCTCCTCTCCCTGGGGAACCCCCAACCTCACCTCAGCCTTTGGCTACTGCCAGTCACCATCTAGCCCTCGCTCACTGGAGCGGACCACAGTATAATTGCCACTCATCATTGGCAAGGAGGGTTTGGACCTGCTGCCTTTGCCTACCCTTGGGCTGCCCCTCTGCAACCCCAGTACCTTTCTTGGCTTTTAACAAGGCCTGCAGCCTGGGGGTTTTCCAGGCCAGAGCTCCCCAGCTCCTCTGGCCTTTCCCCAGCCCTGCTCCACTTTAGGTACCCTGCTCAGCTCCCAGCAGCCAGGCCCATCCCTCTCAGCATCTAGAAAGAGACTCTTTCAGCTCCAGCCTAGCAGCCCCTTTATAGGGCCAGCTGTGGCCTGATTGGGGCGTGGCCCAGCTGTGGCTGCTTCCCCAATCAGCCCAGACTTACTGGTTCTCCGCCACAGCCCTCTCGCAGGGCTGTTTTAAGCCCTTCAGGGCAGGAGCAGGGTTACTGCCCCACTACAACTTGTAATAAAAAATAAATATAAAGTGAGCACTGTACACATTGTATTCTGTGTTGTAATTGAAATCAATATATTTCCAAATGTAGAAAACATCCAAACATATTTAAATAAATGGTATTCTATTATTGTTTAACTGTGCGATTAATCATGATTAATTTTTTTAATCGCATGATTAATCGCGATTAATCTTTTTTAATTGCTAGACAGCCCTAATATAGATAGATAGATCGATTATTTAAGAATCCCCAGTTATCACTTTGAGGGTTGACAGGTTCTTGTCCCAAGATCAGGCTCAGTATTATTAAAATTATTATATAGGTGGGAATCCCAATGTGCACAGTTGTAACACTCCCACTATAGGAACTCCTCTATATTTACAAATAGTTTATTAATACATTTAGCAGTGTCACAAACATCCCAACTCAGTAAGGTAGATAGAGATACTACAGAATGTACATCTGCACATCCATATACTCACACGTTGCCTTGCAGAACAATCTGAAATGTTAGTCATCGTTCTCCCTCCTCAGTACTGGCCACCATTCTGACACCTCCCCAGGATTACATCTCCTTCTCCTAAGGCCCCTAGCCTGGGATGCAACTTTTATAATATGATATGCTGACGACACTATGTTTGATGCATATTCAGTAGGGGATTTTCCCTTTTTCCTTATTTGTATATCCTTACCTTACTAATTTTGGAGTGTCTGCCTTCTATAGGTTGGTATATCAATGATCTCAACTTATCATCATATACATCTCTTTGTTACCATGGCCCTTTTGTTGCTAGGTATCTGCGGATGTAGCTTATGTACCAGTTATACACATTACTTCATTGTCATGACACTTCTGTGATTGGATCATGTATCTGTTGTCAGAACTTACCCTTAAACACACTATATTCAGCTCTCCAATACTTCTGGTTTTCCATTGGGCCATTTATCTGTGCAAAGTTCATAGCCCTCAAGTCTTATGCGAACTTGCTGAAGCTAATGTCTTGCATCAACAGGATACAAGCTTGTAGGTTCCTTGCATTACTGTTGAATCTAATGCAAAGCAGAATATAATGCAAAGCAGTGAATATAATAAAGGCAAGGTAGGCCACTGGGGTACGCTTGGGATAAGTCAGCGTCGCCACACTGACCCATTCCGCCTTTTGCAGCGGCTTCTGTGCCTTGCTCCCCATTCTGGTTGTAAAGCACTATTCCCTCTTCCCTGGCAAAGCCAGACAATGCCCCCCCTGCATTTAAAGGTGTGGTGTGGCCATTTTTCAAAGTACTGTAACTCTAAAGTAACTTTGATTAAATCGGATTCTCACCTAAGTTTCTGTCCTGACCTAAAAGGAGGCATGAGAAATTCACAGAAAAGTGGAGCTTTTATTCCAGAAACTTGGATGAGATATCAAAATCAGGATTATAATGAAATCTGGCTGGAATGTCAGAATGGATTGAGATTCAATTGAGCTGTTGCTCAATAATGTGATAGGAACAATTTACGTTTTTAAACTTTGCCATATGTATCAAAATATTTAATTAGCTTCAATTGAGTTCATAGGTTAATATGTTTAACACATTTGTGGGGGAATATAACTCTGAACAATTAACACAAACCTGCAAAACAAAAGGATATTAAAAGTAAATGCTAAATATACTGCATAAGTGCCAGTGTTGTAACTCTACAGTTTCTGTCTGCAATCCAGGATGTTGTTTTGAGAAATAGGACAAAATTGTCAAAGCTGATTCTAATTTTTACTGAAGATTTCCAGTGATCCCAGTGTCAACTGACTGAGATATGCAGATTTCTAAATATCTACACAAGGTTTTTACACCTGTGCAAAGTGTATCTAAACTGCCGCCATATCAAAATACTGTAGCTATGTAAGTTGCGAGGTGGTTGCAATTCAGACTTTTGTCTTTTCATGAGAAAATACCCTTATAAAAGTTTGAGAAGACTGGATTATCTGTTCAGAAATATGGGGTATAACTAATTGATTGCTTCAAATTTTTCTACAAATGTAATGGCCAAGTACCACCAACAGATAGCTGTTTAAGACTGATAAAAATAGGCTATTCTTGCCCTTCCTATTGGCTGGCCAACACAAGTCTAATCAGCAAAGAAACAACCAACATATATATTTGGGCCTGTGTAAGCAACTATCATTTCTTTGAAAAAAATAAAACAATTGATTCAAAACTAATAGATAAAGCAAGCGAAAATGCACTTCTTGCTTTTGCATGTCCAAACTGTCCATGCATAGACAATAACTGTGGCTCTTTACTGTAGCTGATATTATGATAGCTGAAACATTGTCATGATTAGGACTGCATGCTGAGATAAATGAGTCATATATGAGGAACATGTCTTGATGATGAATCACCCATTTACTTCAAAAATGTAAAATGTGAGCAGAGTGAATGTACATTTGAATGAAAGAACAATTTCAGGAATCAAAATATGGTGCACCCTCAGACTTGCAGAAGAAAACAAACTGGCAACTACAATAAACTGCAAAGGGCCAAATACTGCAGACTTTTACTCAGGCAAAATTCATATTGTTGGCCACGGGAGTTTTGCCTGGGTAAGGGCTGCAGGACTGGACTCCAATGAAAATCTGAGCTATGAGAAGCCTTAAAAAAAAATAACCCCAAACAAACAAACAAACACAAAACCCCCGAAGTCCAACATTATACCCTGATTTGTGCTGAGGATTAGAAGATTTAGTAAATAAACATCCCATTTTGATTTACATTATGCAGCAGCATTTGTTGAAAACAAGAACTCCCAGCGTAGTTTAGACAATGAGTAGGGGTTATAATGGATGTCAAGGTTCAAATAATATATTGAACCATTTTAAAATCAGAAAAAGCCATGTTCAGTACAGCCCAAATTAGAGGTCCTGTTTTGCAAACAGTTTACACTGAGGTTTTCTCTGGATTGAGCATACGGTCTATAAATGAGAATTTACCACTCATCCTTCTCTTTTCTTTCTTATTGATTTTTTTTTTTTAATACCATAGAGGTTTCTCATGCTTCTGCCAGTGCATTTCTGGAAAGAAGTGCAGAGATCTTTTGGGTAACAAATACTAACAAGTCAACCAAAATGGGATTATATGGTCATGAGAAACAGCTTCTAAAAGCTCATTTGTATTTCCTTTGTTTTTTAATACATTTTCTCTTTACTTTTAATTTTTAAATATGCTTGAAACTCCAGTCTATTTTCTGTTGTTGTTTTAAAACTCTACAGGCAAAACACGGCAATTGATTCATATTTTCTAATGCAATGTGTCATTTGATTGGAAACATTACTTTTAAGACTATTTTATATTATTTTGCCCCATTTAGGTGCTCTGGATAACCAGGGAGATATCTGTATATGTGTGTATATTATATGTATGTAGTTTGTAGATTATATTTTGCATGTACAGGGTACGTGCCTCAGTTTACCTGCTTTACAGTATTGCAGGGATTCTCAAACTGGGGGTCATGAGGTTATTACATTGGGGCTCATGAGCTGTCAGCCTCCACCCCAAACCCGCTTCGCCTTCAGCATTTATAATGGTGTTAAATATATAAAAATGTGTTTTTAATTTATAAGGGGGAGTCGCACTCAGAGGGTTCACCAGTACAAAAGTTTGAGAACCCCTGCACTATTGAGAACCCCTGCAGATTGACTGCTTGGAGTTAAATCAAAGAAGGCTGTTACGGGAAGCAAGCAGGAAATAAAACAATGACACACACAAGGTATTTCCTGGGAGAATACCATGGAACTGTAAGAGTTATACTGTGTGAGTTAGTGACTGGAAAAATCCCTGCCTGCCTGTTACTAGAAGGCTGACAGGCCTGTTCTGTGAAGGCCAGAGACTATGATCAAAAGAACATGGTTAAGTGTGGTGGAACTAAGGTAGGGACTTTGCAGGGCTTACCCGAGACAGCAAGCAGCAGTTCTGTAGAACTAAGGCACCTCCGCAGAATGTGCCTGAGACATCTGGGCTTGCCTAAGCTTTGAGAGAGGTGATGAGCTACAGGTAAGCAAGCTCCAGGTGTGTGGGTACTTTCGGGGTTTAACCCTTTCTCCCTGCTTGCTGTGTGCTTTTGGGAAAATGGTCAATATACTGGAAGGAACTGTTCTGAGTCATTTTAAGCAGCTGCTGATCACAAGTAGTTGAAGAGGGGTGTCTTGCAGGTAACTAGTTGCAGTTGGGCCTGTTGTGTTAAATGTTGAAAACATGATGCGTCTGCTTCCCCCAGATCCAGTCTGAGTGGTAGAACCACTCAGACTACCCAGAGAGAGGTGGGGGCAGTGAAACTTGTCATCTGAGGAGGGGCACTTGTGAGAGAGTACAAGGTTGTATAAGGCACCACTCACCTTGTAACTCTGGCAGGATGGTGGTGATAGGGGTGTTGTAGCCTGATCATACAGCCTAGAGTGGAATGAACTGTGGCATTCCACTCTGCAAAGACTGCATGTCAAGACAGGTAGTAGTAATGGGGGGTTTGATCATTAGAAATATGAATATCTGGGTTTGTGATGACTGGGAGAACTACATGGTGAATTGCCTCACGGGTACGAAGATCTCTCAAGACATCTAGACAGGCTTATGTGCAGTGCTGGGGATGAGATGGTGGTCATGGTCATGTAGGAGAGAGGTCCTGGAGGCCAAATTTAGGCTGTTAGGTAAGAGATTGAAGTCCAGGACCTCCATGGTAGCATTCTCTGAAATGCTTGCAGTTCCACGCACATGGCCAGTTAGACAGGCAGAACTGCAGCATCTCAACGTGTAAATGAGATGATGGTGTAGGGAGGAGGGAATTGGGGAATCTTTTCGGAAAGGAGGAGCCTATACACGAAGGATGGGCTCCACCTAACCCTAAATTGAACCAGACTGCTGGTATGTAAAATTAAAAATATTGCAGAGGAGTTTTTAAACTAAGGGCTAGGGGAAAGCTGACAGGTGAGAGGAGCACATGGTTTGGACAGAGACATCCCTTAGATCTACTGATGGGTATTCTCTATATCCTAGTAAGGAGGAGAGGATGGAAGTTGATAAAGTACATGTAGAAACTGAAGAGAAACAGTCACATGAAAAAGAGTCCCATTCAATTACATCACATAATGTCAGACAGCTAAAAAGTAACACATTTTATAAGTTCTTATACACAAATGTTAGAAGTCTAAATACTAAGATGGGTGAACTTGAGTGCCTGGTATTGAATGAGGATATTTATATAGTAGACATCACAGAAACTTGGGTGCAACAATGATAATCAATGGGATATAGGGATATCAGGGTACAAAATATATAGGAATGACAGAGTAGGTCATGTTGGTGGGAGAGTGGCACTATATGTGAAAGAAAGCATTGAATCAAATATAGTAAAAATCTTAAATAAATCAAACTGTACCATGTAGTCTCTATGGATAGAAACTCCATACTTGAATAATAAGAACATAGAAGAAGGGATATACTACCAGCCACCTGACCAGAATGGTGATTGTGGAATGCTCCGGGACATGAGAGAGGCTATAAACATAGAAAACTCAATAAAAATGGGGGATTTCAACTATCCCCATGTTGCCTGGGTACATGTCACCTTAGGATGGGATGGAGGGATAAAATTTCTTGACACCAGAAGTGACTGCTGGAACACACAAGAGGAGAGAAAATTCTTGATTTAGTCCTAAGTGGTGCACAGGATCTGGTCCAAGAGGTGAATATAGTTGAACTACTTGGTAAAAGCAACCATAATAAAATTAAATAAAACATCCTTGGGGGGGGGGGGGAGGTGTGAAGAAGGCAACCACAGCAACATTTAACTTCAGAAAGGGGAACTATGCAAAAATGAGGAAGCGAGTTAAATGGAAATTAAAAGGTATAGTGACAAAAGTAAAATGCCCACAAGCTGCATGGAAGCTCTTTAAAAACGCCATAATAGTGGTTCAAATTAAATATATACCCCAAAATAAAAAACAGCAAGAGGACCAAAAGAATGCCACAATGGCTAAACAACAAAGTAAAAGAAGCAGTTAGAGGCAAAAAGTGACAGGTTTCAGAGTGGTAGCTGTGGGTCACTACAAAAACTAATTTCCCCCTGTTGATACTCACACCTTCTTGTCAACTGTTTGAAATAAGCCACCTTGATTACATTGGCCTCATTAGCACTACAAAAGTTATTTTTCCTCCCTTGGTATTCACCCCTTCTTGTGGACTGTTGAGAATAGCCCACTTCCACCATAATTGAATTGGCTTGTTAGCATGCTCCCACCCCCCACTTGGTAAGACAACTTCCATCTTTTCATGTGCTGTGTATTTATACTTACCTACTGTATTTTACACTCCATGCATCTGATGAAGTGGGTTTTAGCCCACAAAAGCTTATGCCCAAATAAATTTGTTAGTCTCTAAGGTGCCACAAGGACTCCTCACTGTAGAGCCAAAAAGGCATCCTTTAAAAATTGGAAATGAAATCCAACTGAGGACAATAAACTCTAGCAAGTCAAGTGTAAAAGTATAATTAAGTAGGCTAAAAAAAGAATCTGAAGAGCAACAAGCTAAAAACCCAAAACTAACAGCAAAAAAAGGTTTAAGTCTATCAGAAGTAGGAAGCCTGCCAAACAATCAGTGGGGCTACTGGATGATGGAGGTGCTAAAGAAGCATTCTAGGAACATAAGGCCATTGCAGAGAAGCTAAATGAATTCTTTGCATCAGTATTCACAGCAGAGGATGTGAGGGAGATTCCCACACCTTAGCTATTCTTTTTTAGGTGACACATCTGAGGAACTGTCCCAGATTGAGGTGTGAATAGATGAGATTTTGGAACAAATTGATAAATTAAACAGTAATAACTCACCAGGATCAGATCGTATTCACCCAAGAGTTCTGAAACAATTCAAATATGAAATTGCAGAACTAAATCAGCTTCTATGCCAGATGACTGGAGGATAGCTCATGTGACACCAATTTTTAAAAAAGTATCCAGAGGTGATCCTGGCAATTAAAGGTCAGTAAGCCTAACTTCAGTACCAGGCAAATTGGCTGAAACCACAGTAAAGAACAGTATTACCAGACACATAGATGAACACTATTTTGTGGGGAAGAGTAAACATGGCTTTAATAAAGGGAAATCATATCTCACCAAACTATTAGAATTCTTTGAGGGGGTCAACAAACATGTGGACAAGTGTGATGCAGTGGATATAGTGTATTGTACTGTCAGAAAATCTTTGACAAGGTCCCTCACCAAAGTAAGCAGTCATGGGATAAGAGGGAAGGTCCTCTTATGGATCAGTAATTGTTTAAAAGATGGGGAACAAAGGGTAGGAAGAAATGGTCAATTTTCACAATGGAGATAAGTAAATAATTGTGTCTCCCAGGGATCTGTACTTGGACCACGACTGTTCAACATATTCATAAATGATCTGGAAAAAGAAGTAAATTGTGAGGTGACAAAATTTGCAGACAATACAGAATTACTCAAGATAGTTAAGTCCAAAGCAGAATGTGAAGAGTTACAAAGGGATCTCACTAAACTGGGCATGTTGGCAACAAAAGGCAGATTAAATTCAATGTTGATAAATGCAAAATAAGGCACATTGAAAAACATAATTTCAATTATACATTCAAAACGAAGGGGTCTAAATTAGTTGTTACCACTCAAGAAAGAGATCTTGGAATCATCATGGATAGTTCTCTGAAAATATCTGCTCAATGTGCAGCAGCAGTCAAAGAAGCTAACAGAATGTTAGGAACCATTAGGAAAGAGGATAGATATTAAGACAGAAAATATCATAATGCCTCTATATAAATCCATGCTATGCTGACACTTTGAATACTCTGTGCAGTTCTGGTCACATCATCTCAAAAAAGATATATTAGAATTGGAAAAGGTACAGAGACGGGCAACAAAAATGATTAAGGGTATGGAACAGTTTCCATATGAGGTGAGATTAAAAAAGAGTGGGACTGTTCAGCTTGGAAAAGAGACGACTAAGGGTGAATATGATAGAGGTCTATAAAATCACAAATGGTGTGGAGAAAGTGAATAAGGAAGTGCTATTTACTCCTTCACATAACAGAAGAACCAGGAGTCACCCAATGAAATTAATAGGCAGCAGGTTTAAAACAAACAAAAGGAAGTATTTCTTCACACAACACACAGTCAACTTGTGAGTATAGGTCCATCAATGGCTATTAGCCAGAATGGACAGGGATGGTGTCCCTAGCCTCTGTTTGCCAGAAGCTGGGAATTGGTGATAGGATGGATCACTTGATGATTACCTGTTCTGTTCATTCCCTCTGGGGCACCTGGCACTGGCCACTGTCGGAAGACAGGATACTGGGCTAGATGGATCTTTGGTCTGACCCAATACGGCCGATCTTATGTTCTTATGAAACTCGTTGCCAAGGGATGTTGTGAAGAGCAAAAGTATAACTGGGTTTAAAAAAAAGCTCTAGATTAGTTCATGGAGGATATGTCCATCAATAGCTATTATCCAAGATGGTCAGGGATACAACCCTGTGCGCTGGATGTCCCTAGCCTCTGATTCCCAGAAGCTAGGAGTGGACGGCAGGGGATAGATCACTTGATGATTGCCTGTTCTATTCATTCCCTCTGAAGCACCTGCCTTTGGCGACTGTTGGAAGACAGGATGCTAGGCTAGATGGACCATTGGTTTGACCCAGTACTGCCGTTCTTCTATTCTTATGTTCTTAAGGGGTGTGGAATAGAAAGGGGTAATTTTAATTTTTTGAACATCTAGTACTTTTATTTTAACAACTGCTAAAATATTTAGTTTAGAAAAACAAGAAATAGTAGGCCAACTCTTACTACCTGCCCACTCAGGGGCGTGACTCCCACTATTTTAATCACAGGAGTTCTTTTACATACCTTAGAGAGCACAATTATTAAGGCCAAATGAAATAATTACAAGGGTTAACCATGGCTATTTTATTAAGGAAAAAAAGGAAAAGAAAATATTAAAACAACACAAATGACAGAATAGAAAGGATACACTGATTGAAATGATACACATTATCTCAAAAAAGATATATTACATTCGATCTCTTCTGTATATTTCTCTGTGGAAGTTTTTAATAAGGTTACACTCTTGAATGAGTCTGACTTTGTGGGGGTGGGGCACATTTCTCGTGGTAAATTGAGACCAAGGTCCTGTTTTCCAAAATTATCATGAAGCCAGTCTAAATTTATCCTTAGATAGCTAAGAATGTTTATGAATGGGCAAAATAATTTTGTTTAAGGAAATGTTGATCCTGTTGTTTATTAATAATATCCAGACAGTTTATAATTGGCAAAGTAAGCAATTTTAATTAAATATTATGAAGTTGAAGAAAATATTTAAATCTGTTAGAAGAGGTCATTTAAGGGGCTGTTTTTAAAAAAGGCCAATTACAGATATTAAGAATCTTAAATCCCACTTGTTCTCTGTTTACCAGAGTTTAGCCCCTGTCTTCTCTCCAGGAATCCATGGTCTAACCATTTGGTGATTAACAGGACAAACTGTTAGAGTCTGAAGTTATAACAGCATTTTCATATCCCTGTAAAATCATTACAAGAGTTTTAAATTTAATCCCTTGGCAGTGTCTTAGTTATCTTTCTCTCACCAATCCATGTTGAAGTTTTGGAGGGGTTTCCTTGTGTTGGTGTCTTCTTGAGTCTTCTCTGTTCTTAGCTGTCATAGCAATTTGCTTGTGAAGATGGAATGGGTAAGTTGTCTGCTTGTTGTTTACGCAGAGTAGCAGAGGGTGTGGGCATGAGGGGTGATCAGTTCAGGGTTCTTCTCCTTCCTATTTCCATGAAATGATAGGAAAGGACACTTCTTTCAGGACTGTTTTGATTTGAAGTTGGTAGCTGTCACTTGTTCATTGGCTCATGCCTCGGGTTTGGATTAGGTAACACCTTCAGCTCTTGAAGATGCAGTCTGTCTAATGAATATTCAACATTGCCTTTGTTGTTCTTGTGGCAGCAAAGTATCAAATAACTTTTAAAGTTAGTTTTAACTTTCTTTTTTTTTCAGTCCATTTTCTGAGATATGCTTCCATGTTTATTAGAGTTTGACAGGAAATGAAATTTGTTTTTCAAAATGTCCAAACACTCCTGTTCTTTATATAAAAGTTCTCAGTTTTTAAGTCTTTTTTATTAATTCCTAAAGAGAGTCTTTAGCTCAGATAATTATTGAAGAAGTTGTAAATTCTTTATAACAATTTCTGAAAAGTTGAATTTCTGATCTTCCTAGGTTGGGTGAGGGAGTTGCTTGAGTACTTCCAGTAATTAATCAGTTCCCCATTAATATAAATAGTCTGTATTACAATGGTTTCTTTTATTAGTAATCAGTTTACCAAGGTCATTAGATTCCATGTATATACATAAAGCATTATACCATTTACCAATGATATTAGGAAATTATATTAGGAGCTTTGCATTTAGCTAACATACTTGCAAATATGCATTTCAGAAAGGTGTTTGCCATTTTAACATTAAGAAATGAAACAAACATTTCCAACTATATGTGTTCTTCCTAGAGGCTGTTCTGAATGAGTTTTTTAGATTACTTATGTAACTTATTTCAACAAGGATATTTCTAAAATTCTTTGTGAAGGTTTACTTGGAAGTTTTTCTGGGGAGGTGAAAAAACTCACTTTAAATCTACATTTATTACTTTGATAACACAACCTTACATTCCTTTTCACAGTCAGGTCTTTCCCTACAACATCAGTATTTTACATGGTTTGTTCACAGTTTTGTACCAAATTGCCCAAAGGAAGATGCCCTGGTCTAGCTAACACATTCTTAGGGGTTTGTCTCTTGATCCAAGGTCCTTAGAGTTACATTCCCTCTGTTATAGCAATTAAACTTGTATTAAATATTTTGTACAAAGCACAAATTTCAATGAACATTATATCTTTTAAGCATTGCACAAAGGAACATAGTATAAAAGTTAAAACAAGGTAAAATTTAAGATGCAGCTTTTCTGAGTTTGTGCAACACACTTTGGGTAATAAACATGGTATTATAGCTAAAGATGGGTTATCTTCCTAACATTTGCTTGTCCTTGGGAGACACAGCTGAAGCCTCTTGGAATTCCTTTTGTTAGCATGAATATTTCATATAATTAAAGAAACAAAAATATATGCATATCCGTTATTTTCCTCCAAGCACCATATATATTAAAGTAACAATATTACAGAGACAAGGTGGGTGAGGTAATATCTTTTATTAGACCAACTTCTGTTGGTGAAAAAGACAAGCTTTTGAGTGACACAGAGCTTTTCTTCTGGTCTGGGTCAGAAGTTGGTCCAATAAAATATATTACCTCACCTACTTGGGACCAAAACAGCTACAACAATACTATGAACGATAAATATATTCTAAGCTTCAGTAAAAGCACAAACAAGCTTAATGACAAAAAGTTAATAATGTTATTAATATCATTTTTGCATTAATATTGTGGGCACTTGGAAGGAGGGCCCATGGGAGAGTTGAGGGTGAGATCACAGGTGCAGCTTGCCTCTGAGTCAACACCAGTGGTGCAAATAGAATCCATTTCTTACCGGTATGGGGGTAAACGAAGGGCATGTGATCTCCTCACGTGACCCTTCACATGACTCCTCCTTACCCCGCCCCTAGCCCAGGCCCCCCATGCTCTCCCTGTCCCTCCCAAGATCCACCCCCCTTACTTGGGAGTGTGGGGGGCTCTGTCCTCCTCATGCTGCGCCTTCAAAACTGCAGCTGCGAAAGAAGCAGAACGTGGGGCCACTGAATGGCACCACACCTGGAGCTCCACTGGTGTGGCTGTTCTGCCCCAGCCCTTCAAAGCAGGGGGTTCCCAGTCTGTACAGCAGCCTGCTGGATGGCAGTGCTGGGGGCGGGGCTGGGGGCGGTACAGCTGTGCTGGAGGAGCTGCGGGTCTGGGGCTGCCTGATGGCCCCACGTTCTGCTCCTTTCCCCACTGCACTTCCCGGGAGAGCTCTGTAGTTCAGGGCTCTCCCGGGAACTGCAGCGGGGAAGGAGCAGACCTCTGGCAGCTCCTCTACCACCTCCAGTCCTGCCCCCAGTCCTGTCCTCCGGCGGGGTTGCTGTACAGACGGAAGAGACCCTGGGTGGAAGGGCTGGGGGCACTACAGCTGCGCAGGAGGAGTTGCCGGGGTGGGGCCACCCAGAAACCCCACGTTCTGCTGCTCCTCTTTCTGGTATGCCATACCAGCTATCAATATCTTGCTGGTACAGCGTACCGGACCGTATTGCCCTACTTGCACTGCTGGCCAACACATGCATTAAACACAATCTATGATTTTTATCATTGTAAGAATAGAACTGAAAAATAAACACACAAAACACGATGAATAGGCAAATGCTCAGAAGTGGAGTTACTTAGTCCATTTGTACTTTGTGATGGGTGTGTTTGAAGCAATAGCATTTAAGAATCCAGAAGTGAATTAGAACAATTACAACTACAGTGGAACCCTGCTATAACGTGATTATTGGGGTCCAAAAAATTCAATCGCGGTAAATGCGGGGTTGCGTTATAGCGGGGTTCCACTGTACTTGTGTTCAGCTTCCACGCCCTGGCTAGGGGGAGGGAAGGAGAGAGGGAGGAGAGAGAGAAGGGGGGTGGCCAGGGCTTCCTTCAGCTGGGGCGCTGGCCACTTGGCCCCTCCTGCCGGCGGGGCCTGATTCCTGGGGCGGCACTTGGGATTGCTGGCTGGGGGAGGGGGGGCCGCAGGGCTTGCCGCACTCCGGCCGGGGGTCCCACCAGCAGAGCGGGGCTGGCTGCGCTCCGGCCGGAGGTCCCACCAGCAGAGCGGGACTGGCCACGCTCCGGCCGGAGGTCCCACCAGCAGAGCGGGGCTGCCACGCTCCGGCCGGAGGTCCCACCAGCAGAGCGGGGCTTGCCGCGCTCCGGCCGGTGCTCTGGCCAGGGGAGCGGGGGCCCCGAAGACTACCACCGCCGGCCTGCCGCGCCGACTGCCAGGAGGGCTCCGCGCCACTCTGCAACTCGCTCCCAGCAGGGCGCTTCCCTTCCGCGCTGCCACCCTCTACATCGGTCTGCGGAGGGAAGGACGCGGGCTGGAGCCGGCCCTGCCGGGGACAGAGTTGAGAACTCCAGGGATGGGACGGGGCTGCAGGGAGAGTCGCTCCTGCTGCAGCCGCTGGGGCATGGATCTCAAATGCCCCGCGCCTGCTGCAGCCGCCGGGGCCAGACTTGCCCCGCGTTATAAACGAATTCGCGTTATCACGGGGCGCGTTATAGCGGGGTTCCAGTGTACTTTTTATTTAACATCTACACTTAAGTGAAACAGTAATAAATGAACCAGTGGGAAATCTTTAGAATTCTGGCTATAGCTGGATCTGAAGCTTCCCCAAAGTTCAGCGGTGTTTGGACCTGGTGTTTTGGCTTAGCCCAATAATCTTGTTTTGATGGTTCCAGTGAAACCCAAAACACACAAACCTGGCTCAGTACAATATGGAATGGCACTGAACTCAACCAATGAGATGTAAAACAAAAGTATCACATCATTAGAATGTTCTTACTGACAGAATTTATCTTGAGAGCAGGATATTGTTATGCAAGAAAGAGCTGGTTTCACAAATTAAGTTTTTCATAAGTATTGCATATTTGTGGGTGCATTAGCCATAGTACCACTTCTTAAAAGGACATGACGATACTTTGAACTAAATCCGGTAATACTTCAACAGAAATTCAATTGAGGCTCTTAGAAATTTTACTTCTGGAAGACTAAAATCTGCAGAATTTGATATAAAAAAAGGAAAGGTTTAAAATCTGTAAAATTATTTTTCTGGTGTCTTAGAAGTGTGGTGGTCCAATTATATAAATGTGTTTTCAACCAGGGAATAAGTTTAAAGTGTCTCTTTGTTTTGCTTTTCTCCCCAGTGAATTGAAAAATTGAGTTATATACTCAAGAAATTCTTTTGAAACTGAAAATAATCTTGATATGGATTTCTGATATGTTAGAATTTCCTGACAGTCTCTCATTTTCACAGGCCTACCAAACCCCATTATAGTGGGTCAGAAATGATTCTGAGGGAAAAATGGCTCATTTAAAACTTCCATCCAGGCAAGGGTCCGCCTGCCTGTGTCACTTAGAGTCTGCTAATGAGCTCATTAATAATAAAGTAGTCTCTCTATTTGTATCATCTAATAAAGAAATGAAACCACTTCATGTGTCTGATGAAGAAAAAAAGTACAGAGGGGGTTCACCCGCTTTCCCCATGACTATTTTTGTTCTTCAGAATAAAACATCTATATTGCTTGCATTAACTTAGGT
This sequence comes from Terrapene triunguis, assembly GCF_002925995.2. Classification (NCBI taxonomy): domain Eukaryota; kingdom Metazoa; phylum Chordata; order Testudines; family Emydidae; genus Terrapene; species Terrapene triunguis. The sequence continues at coordinate 54,164,061 of NW_020664419.1, read as the reverse complement.
TCTTTTTTTAACTCATTACAGATACACCAAATTAGTGCAGTAGATAGAATGAAGCTAAATAAGAATTAGTAAATGGATGAAATTTGCTTAATTAATCTGCAAAGTTGTAATTAACCTCTCCAGTGGCCCAATTAAAGTTCAGGAGATATAGCTGAAGATATTCTTAAAATGGAACTAAAATTACTTTAAATTGCTGTTTATTCCACCAAGCAATTAGTTTCATTCCTGGTTTAACCAGCTAAATTAGAAACATCAAATATGAGGGGGGAAACTCAAAATATTGTGAAAGCAGCTTTGAATAGATGAAAATATGCACAAATGGCTCCAGTTGGAAGGAAGTTCCATTGCAAGGCTATTATAAAGAGATAAAAAGTACTTTAAATGAGGCTATCAGCTAGTCATTCAAATCCTTCACTGCAGCCACACTATTGCCATGCTGAGAGATACTTGGTTACACCACAGTCCCAAGACTAATTTTTAAAATATGGCTTGATTTGTCACAAAAGTAAACCATGTTTCAACAATGCGCCTGAATTGTGCTATAGCTTTGGGATCAAATTCTGCTCTGTTTCACTGGTGTAATCTGAAATAATTCCAGTGGAGTTATTTTGGATTTACACTAGTTTAACTAAACAGAAATTGGCCCTTTAATTTTATCAGAGCTACAGCATGTTTTGGGAACAGAGGTAAAATAGAATTACAGAAGGTAAGACTGTAGCTGTTCTGATTGCTAAATTAGTCTTGAAAAGATTAACTCAGTATAAGTGAAGCAGAGAGTTGAAATTTGTTGAAATCAAATAATCAGCACTGAAAGTTTCAATTCAGGCAAATTCTGATGAAAAATTATTTAATCTGAATTTTTCTGGCCACATCTAAAGTCAACATTGTTAACAGTTTTTCTATTTATCAAAGCATGGTAGCAAGGAGAAGGAGAATCATGTTATGAAGAGCTGCAGAATCTTCAGTGAGTGACTTCTCTTCTGTTCCCACAAAAGAGTGGGCTGGAGGAGTACTGCCCACAGCCCTACATCAAGAAGCAGCCAGGCTCAGGGAGCCTACCAGAGCTCAGAGTAAAGGGAAAAACAAGCTCAAAAAGTGTAGCAGGCCATATGAGCTTCATGAGAGGAAGCCAACCCTGAGGAGCCCAGCAGAGCCCATGAATGTATTCAGACCCCACTGAGGGAAAGCCAAGACCAAAGAGCATTTGTGATCAGGTTTTGAAAATCTGCACGAATACTGTGAATGGCATTCCATGTGGGCAGAGATTATTTTGTGAGCAGAACTTGGATGAATACCACAGTCTTTATATTTTATTATCTGATTTTGAATGAGGAGGAGAGCAGGCAGGGTTGGAGCCTGGGATTGGAATGTTCTTTCTCACATAAAGGGTATCAGGTAGAAAATAGGTGTGACTGGGGTTAAGAAATAGAGAGCTCTTTAATCTAGTGGACAAAGGCATAATAACATCTAATGGCCTGAAGCTAGATAAATTCAGGCTACAAATAAGGTGCACATTTTTATTGGTGAAGGCATTTAACCATTGGAACAAATTACCTGTTGATGCTGCGGATTCTCAATGATTTGATGTCATTAAATCAACATAAGGCTTCAACTGGAAACTATGGGTTTGATGCAGGAGCTACCAGGTGAGGTTCTATGGCCTGTGTTATGCAGGTCAGTCTGGGTGATTATAATGGTCCCTTCTGACATTAACATCTATTAAAGAAATGGGTGGGTGACGGGGGGGGGAGTGAGGCTAGCATTCTTGGAGAAGAGAAGTGGTGAGATTGGAGATAAGAAAGGTGATTTGAGACATAGGGGCCAAGGTTTTCAAAAACAGAAGGTCAATGGGAGCTTCTTGGTGTTCAGAATTTCTGAAAATCAGGTCTCCAATTTATGTACCTATATATTGATTAAGCTCCTGTTGCTGTAAATTATTGACAGGCTGGGCAAAGTTGTTCAGGGCCTCAAAGATGAGAATGAGAAGTTTAATCTTGTCATGATGGGTGTAGTATCTTCCTGATGAGCGGACCAGTATCAAGATAAACCCTTTACTTGACACAAAACTATGTACGGAAATAAGGAAACAAACTGTCTGCTCTTGCGCTATTTTGGGCTTCTTTTTTTCTACCTCAGCAAGAAGTGTGTCTTAGAAAAACAAAGTCTGAACCTAGAGTGTACAGAAAGTGTGGCACTTTATTCTATAGCACATCTTCCCTTTTTTAGATCTCTTCCAGAATTTCTTTGCTGAACTAAAACACTATTAAATTAAACTATGACAATACAATAACTGATTTAACAACCCTTTAAGTTGTTCTAGCACAACATTGTGTCTCAGTCAGTCTCTTAATGTGTTTTGGCAATCTTCCTGATCTACCCTATTGCAAACTCTCTTTAGGTAAGTCCTTGTCCTTTCCCCGTTTGTATGTAAGTGTCAGTGTTGGGAGAGTGCACACTGCAATGGTTCCTCCATTATAGTCTTTCACAGATACTTTTGACTTGTTGAATGGTTATGTGCTCCTTACAACTCTCTTTCAGTTTGTTATTACATTTACTTGGGTCCCACTATCTATGTCACATATGCACCATTAGTGCACATATTATTTAGCTGATCTTTTCTGTATTCAACCTTCTCCATTATTGTGCTTAAGAACAGCTCTTCCTTTTCTCTTGAAGAATCAATTTTGGCACATAATACATGCACATTCCTACTTTCTCTGCACATTTTTGCATAATGGTTAGGTTTATGAATGTTTCTACATATTTGCCTAAATACTGGGCATTTCCTGTACTCATGATGGTTGTCACATCACTAGCATTGTTTCTTGCTTTCCCATTTTTTGGTCCCTGGCCAATTTAATTTCTGTGAACTTTTCCCTCGCTAGTTTAGCTATAGTACTGAGTCACAGCTCTGTGCCTTTCTCTAGGCTTTTTATGTGTATTTGTTTGTTCTGCTGCTTGGCATATACATATTGCCCTTTCTAGTGTGAGATCCATCTCCCTTAGTAACTGTTTATAGACTCTTTTATTGTTACATCCCAGGACTTTAATGACAGAGTCTTTTAATATTTCATATTACAGGACTGACTTGTTAATTTTAAGGGTATGTCTACACTACGAGAGTAGTTCGATTTTACTTAAATCGAATATGTGGAATCGATATTGCAAAGTCGAACGTGTGTGTCCACACTAAGGACAGTAATTCGACTTTGTGAGTCCACACTAACGGGGAAAGCGTCGACATTGGAAGCGGTGCACTGTGGGCAGCTATCCCACAGTTCCCGCAGTCCACGCTGCCCACTGGAATTCTGGGTCGAGCCGCCAATGCCTTCTGGGTAAAAAAATGTGTCGAGGGTGCTTTTGGGTAACTTTCGTCATCCGTCCGTCACTACCGCCCTCCCTCCCTGAAAGCGCCGGCGGGAAATCAGTTCGCGCACTTTTCTGGTCAGTGACAGCACGGACGCCACAGCACTGCGAGCATGGAGCCCGCTGCGACCATCGCTGCAGTTGTGGCCGTTGTCAACACCTCGCAGCTTATCATCCACCTTTCCCAGAGGCAGATGCAGAGAAATCAGGCGAGGAGGCTACGGCACCACGGTGAGGACCTGAAGTCTGAGAGTAGCACAGACCTGTCAGAAAGCACGGGACCCAGCGCCGAGGACATCACGGTGGCAATGGGTCATGTGGATGTTGTGGAACGGCGATTCTGGGCCCGGGAAACAAGCACGGACTGGTGGGACCGCATAGTGCTGCAGGACTGGAATGAATCCCAGTGGCTGCGAAACTTTCGCATGCGGAAGGGGACTTTCATGGAACTTTGTGAGTTGCTGTCCCCTGCCCTGAAGCGCAATGACACCCGGATGCGAGCAGCCCTGACTGTCCAGAAGCGAGTAGCCATAGCCCTCTGGAAGCTTGCAACGCCAGACAGCTACCGGTCAGTCGCGAACCACTTTGGCGTGGGCAAATCTACCGTGAGGGTTGTTGTCATGCAAGTAGCCAACGCAATCGTTGAGGTACTGCTCTCAAAGGTAGTGACCCTGGGAAACGCGCAGGTCATCATAGATGGCTTCGCCACGATGGGATTCCCAAACTGCGGTGGGGCTATAGATGGAACTCACATCCCTATCCTGGGACCGGACCACCAGGCCAGCCAGTACATCAACCGAAAGGGCTATTTTTCAATGGTGCTGCAAGCACTGGTGGACCATAGGGGACGTTTTACAAACATCAACGTCGGATGGCCGGGCAAGGTTCATGACGCTCGTGTTTTCAGGAACTCAGGTCTGTTTAGACGGCTGCAGGAAGGTATTTACTTCCCGGACCACAAAATAACTCTTGGGGATGTGGAGATGCCTATAGTCATCCTCGGGGACCCAGCCTACCCGCTAATGCCCTGGCTCATGAAGCCCTATACTGGCGCCCTGGACACAGAAAAAGAACTCTTCAACTACCGGCTGAGCAAGTGCAGAATGGTGGTGGAGTGTGCTTTTGGCCGTCTCAAGGGGAGATGGAGAAGCTTACTGACTCGCTGTGATCTCAGCGAAACCAATATCCCCATTGTTATTGCAGCTTGCTGTGTGCTCCACAATCTCTGTGAGAGCAAGGGGGAGACCTTTATGTCAGGGTGGGAGGTTGAGGCAAATGGCCTGGCTGCTGATTACGCCCAGCCAGACAGCCGTGCGATTAGAAGAGCCCAGCGGGATGCGCTGTGCATCCGGGAGGCTTTGAAAGCTAGGTTCCTGAGTGAGCAGGGTAACCTGTGACTTTTCAGTTTGTGTACAGAGAAGCTGAACCTGCCCCCGTTTCTTTACCCACTAAATGTTCAGTATCCTCTCCAGTTACATACCCCGTTCCCCCCCTTCCAACACACATTTAAAAATAAAATCACTTGAATTTTGTTAATGAACACCGTTTTCTTTATTACTGTTTTCGTGGGAAAGTGTTGAACCTGGGACACAGACTGTGGTGGGGAGCGGGTGTAGTGTAGTGATGCAAATGATGCTTCTAAACTCCAGGAATGACAGGCTCCGCAGTGATGGACTGGTGGTTTCAACAGAGCCTGCCACCCCTCCTGTTCGGGACTCTGTGTGTGGGGGGGCTATGTAACTTTGTGGCAGGGGGAGGACGGTTACAGATCCCCTGCTGTGTGGCTCTGTGATCCAGGATAAGGACCGCTGCATAAGATCTCTAACTGCCCTCCCCCGCCACAAAGTCACAGAGCACCCCCCACCCCCCACAGAACACTAAAACCACCTCCCAGACTGACCAGGGTAACTAGTGACTGCAATATGTGTGTGCCCTGCTGCTGAACCTGCCCCCGCCTCTGAACCCTGGTAAAGGTAACTGTCCTGTCCAATTACCAACCCCCTTCCCCCCCTTCAGACAGACTCTCCTCTAAAAGGACATGATGGAAACAGTAATTAACAGAAACGTATTTTTTATTAGCAACTACACATGAAACTGGGGGGTGAAACTTGGACGGGGGCTTGGGTGAGGCGGGAAGGAAAGGTCAAATTTTGGGGAATGAGAGCCTTCTAGTACTAGAGCAGTCTGCAGGGGTGGAGTGAGAGTTTTCACGGACTCTGCCGCCCCTCCTTCTTTGGACTTTGGGTGAGGGGGGTATGGGACTTGGTGGCGGGGGAGGGCGGTTACAGATAGACTGCAGCGGGGCTCTGTCCTCCTGCCTCCGGTCCTACAGAACATCCACAAGGCGCCAGAGCGTGTCCGTTTGCTCCCTCATTAGTCCAAGCAGTGTTTGAGTTGTCTGCTGGTCTTCCTGCCGCCACCTCTCCTCCTGTTCCATGTGTGATAGGTGCATTTGGGACAAGTTCTCCCTCCACTGTGTCTGCTGGGCTGCCTGGGCTCGGGAGCAGCCCATAAGTTCCGAGAACATGTCCTCCCGTGTCCTCTTCTTCCTACGCCTAATCTGCGCTAGCCTCTGGGAGTGTGATGCCAGGCTGGGTTGGGAATGGGAAAAAGGGAGTGAATTCCTCAGAAAGATAAATTTCGTTGTGAACAAAGAACATAGTCTTTCTCTGTGAACAAGACCATGCACAGCACCTATCACATGCGCACTCAGGACAAGGTCGAATTTTTGGCCTTCGCATTCAGTGCCTGGGGTCTTGCAGTGCAGATCAGAGAAGCGGGGCAGGACACCGGAATTTGTGTAGCAGGCCGACATGGTAAGCCGTAGACTTGTGGCTGCTTAAAATTTTAATAGTAGCACTGGCCTCCTTTCACATTGAAAGCAATGCCAGTCCCTGCTGCCAGCAATCCGGCAAGCATGAACTCTGCCCCTGTCCCACCCCCTCGCAGCTGTCCCAGGGAAAGATCCCTGTACGCTGCCCCTCTCCCGCCTCCACCACGTGGCTGTAAACCGCCGGTTACATTTCTGTAAAGGAACGGGCAAGCAGTCCCAATACTAACATTCCCCTACCTAATTCAAAGCAGGTCATCATGAGCGACATCACTCTGATGAGGATTTCAGAGACAGAAAAAGAAAGGATGCTTCGGGAAAGCCTGCAAAGACCAGGGCCGTATGCTGCCATGCTCTGCAGGGCAATGATCCCAGAGTACTTGCTTGTCTCCTGGCGCGGAAATGTTTCCTACTACGGAGGACCCAATAAGGCCACTCTCCCCAGGAACCTGATGCAAAGGTTTTCCAATTACCTCCAGGAGAGCTTCGTGGAGATGTCCATGGAGGATTTCAGCTCTATCCCCGGACATATAGATCGGATTTTACTGTAGCTGCACTGGCAGGGACTAAACGGTAGAGCGGCTTGGGCAGAACAATCATGCTAAACCGCACATTGTTAGATTTTTTGCAGTAGTTGCACTGCCAGGGAGTGAACAGTTAAGCGCCTAGGGCAAAGTAATCATGCAAAACCCATTGTTAATATTCCTGTTCTGTTAAAAATAAATGTTTACATGTTTAAAACACTTACTGGCTGATCCTTCCCCTGATCCTGTGTCCGGGTTAACGGCTGGGGACGGTTGGTAGGGGATCTCTGTAAGGGTGATGAAGAGATCCTGGCTGTCGGGGAAATCAGCATTGTAAGCGCTGTCGACTGCCTCGTCCTCCTCATCTCCTTCCTCATCTTCCCCGTCCGCTAACATGTCCGAGGAAGCAGCCGTCGACAATATCCCATCCTCAGAGTCCACGGTCAGTGGTGGGGTAGTGGTGGCGGCCGCACCTAGGATGGAATGCAGTGCCTCGTAGAAACGGGATGTCTGGGGCTGGGATCCGGAGCGTCCGTTTGCCTCTTTGGTCTTCTGGTAGCCTTGTCTCAGCTCCTTGATTTTCACGCGGCACTGCGTTGCTTCCCAGCTGTATCCTCTCTCTGCCATGGCTTTAGAGATCTTCTCATAGATCTTTGCATTCCGTCTTTTGGAGCGCAGCTCGGAAAGCACGGACCCATCGCCCCACACAGCGATCAGATCCAAGACTTCCCGATCAGTCCATGCTGGGGCCCTCTTTCTATTCTGAGATTGCACGGCCATCTCTGCTGGAGAGCTCTGCATCATTGCCAGTGCTGCTGAGCTCGCCACGATGTCCAAACAGGAAATGAGATTCAAACTGGCCAGACAGGAAAAGGAATTCAAATTTTCCCGGGGCTTTTCCTGTGTGGCTGGTCAGAGCATCTGAGCTCGGACTGCTGTCCAGAGCGTCAACAGAGTGGTGCACTGTGGGATAGCTCCCGGAGCTATTAGCGTCGATTTCCATCCCCACCTAGCCTAATTCGACATGGCCATGTCGAATTTAGCGCTACTCCCCTCGTTGGGGAGGAGTACAGAAGTCGAATTTAAGAGACCTCTATGTCGAACTAAATAGCTTCGTGGTATGGATGGGTGCAGGGTTAATTCGATGTAACGGCGCTAAATTCGACATAAACTCCTAGTGTAGACCAGGCCTTTGTCTCTGACAAACTCCTACATTGTTTCCCCTTCATTCTGTGCTCTCATCCTGAGTGTATCTCTCGTAAGTAACATTATTTCTACAGACTCAGTGATCCTCAAACATTTTAATTATTTCTGCAAAGTTTTCCTCTCTTTCCCCACCATCGTTTGTATGGAGTGCATTGTATACATCTAGGGTGTCTGTGCCTGCCACTGTTAGGAGTAGAGCAAACTTTTGCTCATCCTCTAGTTTATTTGGCCCAGTGGTTTTCACAGACAGCTCAAATTGAACTGTTTCTAGGCATATTCATTATTTCCCCTGAATCTCAGAGCTGGTGAGGGGAGTCACTTGCAGTTGTGCAGGCTTTGTAGCAGCCATTGCAATCCGATCTCTCATTGGGTCTTCCGGCACATTGTGCCTTCAGCTCCTGGTACCAGGTAGTATCTTACTGATGAGGAGAACAGCATCAAGAAAAATGTTTACTATGAACATTACTATGTATAGAATTGAGGTAACAAACTTCCTATCACTCTGTGTAGCTACAGCCTGTGACTGCCATGTCCAGGGCTTCTTTGTTTCTGCTCCCAGCAGGACATGTCACGAGAAAAATAAAGACTGCATAGAGTGTACGGGAAATGTGGAAACTCAAAAAAAAAAAAAAAAAAAAAAGTCCTTCCTGGAGGACTTATGTAGTGGGCAAGGAGAAGCCAGTGAAGGGGAAGTGATGTGCTCTGCAGTGGGTAATTTGGAACCTGTGTGTTGGATGTTCTGGATGCTCCATTAATAATAGAGCTCGTTAAAAAAACCTACAGAACAGTTTTCCATCAGGAATGTACTTCCACTGAAATTGAAACATTTCACAGGAACATGCAGCCTTCAACAACATTTTCAACAGATGGAAGTCCATTTCGACGTTCTTATTTCAACTTTCTTGTTTTGTTTTGATAACATTTTGATACGGTATAAACATTTTGTTTTGACTTTATCATTTTGTTTTATTTCATTTCAATTTTTATTTTTTCATTTTGATATCATATTGTGTATTTAATATTTTATGCTATACTATAATATTTTACATTATCAAAACAAAGTCTTTCAATAGTTCCAATAGACATTTAAAAAATTTTCTACTGTCAGAAATTCTGACAGAATCCTGGTTTTTTTGGTTCTAATTTGGAACAAAAACACATTTCAAAATGTTGAAACTTCACATGGAACAGAAATTCTGTTTTCCAACCATCTCTAATAGTACCCCACAATCTATCTTAATACATACACTCACAAATCCTATTAAAGTCAATTGGAATTGTGCACATGTGTCTGAGTTAATTATTTAAATACACACACTTTTGCTACAGGGCCATTCCCAGTTACACTGATTTAGAATCATAGAATATCAGGGTTGGAAGGGACCTCAGGAGGTCATCTAGTCAAACCCCCTGCTCAAAGCAGGACCAATTCCCAACTAAATCATCCCAGCCAGGGCTTTGTCAAGCCTGACCTTAAAAACCACTAAGGAAGGAGATTCCACCACCTCCCTAGGTAACCCATTCCAGTGCTTCACCACTCTCCTAGTGAAAAAGTTTTTCCTAATATCCAACCTAAACCTCCCCCACTGCAACTTGAGACCATTACTCCTTGTTCTGTCATCTGGTACCACTGAGAACAGTCTAGATCCATCCTCTTTGGAACCCCCTTTCAGGTAGTTGTAAGCAGCTATCAAATCCCCCCTCATTCTTCTCTTCTGCAGACTAAACAATCCCAGTTCCCTCAGCCCCTCCTCATAAGTCATGTGCTCCAGCCCCCTAATCATTTTTGTTGCCCTCCGCTGGACTCTTTCCAATTCTTCCACATCCTTCTTGTAGCGTGGGGCCCAAAACTGGACACAGTACTCCAAATGAGGCCTCACCAATGCCGAATAGAGTGGAACGATCACGTCCTTCGATCTGCTGGCAATGCCCCTACTTATACAGCCCAAAATGCCGTTAGCCTTCTTGGCAACAAGAGCACACCGTTGACTCATATCCAGCTTCTTGTCCACTGTAACCCCTAGATCCTTTTCTGCAGAACTGCTTCCTAGTCATTCGGTCCCTAGTCTGTAACAGTGAATGGGATTCTTCCGTCCTAAGTGCAGGACTCTGCACTTGTCCTTGTTGAACCTCATCGGGTTTTTTTTGTTTTTGTTTTTTTTGGCCCAATCCTCTAATTTGTCTAATTTGTAGGGACATAGCAGGGCATTCTTTTATGCTTTTTACTCAGGCTTTAAATCTAGTGTTTTAAAATTGAATATTAATATAACCTGATATAATACAACAAATGCTTATTAAAATATATTTACAGCTATAATATAATGAATAAGTACATTACACAGATTTTTAATTTACTTTTCTATCATATAATGTAAATAATAAGATTAAATAGGATGATGGTTTCTAAACAATTATTGTGGCATTTTCTGAATGGTTAAAACTGGTTATTTATTCCTCATTCTTAGCATGTGGTAGATAAATCCTAAATATTCAGTTTTCTGCAATTGCAAGAGGTGGGAACAGGGTAGGCATGATGGAACTCTATTGTTCTACCTTCTGTGTTTCTTTCTTTGTTTCATTATGTGGTGGTTTAAAACCTGAACTGTATCAAGAGAGGAAGAAAAGTCCTTTTCTTCTTAATGTTTTGACTGAAGCCTTTTCCTTACCCTCTTATTCTCTGCATTGCTAGGGAATAGACAGCACTAATGAATATGTCAACATATGTCTCAGCAGCACTCTAAAATGCTATTATTATCCCTGAATTATACACTTTTCTTTTTACAATATACAACAAAATTTAATTACAATACAAATTATATGGTTCAGCCATGAAGCAGTAAACAAAGAACTAATTTGTGTTCCTTCTGCACTTATCATTCGTTGACTAATTAGTTTCTCTATGAGACTCCAAGTGACTCTTATAAAGAAGAACCTCCTAAGGACACAAAGGTTAATTTTGAAGTGATTACAAATATTCTGCTAACATTATAATTAATAGTCATGCTTAAAACACAGCAGTCATATGCAGCACCAATAAGTAGCCTCTGTTAATTAGCCCAGAGTATTGGACTCATTCAGGTTTCTTTAACTTTTCACTGTTCAATCAAATGGACTTTGAAGCGGAATAATACTGGTTTAAACAATGAAGCTGATAGTTACTTTAGTATTTGAAGAGGTTTAACCTTTCTAACTAAATACATCTTACATTTAAATAGTGCTTTTCATCCTGATAGATCCCCAAACACTCTATAAATGTCAGGCCACCTCCTGCTTTCATTTACATGGATGTAAATAGATCTTACACAGATGTACTCAAATTACTTCCTCAACCACTGAAATGCAGCTAACTTGGGAGGGAAATGTAGGAGCAGAAAGGACAGATTACACAGTGCAAAGTTATATTGATATTAGGCACAATTTGTTAAAAAATGCTACAATAGTTTAGTTTGCACTGATGTTGCAGCTGTGCTGGTCCCAGCATATGACAGAGACAAGATGGGTGATGGAATAGCTTTTATTTGGCCACCTTCTGTTGGTGGATGGGACAAACTTTCAAGCTTCAGAGAACTGGTCTTCAGGCCTAGGAAAGATCATCATCATCGGTGATCCCTCGGGGTTGAGGATGATCTCTTTCACAGGTTTTATTTTTCATGGGTCCTTCGGTGGCTGAGGAGTCCAATCCTTGAGCCACAGGTTCATTGGCAGACATTGCAGGTGGTGTCGGAATATAGGGTTAGGCTGCGATTGCTGTGTGACAGTTGTCTTTTCTTTCTTTTTCTGGCGCTTTTCTGCAACCAGGGCAAGGCGATTTTCCTCAAAAGTGAATGTTCCCTTTCTAACAAGTCTTCATCAGTTATCCCTTTCCTGGGCTGCTGTCTCCCACTGTGTGGTGTCGATGTCATATCTCTTGATGTTTATCCTGAGGATGTTTTTAAAGCATTTCTTTTGGCCTCCCTGTTTCCTTTCGCCTTTGGTGAGCTGGGCATACAGCAGTTGTTTTGGTAAGCGTACATCAGGCATCCACACAGAGTGACTGCTCCACCTCAGCTGGTGCTGGATAATCAGGGCCTCAACACTGAAGATGTTGGCCTCTGTGAGGACACGGACATTAGTGCATTGAGGCTCCCACTTTATGTTGAAGATCTTTTGAAGAAAGTGCTGGTGCTGACATTCCAGGTTTTTCAGGTTTTTTCTATAGGTCATCCAACTCTCACAGCTGTAGAGGAGAGGTGGGATTACCACTGCTTTATAAACTAAAAGTCTAGTATGTGTTGTGATTGTTGTACACCCCGTGAGACAGTCTGCCAAAGGCAAGGCTGGCATGGTGAATTCTGTGCTGAATCTCGATGTCTATGTCTACCCTCTGTGGGGGGTGGCTGCCAAGATAGGCAAAGTATTCTACATTTTCCAGTTCTTCTTTGTTGATGTAAATCTTCCTTGCTGGGTCTGACGATTGACCGGGGTCTGGCTGGTGGAGAACTTTTGTTTTGCTGATGTGCAGAGTTAGCCCTAGGCTTTTTGTAAGCATCAGAGAAGCAATTAAGGGCTGTTTGAAGATCCTCCTTTGAGTGTGCAACTACAGCACAATCATCTGTGTACTGGAGTTCAGTTATTGTTGCCGATATTACTTTAGCTCTGGTATGGAGACAAGAAAGGTCAATCTGATATTGGATGCCAGTGCCCTTTGGCAGGTGGCCTTGGGTTAATGTTTTCATAGCTGCTAAGAAAATGGATGAAAGGGTGGGTACCCAGTGTACAGCCTTGTTTTATGCCAGTTTGGATGACAAAAGGCTCAGAGGTAGAGCCACTGCACAGGATGGAGGCAATTATCTGGTTGTGGAGGTGTCTTACAATGGTGATAAATTTGCTTGGGCAGCCAAACTTTGACATGATTTTTCACAAAGCCTCACAGTTGACAGAGTCAAAGGTTTTGGTCGGATCAATAAAGGCCATATACAGCTCCTGGTGTTGTTCTTGACATTTTTTCTGGATCTGCCTGGCTGCGAAAATCATGTTGGTTGTGCCTCGTGATGATCTGAAGCCACACTGGGACTCCGGAAGTACTTCCTCTGCAAGAGGGAGCAGGCGATTCAGTAAGCTTCTAGCAAAGATCTTCCCAGCGATGGAGAGGAGGGCAATGCCTCCATAGTTGCCACAGTCCACCCTGTTTCCCTTTTTGAAAATGGTGACGATGATAGCATTATGTAAGTCAGCTGGGATTTCTTCGGGTGCCAGATTTTGAGGAGCAGCAAATGAAGCTTGTTAGTCAGTGTTTCTCCCCCCACTTTCAGTACTGCAAAAAAGGACCTAGGGGTTACAATGGATGAGAAGCTGGATATGAGGAGCATTGCCAGCAGATCAAAGGACTTGATCATTCCTCTCTATTCGGCATTGGTGAGGCCTCATTTGGAGTACTGTGTCCAGTTTTGGGCCCCACACTACAAGAAGGATGTGGAAAAATTGGAAAGAGTCCAGCAGAGGGCAACAAAAATGATTAGGGGGCTGGAGCACATGACTTATGAGGAGAGGCTGAGGGAACTGGGATTATTTAGTTTGCAGAAGAGAAGAATGAGGGGGGATTTGATAGCTGCTCACAACTACCTGAAAGGGGGTTCCAAATAGGATGGACCTAGACTGTTCTCAGTGGTGGCAGCTGACAGAATAAGGAGTAATGGTCTCAAGTTGCAGTGGGGGAGGTTTAGGTTGGATATTAGGAAAAACTTTTTCACTAGGAGAGTGGTGAAGCACTGGAATGGCTTACCTAGGGAGGTGGTGGAATCTCCTTCCTTAGTGGTTTTTAAGGCCCAGCTTGACAAAGCCTTGGCTGGAATGATTTAGTTGGGGATTTGTCCTGCTTTGAGCAGGGGGTTGGACTAGATGACCTCCTGAGGTCCCTTCCAACTCTGATATTCTATGATTCTATGATACTTCAGCTGGTATGCCATCAGGACCTGGTGCTTTATTGTTCTTCATTTGTTTAATTGCTTTGCAGACCTCCTCAGGTGTCGGTGGTTTGGCAAGAGTTTCCCAGATTGGGTGCTGAGGGATGGAGTCAGTGGTGTTGTCAGTCACCGTCAATTCTTGATTTAGAAGCTTTTGGTAGTGTTCCTTCTACCGCTCTTTGATGGATTTGTTTTCTTTAAGAAGGGTACTACCATCTTCAGATCTCAGAGGTGTGAGGCTGCATGAAATTGGTCTGTCTCACAAAACAATCTCCGCATATTATGTCTGTCAGCGAATGCTTGGATTTCTTTGGCTTTATCCTCCCACCATTTGTTTTTAATTTCTCGGATCCTCCTTTGAACTTCAGCTTTGAGCTGATGGAAAGAGCTCTGCTTCTGACTGGATAGTGGTTTTGCCAGTCGCAGAAAGCTTCTAGTCCAAAAGGGCTGTAATCTCAATGTTGTTATCAAACCAGTCCTGATGGCGTCAGGTAGCAAGGCCAATGGATTCTTTGCAAACCTCATGGATGGTCTGTTTTAGGGCTTCCCAGTCTTCTTTGACACTTGTGTTGTCATTTCCAGGTGTGTATATGGCCAGTTTTTCACTGAGGAGTGTTTGGAAATTCTCTTGGTGCAGTGAGGATTGAAATCTATGGATGTTATATTGCCATCTGTGTGATCTGGATTGCTTTCTATGTTTTGGTGCAATCCTGATGGACATGATTGACCTCACCAACTGGTGGTCAGCCCAGCAGTCATCTGCTCCTCTCATGACATGGGTGATTTGGACATCATTTAGATCCTGTGTTCTTACAATGACGTAGTCTAGGCGGTGCCACTGTTTTGAGCAGGGATGTTGCCAAGTTGTTTTGTATTTGTTGCTTTGTCTGAAGAGTGTGTTTGTGATCACAAGGTCATGCTCTGCACATTTGCTGAGTAGAAGGATACCACTGGAATTAGTCTTGCCCACTCCTTCCTTCCCAATTGTGCTACTCCATACATTAGAATCTCAGCCAACTCTTGCGGTAAAGTCCCCTAAGAGGATTATTTTATCTGTTTTTGGAATGGATGACAAAATTTAATCTAAGTCAGTGTAGAAGGATTCTCTGTTCTTCAGCATCAAGAGTTGGTGCCTATATACTGATGATAGTGGCAAATGACTTATTGACCAATTGGATGCAGAGGGTCGTTGATGCCAACAGGGAGCTCAGTCAGGCAGTTGACTAGAAGGTTTTTGATTGCAAAGCCAATACCATGTATTTGTCTGTTGCTTGCTGGTTTTCCTTTCCAGAAGAAAGTGTACCCACCGCCCTCTTCCCTCAAGAGGCCTTCATCTGCACGTTTTGTTTCACTGAGAGCAGCAGTGTCAATGTTGTATCCCGAGAGTTCTCAGGCAACAATTGCTGTTTGGGTCTTTCACTTTTTGATTCATCTAGCAGGATATGAATATTCCAAGTTGCAAGAAACATTCTTGTTTTTCGACTGCATTGGGAGTGATCCCTCTGGACATGGTTATCCAGTCAGGTATGGTGGGATAGCCTATGTTTGGGGCACCTTTTCTAGCCCCTTCCCCATATGGGGTGAGCAGAAGGGTTCCTAAAAAGGCCTGCTCAGTCATGACTACTGCTGTAGAAAATGCCCCCCTATCCCAGACCAGGGGCACATGACGACCATCTTGTGGATCTGTGACTAGGGACTCCTGGTGATCACTTCACCTATTCCCATCACCACTTGCCTTTCACCGCAGGACTTTTATGAGTGGAGTGGGGAAAAAGTTATTCCTGTGGAAGAAGTGTGCATGTGAGTAGTTTAATGTGGGGGGAGCTGTTGCACACCAGCCGCCACACAAATCTTGGTGGAAGAGGCACCTGTGTCTGGTGGCAAGGAGGTCCAAGATGACCGGGGGTTCTCCTCCGTTGCCACCTTCATCCACCTTCACAGCCTTTGAGAGGTGATTCTGCTTCATCCGCCTGTTCTGCCACTGAGGTCTAATACTGGGTTGTGTTGTGCTGGGCTGCACTTTGTCTGGTACCTTGCCTCCGATCTTATTGCCATGGGTGACCCTACCAGGAGTACAGGACTCCAGACGGCATCTCTCTTAGAGTCTTAAGTATACACAAGCTTCTCTACCACATCAAGGTGGCAGCCCAAGGAGAGGTATCCAAAGTGCCACAGCAAAATACAAGGTGGAACACATTCTTAAACATAAGGAGTTCACAAGTGTTGTAGGAGACCATTTAAAATGAAGTGGGCAATTAATACCTCCGCAGTTATAGGACAAAGAATGGTTAGTAGGTAGTAGGGTGTCTTACAAATTGTAGTAATGAGCCATAAACCAGTGTCTCTGTTAAATCCATGTTTTTTGGTGTCCAGTACAATTACAAATCCTTCTAATACTTCACCATAACTTCAACAAGTACCACCCATCCATCCAATTCTCTGTAGAACACTCAATATCAGCATCTGCTTCCTGGACATCATGATCAGCTTCAACAATGGAATACTACAAACAACTATATGGAAGAAAACATGGATCACCACATTTACCTCCACAGATCCAGATATCACCCCAGACAAACCCAAAAAAGTATCTACAGCCAGGTACTCAGACACCACAGAATATGCTCTAAAGAGCAAGTCTGGGAGACACATCTTAACACATTTAAAAGTGCCTTCACCAATAAAGTACAGTCCACCAGAGAAGCAGATCAGATTCTGCAAAGGGCTAACCAAATAAAATCCAAGAAAACCTGCTTCAGTACTGAAAAAAACTTCCACCAATTGCACACCCCTAGTAGTCACCTACCTCCCCACACTGGAACCCATACGGGATATTATCAAACAGTTACAACTCATAGTTGATATGGATCACATCCTGAAAGCAATTTTCCCCAACCCACCTCTTCTGGCCTTCAAACACCCCCCCCCCCCAATCTCACCAAGCTCCTCATCAGAAGCAAGCTCCTCACAGACCAGGACACACCAACTAAAAGCAGCGTTCCCAAAACAACAGATGCAAAATGTGCAGACATATCTCCACTGGACCAATAAGAGATCTTCCATGACCTACCTGGTCTCTCTCACACAATAGTTTAGGACAGAAAATGAAGAATACTGCATCCAATTGAAACTCTATGGGAAAATGAAGAGGAAGAATGTAAGTATTCAAGCTGGAACTTACCCAGGATCATAGTTTTAATCATATCAAATTTTTGAAAAGTGTCATGGAATCTCTGATTACAAACTGTCCAGGTTTTTATGTACTCTGGGTCTCATTCTGCTCTCAGTTATGCTTGTGTAAAACTGAAATAATTCCATTGCCTGTATTTGACAGCTTGGTTATTGTGCTGATGGCACTTAAGAAAATAGACTGTGGGTTATCCAGTTTGGTTTACAATGTGAACTGAAGCTCTAATTCTGACTGTTAGCTCTTAATATTGGCCTTCAGTGCTGGCTATTGAATATTCAGTTCTTGGATGGTGAAAAAAAATCTTTGGCAATTTAAGCTGTTTCAAATTATTGTTCCTTAAACGAGCAGTGGGCGTTCACCATCGTTATGCAGTTATTCAGGCCACTGTAGAGAAAAGGCTTATCCTGCACCTGCATGGAATTAGAGGCACATCACAGTAAAACAGTCAGTCAGCAGATGTGTCCACAGTTTGCAGCTACTTTCTCTATTAACATCTGTCATGTGTGCATTTTGCTGATATCTTGAATATTTAACTCTGTTCATGAGAACTGCTCAGTTCCTCTTATTTACTGTCATCTAGCTAACAAGGAGGCTTAAACTAGAGAACCTTTAATGTGCCATTTTCTTAGTCAGTTGTAAAATCATGAGAAAAAGGGGTGCCAAAGGTCACTTGCAATGGTATTTTTTCCCTTTTATGTCCCTGGCAGTATAAGAAACAGGTACGGATGGTATGCATGCAAGACTAATATGAATGTTACTGTAACCTTTGTGTGGATAGGTCCTTTTCTGATTAAAAGCAAATCAATTTGAAAAGGTAATAATCTTTTTTAATGTCACATAAAAAGATGAAACTCCTAACACACAGTATTTTTCTGTAATGTTTTAAAGTTCAACGACAAACTGTAATCAATTTCATAGACGGGCTTTAGTTTCAAAATTCAGTTTCAAAATCTTTTCCAGGTTTTTTATCTAATATGTATATGTATTTCCAATGTGACTATGAATGCTTGAGAAATGATCGAACACTTGTATAATTAGGAAACAGAAATCAGAACAGCTACTTTAAGAATAATGGAATAATTAAGGTACTCATATGTTAATTATTTTGGTGATTAAAAATGTATGCAAGCCATATGACAGTAGTTGCCCTTTTTAAAATAAAATGTGTTTTGTGTTACATTTGAATCATGTTGAATTGTTTGTTAATGCTAAAAATAGAAGAGTGACTATTTCCAGTAGGGGATTAATTATTTATTCCAGCATCCATATACATTCATTTATAATCAAAGATTTATGTATTTGTTCTAGCCTTTTGGAATTACTATGTCTTGTATCTCTGTCTTGGCATACAGGAACAGCTATTGGGTCTGGAGATTTGATTTTTTTTCAGGATGTTCAGCTTTGGAGAAAGAGTAAGATGTTCTGCAAAAGTACATGTAGCAGGTGTTCAGCGCAACTACACAATCTGATATAGCAATAGGAAACACTTCCCTCTTCCTCACTCCCCGTGCTATCCCCCCATCTAATAGACCTTACCAGCTTGGTATATTTTAATAAGTTTAATGGAAATTACAGTGCCTTCTATTATACACAGAAAGGTTTGATATAAAACATCTTTATAGTGATACAACTTACATGCCCACTGGAGTAGTTGTACCACTTTAACTGTACAGTCATAAGTTAAAGTGGTAACACTTTTGTGTGTAGACAAGGCTTAGGCATTATGTCAGAAATAATACTAAAGATTAGACACTCTGTTTTGATAAATGCAGATGTTGGTGATACCTGGGACAAGTTTGTAAACCTCTTATGCCCACTAGTGACTCCCTGAGTGGTCCCATTTGTTTTTATAAGACTAATTGCTCAAGGATAAAAGTAAAAGGTTCATAATCTGGTTCTTGGTAAAATGAGCGTAAGATGAATACAGGTTCTCAATTTGCTTTTAGCAGACATATTCAGGATGCCATTATATCTGATACTTTCACAGCATGTATCTGCCCTCATGATATTTACATATCATAGCATCCTGGCCCTCCATCAATTGCATTGGGAAGGCAGAAAATGTTATAAATGTGACTCTTCAGATAACATTGAGATGATGTCAGTTCAGCAGTACTGCTGCAGAAGCAGAGAACATCCATAATCAGTCAATTGGGATTAGGTTGTGGCCTTCTTTATAGGTTGTGAATCACCATCTATATTGAGGACATATATATCTCACATGAAATGATACTGCCGAACTAGTAAAGCATCCTGGAATGGTGTCCTGAAATCTAAATCTTATAGCTTTTGCTCGGGGAAAAGGGATGCAAGAGAAGAGTTAAGGAAAATATGGCTTTCTGCAGTATTGCTCTATTTTGTCTTGTATAGAGGTGGATGGGAATTTTCCAATGTTTTTGGTCAGAAAATGACGAGTCATCAAACCCAACACTTTCTGCGGGAACATACCAGTTTTGACAAAATTTTCATTGGGAAAGATTTCCCAGTTCTAAGATGGAAGTTCTAATCAAAATCAGAGAGTGAGAGAGACCAATCCACCCTCCCCAGAATACCCCAATGGTTATGGCACTCGACTGGAACATTGAGGACTCGGATTCAAATCCCTGTTCTATCTGATTTGGAACAGAGACTTGAACCCATATTTCCTATATTTCAGGTGAGTGCCCTAACCACTAGTCTATTGGCTATTCTGGGGTGGGTGTCTCTGTCTCTCCTGTTGGAGCTGTTCCAGTTTGTGTAACTGATTAACTATTAATTGGAGCAGTGACTTGAGCCTGGTTTTCCCACATCCCAAGTGAGTATCCTAACCACTGGGCTTAGAATCAGTCTCTCTTAATGAGCATTTATTTATTTATACAAAGTGGCACAACTCCAACGGGAGAGATTGACCCACCCTAGAATAGCTAGATGTTTAGAGCAGTCACCTGAGATGTGGGAGACCCGGCTTCAAGTCCCTGCTCCAGATTACAGACTTGAACCTGGGTCTTGCACATCCCAGGAGAGGGCTCTAACCACTTGGGTGTGTGCGTGTGTCCCCTTACCCCTTCATTAAAAGATCCTGATGTAGAACAGGAAGAAATCTTGAAACACTTCATGGGAAAACCATTTCCTGCCCTGCTATAGTCTTGTATCCTTCCTTTTCTAGCAGCCAGTAGCTTATATATGGAAAGTCTCAGAGAAGAACTGAACAGGCTTATTAATACTGTGGCTAATGAGAGACTAAGTACATAATCTTGAAGTCATGCCACAAGAAAGGCAATGTTTGAGGGACTAGTCAAGAAAAAACTGATTTTGTTAGAGGAGCAGTTTTGGAGTAATTGGGGAGAAAAATGCTGTTTTGTAGAAGTCCATGTAGCAGGGATTCTGCCCAGGGTGTGTTTTATTATGCAATGCATTTAGGGAGCCCAATAGCAACACAACAGCCAGTTCTGATTATCCGATAGCTTTTCTAATACGTCTAGAGGACAATCATCAAAACTGATCATGAAGCAATTTATAAGAATTGGTTTAGGAGCCTTGAAGAAGACAGTGTTTCACTACTCTTAGAAGGCTACAACAGAAAATAATTGCCAGATTACAAAGAGCTGACAATACTTCCTATGGAAATCAAGGTGTCTTCTCTCTAGTCAAAAACTGAGCTGCGGTCTACACATATGACATCTGGCTGCCCACTTGCCTCTCTACATTCCCAGAAAATTAGATGTTCTCTCAGTGGTGATAAGTCCAGTACCAAACATATTTGTTTATGTAGCCCTACGGTGGAGCTGGGTGGGAAATGATTTTCCTGCTCCACGAACATTTTCAAGATTTAGGAATATTTTCCCATTCCAAATCAAGACAAATCAAAATATTGAAGCTTTTTGCAGATTGAAAATCTGAAAATAATTGAATTCAGATCCACTGAAACATTTTGACTCTTTTACTGTTTTAAAGATTTTGTAATATAATTAGCTTAAACTCCAAAAAGTCATTTTGAACTGGAAAAATGAATTTTTTCATTCTGAAAATGTCAAAAAGGACATTTTGACAATTTTGAGGCTTTTTTCCAAAAAATTGAATCAAGAAATGTATTGAAACTAGCCCCTTCCGACAAAAAGATTTTTGAGGAATCATCATGGTTGCTGAAAAAATTTTATTAAAAAAATCCTGAGCAGCTCTACCCAATAACCACACTGTAGATGTGAAGTAGTGAAGATATGAGTAGTAGTAGTGTGATGGCCCACGCCCCTAGGGTCAGGGCAGCGTGACCTATCGGTCATAGTCTATAAAGCAGCCCTTCAGTGCAGGGCAGCATGGCCTAGCGGTTAGAGTCTATAGAGCCGCCCTTTGAGGCTGGGCAGCGGGGCCTAATGGCTGGAGTCTATAAAGCAGCCCTTTGATGCAGGGCAGCGGGGCTTAACAGCCAGAGTCCATAAAGTAGCCCTTAGGCACAGGGCAGCGCAGCCTAGTGACCAGAGTCTATAGCATTGGGACACCCCTTATGGGGGACCCGGGCCCACCCGACCCAGGGCCCTAACAGTGGCGAAGCGGCTTGCCACTGACTCAGCGGGGAGGTCCTACCGAAACACGCTGAGTTTCCCTGGGTGGGAGATACCACTCCATCACCCTCCCTGGGGCACTTCCTACCAGAGTCGGTGTTGGGGTTTCCCATGAGATGTCGGGTCCTCTGTGTTTGGCTGGGCCAGTCGTCTCCAAGTGTTCTTCCAGTCGCTGGGGTGCAGATAGGCCGTGGACGGCTTTGATTCCCGGTGCAGTCAGGGGTTGTGGCTGGCCCTCTGTAGGAGCTTCCCAGGCAGGTCCTTCCTCTGCGGCTTCCAGCCCAGAATGAGCTGGGCTCCCTCCCTTTATACTACTAGAGCACTTAGAGTATGCCCAGTCTTGCCAGGGAGGTGGGACTTCCGCTGTCAATAACATGGGCTTAACCCTGTCTGGGCTAGTGCAGGATAAGCAGACCCCATCACAAGTAGTAATAAAAAACCCTACAAGAGCTGACAAAACATTCCAGTGCACAAGCCACCTCATATCATATATATACAAAACAGCAGACTAAGAAGTCATTTAAATTGCCTAGAGGAATACTGATTAGTGAAATATGAAAGAATTCCTTTTGTTGTGGCTTGTCCAGCAGCCGCAAACTGACGATTACTATAATTTAATAGCTAACTCAGAAAGTTTGCAAAGATCTACATGTACACACACCTCCAAAGCTTGCTTACTTCAAACCACCTAGTTTATATTAAGTTTATTAATAATGTTAAATTAAAGCCTAGAGTTACATATCCAGAAGTACACTGTTGTTCAGCAAGATGTCACTTGTTAATAACTTTGTAATGCAGAAGTTGCAAAATACAGCATCATATATGTAATGCAGATTTATCTTTTGAGGTCAGTGTACTGAATCAAAAAATAAATAAGCATGCTATTCATGATATCTATACACAATTTAGAGATGACAAATCAACTATTAAAACAACAAGGAGTCTGTTGGCACCTTAAAGACTAACAGATTTATTTGGGCATAAGCTTTCGTGGGTAAAAAACCCACTTCTTCAGATGCATGGAGTGAAAATTACAGATACAGGCATAAATATATATTGGCACATGAAGAGAAGGGAGTTATCTTACAAGTGGAGAACCAATGTTGAAGGCCAATTCAGTCAGGGTGGATGTGGTTCACTCCCAATAATTGTGGAGGAGGTGTCAATACCAAGAGAGGGAAAATTGCTTTTGTGGTGAGCCAGCCATTCCAGTCCCTATTCAAGCCCAAATTGATGGTGTTAAGTTTGCAAATGAATTGTAGCTCTGTAGTTTCTCTTTGAAGTCTGTTTTAGAAGTTTTTGTTGTTGAAGAATTGCTACTTTTAAATCTGTTATTGAATGTCCAGGGAGATTGAAGTGCTCTGCTACTGGCTTTTGTATGTCACCATTCCTGATTTCTGATTTGTGTCCATTTATCCTTTTTGCTCTATGTAAAGTGCTACAATTCATTTGCAAACTTAACACCATCAATAATAAATCTGTTAATCTTTAAGGTGCCACCAGACTCCTTGTTGTTGTTTTTGTGGATACAGACTAACACGGCTATCCCTCTGATACTTGAAATCAACTCTTAATCACTAAACAACATAATCTGCCAGTATCCAGAGATGTCATCAGATAAAACTAGTCTGATGCCGAAGTTATACCAATTGTAAGTATCAAGGTCTGAACAATTAGCAATTTGGGATAAAATCAGCAATTTGGGATAAAATCAGCTGAGGTGGTATTCACAAGGGGGACTTGCCTTTCAGAACCCTGCTGTCTAGTGGATCTCACAACCTTAAGATAGGCACCCAGGCACTCCCTACAATTAATGGGGAGAATTGTAGTCCTCAGAATAGGATTCACAAAAGCCAGCAAGCTGAGTGGGGAGCTGTCTCAGCTCCTAGCATGCACCCCTTTCTCACCACCCACAAAGACTACTATGAGGGGAATTCAAGCCTCTGTGCTCTGGATCCCCAGGGTGTTTCAAGCTTCTGGAGCTTGAACGAAGTCTAGCCATTGCCCCAATCTTGGAGTCCCTAGGCATACCCTTAGGGCACAGAGCTTCTTTCTGCCCCCAGTCCCCGAGTGTTGGAACCTGCTGTCCAGCCACCTAGCCCTTCTGTGTGCAGGGCTGACTCGGAACTCTCCAGTACTTAAACACACCTGTCCCTCAGAACTCCACCCCGGGTTTACAGTCTCACTCTTGCAGGGGCATGCAGCAGTTGTGAAGCAGGCAACATACACGCACTTTGTACAGTCCAACACCTTTATGCTCTTTACTTCACAATAAAGCACAGGAGAGTACAGATCATACAAAACATCCTAAATGCAATGTCCCTTACTTGCTCACCCTTCCTTTGGGAGTCCTTGGGGATCATCCGTGTTCCATCAGGGGCAGACAGGCAGGGTCCTCTGCCCCCTTGCCTGCCCTGCTCCCGTAGGAGCCTCCCTCATCTTAATCTGGTGCAAAATGTCTGTTGCCCGCCATCCCTCAGGAGTCCATTTATAGTTTCCTGCTGGGGTCACCTACTTCTTAAGTTCTGCCTTTAGTAATTTTCTATTCTTGTCAAACTGCCTCCCCTTCAGACAAGAAGAGGAAGAAGTGTCTTCTGGTCACTCACCATTCTCTCTGGCTTAGCAGAGACATGACACAATTCTGCAAATTCAGTGGGGGATCTACACACATAAACTTTCCGTGACACAATGGTTTCATGATACAATTTCATTTACAATTCTCCCAATTTATCACACAAGACTGCTGGGTTCTATGCCTGATTCTTTTATATTGTGTGATCTTAGGCAAGTCACTTCACTGGACCTCAATTTGTGTGTCTAGAAAATGAGTGTAATAATAAATATGTATCTCAGAAGGCTGTGAGGGTTAATGGTTTGTAAAGTGCTTTGAGATCCTCCTATGAATAGTGCTTTATAAGAGCCAAGTATTATGATTCATACATTGTCTTCCGAAGGACTTAACATGAGGATATTATCATTTGATTGCTACTGGTTATATATATTAATGGAACTCGGAACACTTGAATGTTCCATGGAAATTATAGTGCTTTCTATTCTACTGGGTGGTTTTACTTTGCAAAACTGATGGAATTTACAAGTCAGTTAGAAAGAGAAAAATGTAAGTGCTTTCAGAAGGGAGAAGCTAAATATGTTGTAAAATTAGAATATTCTACAGGTGTGTGAACCCACCTGAGTCTGACTCATCCACCATTGTGGAAAGTTTCCCATCAGTCTAGTTCTCATTCAAACTGTACACTGTAAATTTATAAATGGCTTATGTTCATGCAAATGGAAAACTCACTGCCTTTTTTTCTTCCCTTGTCCTACCCTTTAGTCTGATGGCATAATTGAACTCAGATAATCAAGGGAATTTCTCCTTGGGTAAGCAGAGGACAATTACATCTTGCAAAATATTAATTGATAATGCTAGGTCAAATTCCCATTAACTAGGGCTTAAGCAGGCAACAGTGTGTGTTGTGGGTGGCTGTTCAGGAATAATACATTACATCTTAGTTTGAGGACACAAGAGAATTCAGATTCCAGTGAAACAATAAATTTCCTTTTGTAAAAGAAGGAAACATTTATGTTAGGCCAACATTAAATGCTAAGAATACTAAGGTACTTCCCTCTGATTGGGGATTTACAGGAGGAGCTGACTGTGTGTCAGCTTCTGTCTGGGCATGATACAGTGTAACAATCAGGCTGCTGCCACAAGATAACTTAGATATCAGTGAAACAAATAAATTTATCCTTGTAAAATTGGGAGATGCTCATCTCAAGGTAAATAGAAAATAAAATAAGTTCTCAAAGGAATTGCAGAAGGTAATAAATGTAGCAGGCAATTGCCTGCTGGAGTCGGACACAATACTTTTATTTTTTCCTAGGTTTTTCTAGCTGACCAGAGAGATCAGTTTAAATGCAGCCTGCCTTTCTTGAGAAATGATCTCTGAAAATGGCTTCTGCAGAGCTGAACTGTACCGCCTCATCATAAGGGTTAGACTCACCCAGTTAGGAATATGAGAAATGCTTTGTGACTTGCCCCATTTGACACATCCCAATGTTTCAAAGGCAAAACACACTATGAATATCAGCCTAAAAAAGTTTGTCATGATCTGAGAGAGAGAGGGAATAGATGCAAAAAGTTCCTATAGACAGTTTGGCAGAGAAAACAATTGATCGTGTTACTTGGGTGAGATTCAAGCTTGAACCATGGCTAATTTTGAAGACTTCTGAGGTTCATATCAAACTGTTGATACCTTGCTAGTAGATTCTTTGGTTAATCTGCTTTTGCTGTGGAGAAGAAAAAGTGTATTGCATATGATACAGACAATTCAGTGTTCGTACTTTCCTGCTGTTCACCATAATCCACAAGAAAGCAAAATGTCACTCATGCTAAAAATAACATGAACCAGATGTACTTCATTTGGGACCACCTACAAAACATTACTGCTTAGTTGCTTAAGCCCTCCCAGGTCATTGGTATAGAGGGGCCAGATACGATGTTTCTGCTTATCACCAGCTCTTCTATTTATACTCTGATTTTCTCTCTCCTCTTTCCCCTTTTCTTTTTTTATCATTTTCTTCCTCTTTATTTAGTTTTCCTTTTATGGTATTTCTTCTTTCAACGTATTTGCCTCATGTGAATAGTTTCATGTCGTTGAGAAAGAAAACTGGTATTTTATGGGGGTTTTTTAAACGTAGGCTGTTTAAACCCTTTGACTATATAAACATTGTTTTTTTCTGTATTTCTAGGGCAAGAAAGAATTCTATGTGCTCTTTGTGTTAAGCTTTACATGCAAGGATTTGCTTGTGTGTATCTCTGTATTGTATTCAGTTCTTGTAAAAATAAATGAAGCTTTGGGGGAAGGATGGAACGAAACCTTGCATCTCATGAGGTTATTCAGCTGAGCAATAAATATATTAGATTCTGCTCTTAAATTTCTCTTTTGGAGATAGGCCAATGCATTAAAAATGAATTACTATGGTTTAAAGGGAAAGTGGGGTTAAAAAAGGAGAAAGAACCTAGTTGTCCCCTTCATGGCATCTTTTCCACAATAGCAGGTATTAGCCCCCAGTGTTTTGGCAAACTTAAAAAATGGATAATTGTATCCTGCCTTCTCAAATTCCCCTCCAGCTTTTATTTTTCTCTTTCTGACCTGAACTATTATGCAGATGACGATATACAACTCATAGACTTTAAGGCCAGAAGGGACCATCATGATCATCTAGTCTGACCTCTTGCATATTGCAGGTCACAGAACCACATCCACCCTCTCTTGTAATAGATCCATAACCTCTGGCTGAGTTACTGAAGACCTCAAATCATGGTTTAAAGACTTCAAGTTACAGAGCATCCACCATTTACACTAGTTTAAACCTGCAAGTGACCTTTGCTCAATGTGTCAGAAGAAGGCAACCCCCCCCCCCCCCCCAGGATTTCTGACAATCTGACCTCAGGGAAAAGTCCTTCTGAACCCCAAATATGGCAATCAGTTGAACCCTGAGCATTTCAGCAAGACCCACAAACCAGATATCAGGAAAGAATTCTCTGTAATAACTCGGAGCCCTCCCCATCGAGTGTCCCGTCTCCAGCCGTTGGGGATATTTGCTACTAGCAGTCACAGATCGGCTACATGCCATTGTAGGCAGTCTCATCATTCCATCCTCTCCAAAAACTTATCAAGCTCAGTCTGAAGCCAGTTACATATTTTGGCCCCACTGCTCCCCTTTGAAGGCTGTTTCAGAACTTCACTCCTCTGATGGTTAGAAACCTTCATCTAATTTCAAGCCTAAACTTGTTGATGGCCAGTTTATATCCATTTGTTTTTGTGTTGTTTTTCCATGCATATGGCTATACTAAAATTTGCATTTAGCACAGTGTAAACCATTTGAAGTCTTCCATTGGGTAGAATGCTGCAGCTGGCTGGTATTTCAATTCCCAGCTTTTGTGTAAATCCAGCTGCAAATTCGTGAATTAACACATTGGCAGCAGGTAGGCCAAGGGCTCATGAATTAGTGCTAATGAATTTCACGTGAATTTTTCAAGGAATTCCCTTCCAGCTTCCAGTGCCAGAATTAAATGGGTGGCTGCATGCACTAATTCTCTTCTAGCCATTGCTGCATGTGCGCTGCTGAGGCCTTACACATGATAAAGGAGTGAATGGAAAGAGACGGAATAATGACTTGGCACTTATAATGAAGTGTTCTCTACATTTATTAAAAATACTTGTGTGTGTGTGCACAGGCCTGTTACCCAGTCTTTCTGTTCTCAGACTGTGCAGAAACCCAACAAGTAATAGGGAAACATGGGTTTTGTAATATCAGACAAATAAACACTTGTCTGGGGAACAAATTGTGTTAGCAAAAGCTCAGATAGTCTAGAAATAATAATGATTCTGACTATGAGATTAAGACTAATAACATTTGGGGTTCAGATCAATCAATTAAAGTTCCAGAGGAGACAGTGTGCCTGTAAGTATCTCCTGGGATTGAATGTTGTGTATCACTATATGGTACATGCAAGATAAATGCCATCCAGGACTCCACTCACTGAAAACTGATAACCAGTTGTGAATAAGATACCATTCTGTGGCTGCTTAAAATCACTGTGCAGAGCAAACAAAAGCTAAGGAGGCACAATGAAGTCAGATAATATCAGAGTATGATGTCTACAAGGGTGACTGTAGTAAATCTAAATGAAGTTTAGGTACAACAGAAATATTATTATTTTAAATCTAACTAAATAAGACACCTATCTCAGGGCCTAGGCACCCTACCATGGGATCATGGAATAAATACAATTAAATTAAACCTCAGCAGCACTGAATTCAGTTCTACCAGAACTCATCTAGCCAACCAGGTAGTCATCTACTTCCTCCACAATCTAATAAACATACCCTCAGCTCTCTATCAGGTGTCTTTTTCAGCATGTCTGGAAAGTCACCAAATTCAGGCTGTTTTGGACCAATGGGGTGAGATGTATCGAATACCCGAATTTATCAATTTAAATGCTCAGAGGTTTTCCCTGGTCCTGCTTTTAAGCTAGGAGGTGTTTTTATTCAGAGTGAAGCTGAATACAGGTTGAGTTGAACAAGTTGAACTTTATTAAACCCCGTGGACTTCTCTGTCTTCCTCTGATCATGATAAAGAGGCTCTGTACACGACCTAGGCCTAGCAGCAGTCAGTCTGCAGCCAGACAGCCTAAAGTTAGGTGGAGTGAGTTCTGCCTCTCAGTTTGAGGGAGCAGCCTGCTTTGTGTCTCTCTGTGTTTGGTTCCTGTGTGTTATTGTTCTGAATTATAAGAAATAAAGTAGTGTTACATTGCTACCTTTCAGCAAGAGTATTTATAATTTTTTATCTAAATCATCTGTGTGTATGCTATGAACATAACATGGGAGCAAGTTTCAGAATCTTGGGGCTGTCACAGGGAACACACTGCCAGCCACTCCCCCCCACCATTATAGTGTGGAGATCCAGCTTAAGTGTGTCTGCTGACTGCAGCTGTGGCAGTATGGCATGGGGAGAGAGGCCCAGATCATTCAGGGCTTTGTAGGTCATAACCAACACCTTAAACTTCATCCAGAGACCAATGGACAGCCAATGCAGATCCCAGAGCACTGGGGCCACGTGCTCCCAGAGAGCTGCTGTGCTCTCAATAAGCGAGATGCTACATTCTTCACCAGCTTCAGTCTCTGAATGGTTTTAAGGTATAACCCCATGAAGAGCACATTGCAATGTAGTCTAATATTGAGGTGATAGAAGCATGGATAATGGTGGTAAAGTCCACATCCAAAAGGAAAGGTCTCGACCTCTTAGCCCAGACATAAATGACAAAAAGCTGACTAGTTTACTGCCATATCATCATCAAACAAAAGAGGTCTAAAATCAAATCTAAATTGTGGCAAATACATTTCCTCAACTGAAGGGGCTTGTACTATTTCTACCATCTCCTCTGACTGCCTCCAGCCACCATTGTCACCTCAGTTTTATCTAGGCTGAGCCTCAGCCGGCTGAGATGCTGAACTGCATCATCCAAATCCGATGAGATAGAGACGTGCAGTTGGGTGTCATCAGCATCCTGAAAAGACCTCATCCCATGCCTACATAATAACTCTTCTAATGACTCCATACACATGGTGAACAGGAGTGGTGACAAAATGGGACACTTTACAACTCTTTGGGAAGAGGAGCAATTGCCTGCAACTACCCATTGAGAGCTCTGAGAAAAATAACAATGGCTGAAAACAGCTGGCAGGCTGGCTATGGTGTCTGAAAGAAGTAAAATTTTGAGACCGTTCTTATTCTGGCATATGATAGATCAACATACAAGGCACTGATTTATGAATTAACAAATGACACCTTCAGTTACATCCAATATGGGTTCAGTTGTGACCTCGGTAAGGAGTGGTGCAAAGACACACTAGTGGCTGAGCAGAAGTTTCTGCCTGAAGTATAGAACCTCAGGCAGGCACAATGAGTCTGGGGGTGAAATCCTGGTCTCATTGCAGTCAGTGATAATCCCACAAGCTTCGTGGTCCCAGGATTTTACTTTTGGAATTCAAAGGGAGCATAGCCACCTTGTCTTCCTGCGAGAGAGGATGTAGTATCCACTGTTTCTGCTGGGGGCCAGATCTGCTTGCTTTTGTGGAGATGGGACAGGACCATTCTATCTAATATAACGTTATCTAGGTTGTAATACTGCACCCATCACCATTGTATATGAGCAGCTCACAAGTTCCATAAAAATATTCATAATATCTTACTTGTTACCTTCCTGAATAAAAGGAGTAATCTGCATGTTATGTTTGGATTTTTAAATATTATTTATAACTGAGCCAGAAGGATTATCTTGGTTCTAGACTCTGTACCAGAAATGAGAGCACAATAACAAGGCCTGTATTCCAACAACTGTACATGCGTTAATTAGTTGTAAATCTTCCTGGTTTTACTTCTTGTGGTGTCTTTGTTTTGATTTAATATACATATACAGTGGAACCCCGTTTGTCTGATCTAATTGGGTCTGGGGCCAGATCAGATAATCAAAAACCTGGATAATCCAGAGAATGGGCAAAGACCTGTCAGCCCTGGGCTGTGGGGCTCGGGCTTCATCTGAATTCCAAGCCCCACTGCCTGGGGCTGACAATGGGAGCCCCACTGCCCAGGGCTGACAGCCTGAGCTCCAGTTCAGTTAATAGGGAGAGCCAGATAATGGAGGCTCAATTAAACAGGGTTCTACTGTATTTTTAACATCTAGGCTAGTATTCACTGCTGTTGTGTAAAGTAATGGCTGTACAGCTGGCAGACCAATGTTTTCTACACCAGGTGTAATTGTCTAATTGTTACCTTGTGTTCCTTCCATCTGTTGTATCGGTTTGTGTCTCATTATATACTTAGATTGTAAATTCTTTGGGGCAGAGACCATCTTTCAGGGACCGTGACAGGGCCTCTAGGTGCTAGCACAATACTAATAATAAGTACTCTTCTGTCACATGATGAATGGGAAGGTAATGCCCCTTGAAAGGCACTTGGGTATTACAGTAGTCACGGCAGTGTCACTATAGTTAAGGTTGCATCACGACTTCTGTTTAAAGATTGATCTTTCTAAATCCTCTCAAATTAACATGCTAAGTCAGATTCCTTTGAAATTTAGCGTGCCTCAGGAGGGTGCAGCGTCAGGTTAGTGACCCAAATGTGGGGTCATTTGAGCCAGGAATTCCAGAGATATAAGCCCTGAAATAATAGCCATTTTCCAAAAAGTTTCTAGATGGATTTTGTGTGTGCGTGTGCAGAGCTAGAGATCAACCTATTGCTGCGATGCAGGTCAAAATGGTCTCAATCAGTCAATT
The DNA here is from genome assembly GCF_002925995.2 of Terrapene triunguis. NCBI lineage: Eukaryota > Metazoa > Chordata > Testudines > Emydidae > Terrapene > Terrapene triunguis. The sequence goes on along the minus strand of NW_020664419.1, from coordinate 54,132,620 downwards.
TTTATCCAGGGTAGCGCATGGCACCCACTAAGTCTTTGGAGGACCCAAATTGTGAACATTATTTAAGAAAATACTCACTTCTTTGCTTGCATAGGTGTGCAGTCTGGAAGGAATGCTGTGAAGATGTGCCAATAAAGAAGAAATCCATGAGAGGGTTTCTGTGCAGCCCCTTATGCTTATCTGTGTTGTTTGAGGGAATGTGCCAACACCTTGCCACTGACTTTTCTAGTTCGACCCTTTGAACACCTGTACAATAGATTTAATAACTCATGTTGCTTACTACAAGTGGTTTCTGTTATAATGTGGTTTTATTTTATGGGGAGCTTTACTGTAGACACAGCAGAATAGTCAGTAAGCAGTCTAACCAAATGTTGTGTTGTGTTGTATTGGGTGGGGAGGAGCCGGAGACAGAGGATGGTGTGTGTGTGTTTTGAGAGGTCAGGACAGGGAAACAAGGAGTGGGGCTGTGGCTGTGGAGGGGCCGGGTAATGAAGATGGGTGGTAGGCAACCCTTGGTTTGGTTGTTTAAGAAAATCTGTATTTTAATAACCTCTCGGGGAGCGGGGCAGGGTTGCGGCAAGTGGTTCCTTCCTGATCTCAGCGCACATTAATGTGGCATTTCCAAAGACCCATAGTGTGCAACTCATGTACCTTGACCACTGAAGGAAAAGAAATATGCGCACTGCCATAGGTGGTTAGGGTCACGTTATAAGGTGTTGCCAATGTGTGGATTCTGGATGATTCCCGGCACAAGGTTGCAGGACAGCAAGGAGTACACTATGACCTGGGGATTGATGACTACAGGCTAATTTGGATTGAGGAGATGGCCTGCACTGGCATCATGTTGTGCACACTTTGCAAAGTCTAACTAGTGACTACGGTACATTGTGGTGATTCACTTGGGTAGAAATCATCTGGCCTCATTCCTGGTTTACACCTCATGCAACGTATGAGCGCAGACTTGGACTACCTCAGAGATTTATGTCCAGGAGCTGTGATTAGTTTTCTTTGATTTGTCTGGGTGTCTGGATAATTGCTACAATGACAATAGGAATGCTATTAATAAGAGTCAGAAGAACATTAATGAGAAAATGGAAGGTTCATGGCTGACCAGGAAATGTGTATTGTATGGCAAGCTGACACCTCGCTGTTTCTCAGAGATGGGATACGGGTAAGAGGATCTTTCTCTCAAACATAAAACTATCAGTATTTTGGAACAGAAATCCTGTCTGTGATTTCTCTTGTTGGCCCTGCCGCAAACTCCACCTGCCAACCATTCTGAAACATGATCCAGGCTTTGCATGTGAGTTGGGTTATAGCACGGGGCTGGAACGTTTATAGAAACATTTATATACCAGAGAGTGAAGACTTCATTTCCTGCATGTGATGAGTGGGGGTGGGGGTAGGTTTGGGTACAGTAGTGGCGATGTGGCCAGGTTGGAGTAGGGAATGCAGTGAATGGGTCGGAGTGGTATGGCTGGAGAGGTGTTCCAAAGCAGGGCTGCTGGGGGAGGGGAGAGCTGGCTGGCCTGATATGCAAACTGTGAGACAGGATCTGTACAACTGCCTAACCTCCTACCAACAACATAGTTTTTTCCTGTTATAAAAAATAGGAAATTCAATGGCAAAAACTACATTAATGCAGAGTTAAGGTTGCTTATTGGTATTTCATCCCCTTGCAGAATGCTGAGTTGAGTAAAACTTAAACTCATGAAAGCCAGGAAATGATCAGTTAACTGCTCTTTTCCAGCAATGCCACAATATCCCCCATTAGCACACATACCTTTACTCTGCCAATCCTACAGATGCTAAAATGTACAAGCTCTTCACCACCTTTTACAACCCATTCACTCTCACCCCCAGGATTTCGTCTAACACTCTTAAAGGACAAAAGGGGGAGCAAGAAAGGTTGCCCATACCACCTTCCCTGTACCCTCTTCAAGCAATGCCTCACTATGCACATAGCACACACTCGCCCTGGCCCTTGGCATTATAAGATTCAAGAGGTTCCAGTTCCTGGCATATAGTCACACATTTATCCAACTCTGCAGAAAGAATATCAGACATGTATAACTTCAAAACCACTTCACACCCTTTTACAACCCCTTACCCTTCCTCACAGAATACCATCTCAACTTACACTTTCACTTAACCATCATTAAAGTATTAGAATATTCTTGTATCCCAGCTCCCTACTGACAATACCCTTTATAATAAAACACTCTGCCTACCAAATATATAATGCATTCAGTTCTTCATTGAAAGGATGCATACTGTATCCTGAACCTTCAGCACATGCAGCAATTCCCTTTGGTGTCTCACATCAGAGGGTGCAAAACATAGATCTCCTCATTCTCATCTTCTTTACCAAGAAGGCCCAACTTCTGCCTCCACCTTTTAGTGTAAGTCACCCTGACTGCACCTGGAGTGTATGCAAATATTTCCCATTGACTACTGCCAGCTTCAGTGGAACAACGAGAAGATGGCATGGGCAAACTTTTTTCTTCCCCTCCTTTTCATCCTTTAATAGTGTTGGATGGAATCCTGTAAGTGAGAATAAATGGGCTTTAAAAGGAGGTGAACAACTTTTACATTTCAGCAACTGTGGGGTTGGTTGAGGTCTCTGTGTTAATGGGGCATTGCTGAAGGAGGTCAGAGTTAAGGTTGCATGATCAACTTTAACTGTGTATTTCCTAGTTTTCAGAAGTTTGAGTTTTGCTCAACTCAGCGTTCTGCAAGGGGACAACATACCAGCAAGAAACCTTAACTCTGTGTTAACATAGGTTTTTCACCCTTGCTTTTCCTGTGTAGTTTGGAACCTGCAGAGCTTCTCCCCATTATAATGCAACCCTAACTACCTCTTTTTCCAAAATATGCCATCAATTGCCTTTTAAACAACCATTTCAAAAAAGTTTTATGAAACAATGAAATAATTTGAAGTATTCTGTGCCCTATTTTAATAGAATTTTTAGTTTTGTTTAGTTGGTGGGGCACAGTTTGGAGAAGGGAACATCTTGTTAAGGCCTGTCAACATTTGGAACACAAGCGTTAGCACCTGTTCACATCTTTTGTAAACATGTTGGATATAATTACAATGCCATATGTTACCAACGGTTGACATAATATGATTAATATACAGTACTAGTGCCAGTCTTCTCACACCACTCAAGTGTTATGTAGCACTTAGCAACATTTCTCTAAACATTGACAGTCTGCTTATTGCCTCTAGGACATTTAAAACTGAAAAAGAAAATATATGGTCATTTGGTAAAATGATCTTTTTACTATTTTTTATTTTTTACATAACGAGGGTCAAGAACAACAATTATTTTCCCACTACTGAATTCCCCCACCCTGTTTTTAGAATCCAAGAATAAGTAAGCACAAACTGTCAATGATTTGATGCCCACAAATCACTTCTGTCTGGTATCAGTCAGGCTGTTAGCTCCTGGTGACTATTTGATCACTAAAATTACTCATGTAAATGTATTTATCTTTATGATTACCATTCCCTCACCCCACCTGTGTGTGCACTTATCCACCTGTGGCATTTTGTCAAAATCCTATACTGTGAACTCTCTGGGACAGAGACTCTCTTTGTTTAACTCCCATCTAAGATAATGGGGCCCTAATTGTGACTGGGGCCTCTGCATTACTACAGATTATAAATAAGTTTCTAAACACAATAGATGGTATGAAAAAGGCATGAAGATGAGACTAACATGATTTAAAAGAAGCAATTAAGGTAGATAAAGAGTACAGGGAGAAGCATGTTGGAAAGGACAGGGGCGGCTCTATGTATTTTGCCGCCCCAAGCACGGCAGTCAGGCGGCTTTCGGCGGAGCGCCTGCAGAAGGTCTGGCTGGTAACACGGATTCAGCAGCATGCCTGCGGGAGGTCCGCCAGTCCCGTGGCTTCGGCGTACCCACCCCCGAATTGCTGCCGAAACCGCGGGACCGGCGGACCTCCCACAGTCATGCCGCCGAAGGCTCCCTGACTGCCACTCCCACAGCGACCAGCAGGCCGCCCCTCGTGGCTTGCTGCCCCAGGCACGAGCTTGTTGCGCTGATGCCTGGAGCCGCCCCGGGAAAGGAAGGTACAACACAATTCCGAGAGTCATCTAGTGGACTAACAAACCCATGTAAGGTCAAGTGGTTTTTTTTGTGACTGTATGAGTCATTTGGAACTCGCGTCTCATGGAAAACCTGTGGTTGTTGCTAGACATGTATAGGAATTTATGAGAGTTGGGTCAGCTGTGAATTAAAGGCTCTTTGGATATTATTTTTGAAGCTGAAACTTTGGCCCTATTTCTTATTCTATCCTGGAAATAGCACTCCTCAAAGTACTACTTCTTGGAATGATTTTGTGATTTCAGTAGAACTAATTGGATGGTACTGTGCAACAGCTGTTAAGTGTATCTGCAAGGATACACATAGCATTGGGTTGTGTCAAGACCTGGAGAGGTAGTGACTATTTCACTCCTGCAACATCTCTAACCATAAATCCAGATTAATGTGAATATCCTGAGTGAGAATACTGATATGAAAATGAAAAATCCCCTAGCTTTTATCTTGACATAAAACTCAAGTTTTCACTGAAAGCTTTTTATCTGTCATCTTTTTCTCATTCATAGCAGTGATCTTTGAAGAACTGTCTCTGTAGTGAAATGCTACAGCACAGAGTGAGAGTTATCAAAAAGCAATGTTTGTTTGTTGAAATCCCTATCAACAGGACTTTGGAGAATGAAACATTTTCACTCTGAATTCTATGTCTGAGCAAACAATTCATATTAAATTTGGAAATGATGAATAATGTCTACTATAATATGTATTCATCTGCACACTTCTCCCCCACCCCAACTCCCTAAAGGATAGAGAACTCCACCTAAACCAGAAAATAAAACTGCCAACTATCTCTAGCAACTAAGTCTCATTGTTTAAGAAAATATCTCCTACATAGTTAAGTCCCACTTTTTTTTTGCTGGGGAGAAAGATATCTTTAGCCTATTAAAAGGAACATTATTTAAATAAGTGGTCATCCCCTAGACCATGTTAAGATTACATGTTAAGAGTCACACGAGCATGAAACAATGTTGCTAAAAGGAATCATCTCATTCTAGCTGTTGCTCAGCAGATAAAATGTCTCACCATCTCTTTGCTTTTTTTGTAAACTGTCTCTATACAAACCCTTGCAGGAGGTGTCAATGTTTGGAATGTTTTCACTTGACAGAAGCTGCTTGTGGACACAAACAGCTGGAACTGGCTTTGCCACCTTGACAAGCAAAAAAAAGTTTGATTTTTATATCAAGAACATTTGATGAAATAGTCATTCATTTTGACATACATCTTAGGTCAAGGACAGCAATTTTCTCATAGCACGGAAAAATCAAAGACATCTAAGAATAAAACATACAATGCCCATTTTTATTCCTCTGTCTAATTTCAGTATTAGTAGCTCTTCTTGCTTACTGTTATGAGTGATCTTACTGACTTCTACTGGCTACTCATGTGAGCTACTCTCCTGGGGATACCCAGGCAGATGGAGACCTTGTACTTCCTTCAATATATTGGGAAGATCTTCCTAAAAGTCATTTAAATTATAATCTCTGCTCAGTAGGCAGTTGCTCTAAAGTTGTCCCCACAGAGCTTTGAAGCGAGTGGCCTGTTCAGAACTTGTAAACAAGCTTCAATTAGAAAAGAAAGATAATTTCCAAAGGCTCCTGAAATTATTTACCATACATGAAATTCTCATTCCAGTGTCAGAACTAAGTAAGAAGCACCTCCAGCTAACAAATGGTGTTTCTGAATCAGTTTCAATTGATTCCTTGAGCAATAATGAGGGCTTTCAGCAGTTGAAGACATCTTCATTTTTCAAGAACACTGCTAAATCTTTTGCCACAAAAATGGATAATTTTGGCTTATCACTCATCAAAGTGTATCACATGGATGCTGTGACTAGTTTGTCCAGAGTCTTTTGTAATGGAGGAAAAAGAAAAGAGCTACACAGGATAAATACATTTGATAAATTTCATTTTTTTGCTACACTGTATAATATATACTAAACCATTGGGGTATCAATGTCCATCTTTCCTGTTAAAACTCATTAATTGTACTAAGCACATTGTCCCACTACAACACTTTTGTTTATGGCTTTCAACATTCTCTCCTACTTTTAATTTGTTGTTTTTTGCTTTCCAAATATAAATCATAGTCCTGAAGTCAGTAGGAATTTTACATAAGTAGGAAGGGCTAAGAAAAGATTTCAGGACTGGGACCATAGAATTTATTGCATTAATAATTCCTTAGCATCCACAACTTTGTACAGAAGGAAGTAGCACAGATTTCAAAATGTAAAGACAAAGGAAACTCCCAGAATAAAGTAGAGTTGTGTGAACTGGCTCAAATAAAGGCAAAACAAATTCAGATCTATTCCCCAAGCTGAAATTGTTTGAACTTTACTGACATCAAAAAAGTTTGGCTACCATGTTTTTAAAAGGTTTAGTTTAGGTTGTCCCATTTCTGGTTATGTGGTTAAAGCACTGCACTTGGAGCTCTGGGTTCAGTTCCTGGCTCTGCTACTTGACCTACTGTGTGATCTGTGGCAAGATGCTTAATCTCCCCATAGCACAGTTCCTCGTTTCACACATCTGGAACCCAAAATAAAACATGGATCCTCTATTTCACATGGGTAATTCATTAGTGTTTATGAAACCTCTCAAACCTTTGAGGTTCTCCCACCAGTAAAATAATGCACCACAACTGAAAATGCTGAAGCCTGAGAGCGGGGTTTTGCCATAACCAGAAGAAATGGTAGGTCTGTATTTGCAACCTATTTGTTTCAAGAAATTATTCTGGAGTCATTGACACTATTGTAATTTCTGAGATTTGTAGTCCAACTCTGTCCTAAATAATAGACCCTTGGCCTAAATGATCTTCTTGGATGCTTCACTAGCCCAAATTGAGAAACCTCTTGAAAGACAAGTTAGGACCTGAGAGATGGAAGAATACAACCCTGAAGTTGAATGACTTCATGAAGTATAATTGAGAGAGGTTTTGTAGGTCTGGTTCTAAAAACATAAATCCCACTAAGCCCAGATATTCATATTTTGTCATGTGTGAGAAAATGTGGAGGAGAAGGGAGAGTATGTGCAAAATTGCAACATTTTCAATGCAAATATGTGGTGTTCTATGCAAGGTGGGGAAAATTGATGGTTCATTTTAATTTCCATGTATTTCTACATTTTTTAATATAGCTATTCTTGACCATCCTAAGCAATCTTCATCTGTTCTGGGGCAGAAGTTGGAGAGAAGGGCGGGGCGGGTGGGAAATAAGAACATATTAGTTCATTGTCTTTTGTTTTTACCTGTGTATAAGTTGCGGTCTCTGTCCCAGGAATTTTATGGGATCATGAGGATCCTAAGGAGCATGAATAAATACCAGAATATTTTGCATAGAATACACTGTGATTAGACACTATAAATACAGAAACAGATCATTAATCTTTATTTGGCTCAGGTTTGTCTTCTCTTTCTGTGGGGTTTTATATATGCACTTATTGCATATTGTCCCAGTACATCTACCTGATTTTTTTTAATGGTAAAATGGCTTTTTGAGCCACGTGAACCTTTTTCTGGAAAAATCTTTGGTGAACACTTTTGTATATTGGTTTGTTTCTGTTAAAATATTATTGGTTTATGAAAACCAAAAATTGTTATCAAAAGCATGGATTTATTGTTGGGGGAGTTCTTAATTTTGAAAATAAAATTATGAAAATTTCCATGGCAATAATTGACATTTTTCTACCAGCATTAATCACCAACAAACTGATTTTACTATCTTTTAATTATAGCACTGAATTTCTAACAAGGCAACAGCATGATAAATCTAGTTCCCAAAGTATTTGTGTTTCTGATTTTTCCAGTCATCTGGTCACTTCTTAAGTCACTTCAAGTCACCTTCTTAAGAAGTCACCTTCTTAATACCCGAGTACTTTGATGTGGACACAATGGTGAAATGACCCGTAACTCGATGTAGGCTGTCCTCAGCCTACCCATTCCCCACCCCCGCAGGACTCAGCAGTCTCTGAGCCCTAGCTCCCTGTCTGCTGCGAGGGGGACAGAGGGTGCAGAAGGGTGAGGACCTCAACCTGTGAGGGCCACAAGGTCTGACCTCGGCCCGTGAAGGCCACATGGTCTCACCCTACCTCATGGGCCCAAGGCCCATCCCCAGGCTCTTGGAGAGCAGTTTCAGTATCTTCCTGTTACTTTATTTAATTGCTTAATTCACTGCTTTAGATTAGTTTTGCTGCCATGTTACACTGTGCTTACCTCTGTTTCCTCCGGTTCCTATTTTCCACCTTTTCTTCTCCCCTTCCTTTTTGTCTTTAGGACTTTAAAAGACATCACATCAAACCATGTCACTTGGGACTAATGGGGTGCTCTTTGCCTTTGCAGGTTGAGGAGATGCAACATTTTCCAAGTCCTGCGCACCCAAAGCAACAAATTTAGAAAACTCTGGCTTTTCAGTGTTGTTTTTTAGCCTTGAGAGTTTTTCAACAATCCCACTGCTCGAGAAATTCATCAACAAGAGCCTTCAAAAGACCTGCAGACAACGGAATATAAAAATAGAATTAAGCTCAGGACGTTCCACAGAATGCGTTTTTCCCTCAGGTTGGCATGAAAAGTTCATTTGGGTTTTTTTTTCATAATATTTATCTTTCTTTTTCTAGTTTTATGTTCAAGCTGGCATTGAGCTTTCATTGGGCATTAGCTAATTCTCGTCTTTGAGTTCCTTGACGTCTTGACTCATGAAACATTTGTCAGTCAAAATAAATAGTCCTTTTTTTATTTGACAAATCAGGCTACTCCATGTCCATTTGCTGACACATTGTGATAGTTTTCTCTAGCTTTCAGTCTTTCATTGTCAGGTAATTTCAGAACTGTATCTCTTCTATTATTTCTCTGCTCCTGGTTGAGGCAGTCTATTGTTTTTTTTTCTTCTCTAGTATTTAAGTTTCCTATGATGTTTATTTGAAGTAAGCTCTTTCATCATGAATTTTCTTTCTGTCTAAAAGTTATTTTTGTTATTTTTTTAAAAAAAGTTTATAATCTTACCTGTTCCTTCACATTTTAGAACACTGATCAGTATGCTCATTTTTACTAAACCTACCTAGAAATACCAAAAATGAATAATAGAACTGGTCAAAATTTTTCCTGATTTTTTTTCAATTGAATTTGAAATTCAAAACAGTTTTTGAATTTTTTTGCTAAACTTGTCCCCCATTTTCAACCCTCCTATAAAGCTATTAGGAAGTTTTCAAACTTCAGAATTTTGTTGAAATTTTTTAAAAATGGAATTTTGCACCCCCTCCTTTTTTTTTGTTTTTTTGTTTTTTGTTTTTTTTTACTAGTGGTGGATATATTCAGCAGTGCAATAGCTACCTCCACAAGTGCTCAACTTCCCCCTCCCTCCACAATCCTAGCTGCTTAAACTTCTTGTAATTCCTCATGCACCTCAACCACTAACTCAGCTGCTCAACCACCATGCCACCCCTCAACAAGAGACTCCCTTCTCAGCTGCAGAACCTTCCTGCTATTCCTCTTTAACAAGTGCCAAGAACTAATATACTTCTCGCCCAGCTTGCCAACATTTCTGCTATCTCAATAACCAACATCCAAATCCCAATTCTCAGCTGCCAACAATTCACAGTACCACTCCCCATCCCTAAAAAGTCTGGTCACCCTATCTGCCCTCCTTCCTAGTTGCCCTCCTTCCTCTTACTCATAAGAAGTGTCCAAACCCAATTAACTTCTCTAGGGCTAATCCCTTATGATATCCCCCCTTTCAGATAAGCACATGGTCCCAACCTTCTTCCTACTGCTCACCAACTTCCTGTCCACCAGCTCCCCACATACAATCCTGATTTCCTAGCCCTTGCCTGGTGAACAAATGGTCCATCTATCTCAAGATCCTTAAGAGTGGGAGCTAAGTATTAATTTGTATGTTCTAATAGTATTTACAGTATTTTATACAGTATTTTCAGGTGAAAATTTCAAAATACTTTACATCTCCCTGCTTGTATTATTTTTCTTTATTTCTCTACAGCAATGGACATTTCACTTTCTTGATCTTAACACTACCCAGTATCATACTCGCCTTTGCAGGTGGAAAAATGTCACGCTGATTATAGTCAGTCAAGTAGCATTATATTATCTTACACACACCATGACACTCAGTCTAAGTAATACAGGGGATGTGATGTCCTAGAGCAAAATGTGCATTTTGAAAATCTTTTATAATCTTGGTCACAGAAACTAATTTCAACCAACTCTCCCTCTGTCACGTACATCTATAATTAGTGTTCTATTAGAAACCATGGTTAACTAATATGACACAAAGCAGAAACAGCAAGGGAAGTGAAAGTTAAGGTATCCATCCTCCCTTAACTGCTATTATTACTCTTAACTATTGTGGGAGACAGACAAACATCTGAAATAATTTCTGAAGGGTGCATGCAGATATGTGAGTGGTGGGCAGACTGGTTCTGAGCCATTCTGCTCCTCTGAACGATTGGCATTGTTTGTGGTGGTTGCATTTTGTTTGCTCAATATCTTCCTGGAATAATTTTGGTTTTGACATGGAAGGAAAGGTGAAGCTGTTGGTCACTGAAAACACCTAACAATTTTTAGCTATCTTCCAAAGAGGCTTTTATAGGATTTGTGCTGAAAGCTGGAGGCTGTTGCTGCTGTTAGTACTTCAAGCTCGGATAAGGCACTGCTTGATTGAAAACAAGCAATTATGCAAAAAATGGATTTCTTTCATAAAACTAGAATCTCTACAAGAATCTGTTTCCACTATATATAAAATGTTGCCTCTTTCCCCCAGAGATTAAAAGGAGTTTGGAAATAAAGTAGTTGAGCTGCAAACTTCCTATGCTGGATACAGTGGAACATTCTAATTCAAGAGGGAAAAACAAACAAACCCCAGCACGGTAAAGATAGATGAACTGGTTTAAAAATTTAGGGTTAGGAGTTTGAAAATGGTTGGTTCCCTGACAATATAGAAACTGAGAAGATTGTTGTTTTCCTTCTGCTGTGGCAACAGTGTTCACAATTGTCAGGACAAATGGGGATTGCTTTCCTTATTTCTGCAAGGACCTTTCTCGGGAGAAAACCTAATAAATCTAACTGAGGACTATCCTGATGGTATGTGAATTGCTGATGGTGAGAAACAAGCTCCTTGCCATTGCAAAAATCCATTACCCACTTGTGAAATTTTTCAAAAAGCACCTTTGTGCTTGCCCCTCAAGCTTGGGGAGGAGCTCCCCACAAAGCTACTTCATTATCTTTCTTGAAATCCTGCCTTAAAACTCCTTTACCATTATGCCTGAAAAAACTTGACAGTGGATAGGCCGCTGCTGGGCACTGATATCACTATCTATCACGCTGACCAATATTGTCTTATTGTTTCCGGTAGCCAGCCGCTCATCTGTCTGACTGAATATCCAACTGTTGTACTTTGTCTTATATGTCGATTGTAGACTCTTTGGGTAAGGGACCATATTTTTGTTCTATGCTTGTAAAGCACCTAGCACAATTGGGTTTTGGTCAGTGACTAGGTGCTAAGGTTATACAAATAATAAGTATATTAGTATGTAATTTATTTAGCTTTGTGTTTGCAGACAGAACTTCAGCTTGTCACAAAATGCCATACACAGAGAAGCCTTTGAGCTTAGCTCACATGGGACTGGCAAGGCCAGCACCACAAAACTTGTTAATCAACAGTCCTTCAGCATATCTAGCATTGCCTGGTTAGTGCCTCAGTTGCAGCAGCAACCCTCCCCTTAGCCCCCCTCCGCCAGTTCCACTTCTCTATTACTTAGCAACAGTCTATCTTTCAAAAGGCAGTGGTTTAGTAGGCTCCAAGACTAATAGAGCTGATCAGAGGAGGCTGGAATAAACACACATGTGTAGTGTGATGGGGCAAGGCCAGATGGCTACAGTAAAGTAGTGAGGAACAGGTATGTTAGCCCCAGGCTAAACAAATCCCTGGTACCATGGTAACCAAATGGCAGTTGCTCTAGGTTAATCAAGACACCTGGGGCCAATTAAGATCCTTCTAGAAGGCAGAAGAGACAGCTAGATTGATTGGGACACCTGAAGCCAATCAAGGACTGGCTGGAACTAGTTAAAAGCCTCCCAGTTAGTCAGTGTGGTGTGGGTGTCAGGAGCTATAGGAGGGAGCTGTGCTGTTGAAGGAACGAAGTAGTATGAATCCATATCAGGTGCAAGGAAGGAGGCCCTGAGGTAATTGTGAAGAAGATATTGAGTGAGGGCTGCTGTGGGGAAGTACCCCAGGGAATTTTACACGCCCTATTTCCAAAAAGTCAGCTTTCATAGCTGCTAAGTTTAGGGTCCTGGGCTGGAGCCCGGAGTAGAGGGCGGGCCCGGGCTCCCCCCTCCCCTCCCTGATTGATCACAGATACTGGGAGACAACAGAGACTGTGTGAGGGAGGATTGTTTCTCCTCACCTCCCTTGCTGGTTTATGATGAAAATGGCTCAGTAGACTGTGACCCTTGCCTCTAGAGAGAGAAGGGCTATGTGGAGGGTCACAGAGAGCCTCTGATTCTAGCAAAAATCCATCAGGAAACGCAGGACCCACGGAGTCAAGGACAGAACTTTGTCACAACTGGTGTCAGGAGTGGGATAATCATTCACAGCGTGGCGGAAGAAAGAGGTTAAAAAAAAAAAGAAAAAAAGAAAAGAAAAAAAAAGTGCACTGGGGTTTTGGATTTGTTTTTGGTTTTGGTTTTTTTTGGTTTGCTTTGTATCACAATGGAGGAGGTGGTAAGAGCTCTGGTACAAGCCACTGCAGCCCAGCAGGAGGCCACCCGGGTTCAGCCAAAGGCGCAACAGGAGTCTATGCGGCTACAGCAAGAAACCAATCAATTATTAATGGGCCAGGCAACCCAAGATCATGCCCTCTTGCGAGAGGTAGTGGACCAGCTAAAGATCCTCACCACCCAGGCCCGGGGGTCAGATGGGATGCGAACCCTGAGGGCCACTGGTTGTCTGCCAAAGATGACATCAAAAGATGACATAGAGGCATATCTCCTCTCATTCGAAAGGACTCTTCAGCGTGAGACGTGGCCCCAGGAGCAGTGGGCCAGCATTCTCGCCCCTTTTTTGTGTGGAGAGGCCCAGAAGGCCTACTTTGACTTGCCTGCCACGGACGCCATTGACTATACCCGACTGAAGGCATAGATCCTAGCACGATCAGGGGTGACGGCAGCGGTACGGGCCCAGAGGTTCATGGAGTGGAAGTAGCAGGAGAACAAACCCCCGAGGTCCAGCTATTCGACCTCATACACCTCGTGGGGAAGTGGTTACAGCCCGAGGTGTGCAGCCCGGAGGAGATTTTGGAAACCCTGGTCATGGACGATTACATGCGAGGACTGCCACCAGATCGCCGCAAATGGGTAGGCCAAAACGATCCATCCACCTATGATGAGATGATCATGCTGGTAGAAAGACGCATGACAGCCAGGGAATTGACCCGACTACCCAAGGAAGGCCCCTTTCGAAGCAAGCACCCGACCCCAACCCTGGAAGGTGGGACAGCCAAACCCCTGGGGAGTCCTAGGTGGAGGAAAGGGGGGCTGAAAACCAGTGGGGACCTCAGAAGGAAGGGATTGGCCTGAGTGGGGGGAACTCTGGGACTAAACCCCCTAACCTCCGTGATAGGGGAGTGAGTAGAAACAATTATAGATGTTATGCATGTGGGGAGTGGGGACACATAGCAGCACAGTGTCCCAGCACTGAGGAGCCTATGCAATGCAACTTGGGGGATTGGGAGATCCCGTGCTCCCCTATCCACCTTGCAGGCATCGCATTAGCCCCGCATAACTACACCAGGCCCGTGAAGATAAATGGAGCAGAGACTACAGCGCTTGTGGAGTCGGGGAGTGCTATCACCCTTTTATCGGGTAATCTGGTAAAAAGTAGCCAGCTGCTACAAGCCAAACGTGTAGCAGTGACGTGTGTTCATGGGGCCGTGAGCCATTACCCCACCATCCCAGTGGAGATAGAGGTTCAGGGGAACCCCATTGAGGTGACAGTGGGCATGGTTCCTAAACTCCCATATCATGTAGTCATTGGGAGGGACTATCCACGGTTTGATAATTTACTCCCCCTGGAGAGACTGGAGGGAAGTGGGGACCCTGATGGCAGTGACTCATCATTGGGGGAATGTCAACCCCCAATGTTCGCTGAGATTTCTCAGGATCTATTCTCAGCCCCCCAAAAGGCCCGGAAGACAAAAAAAGAGAGGAAGGCTGCAAAAGCCTTGGGAACCCGAATCCTGACCCAGGGCCAGAAGACCGCCCTAGTAGGCAGAGGGACACGAGCAGCCATCAGAGAAACTACCACCATGGAAGGTGAGCCAGAGGCTGGCCCCAGCCATGACAGTGGTGAGCCGTTGGAAGAAGCAGAAGCTGGCCCCTGGGAGCTCAGACAGGTTAGTCCTAGGAGAGAGACTTTCGGGCGGGACCAGGCAGAGGACCCAAGATATGATAACGTCAGGAAAGAGGTGGCTGAGATAGATGGGATACCAGTGGAGGGGAAGGTCCAGGGTCCAGGACCTTACTTTATAGTGAAGAAAGATCTCCTGTACCACGTGGTGCAAATGCAGGAGCAGGAGATGCATCAACTTCTGGTGCCACGAAAACATCAAAAAGCCATATTGAGCCTCGCCCACAGTCACCTGTTTGGAGGACACCTAGGGGTAGAGAAAACCCAGGCACGGATCCTGCAGAGGTTCTTCTGACCAGGAGTACATGAAGATGTCCGGTGATACTGCACCTCTTGTCCAGAGTGTCAGCTACATAGCCCTCGCCTGCACTTATGGGCCCCTTTGATACCTCTTTCAATAATAGAGGTACCATTTGAACGCATAGTCATGGATCTGATCGGGCCCCTAGAGAAGACAGCTAGGGGCCACCAACATGTGCTTGTTGTACTAGACTATGCAACCCGATACCCGGAAGCCGTCCCCCTACGCAACACGGCTTCCAAGACAATAGCTAAGGAGCTAGTACAGATCTTTTCCCGGGTTGGACTACCCAAGGAGATACTGACTGATCAAGGGACACCTTTTGTGTCCAAGTTGATGAAAGATCTCTGTTCATTGCTCCACGTACAAGCCCTATGGACCTCTGTATACCACCCACAAACAGACGGCCTTGTGGAAAGGTTCAATAGGACCCTCAAGGCCATGATCAGGAAAGTAGTGAGCCGGGATGGGAAAGATTGGGATACCCTATTGCCTTACCTCATGTTCGCCATCTGGGAAGTCCCACAAGCCTCCACAGGTTTCTCTCCGTTTGAACTACTATACTGGCGCCACCCCTGGGGCATATTGGATATAGCCAGAGAAGCCTGGGAAGAGGAGCCAAATCCCAGAAGGAACATAGTCGAGCATGTACTGCAGATGAGGGATTGGATAGCCCGAGTTACACCCATTGTACGGGAACACTTGGAGAAAGCACAGGAAACCCAACGAACCCATTATAACCAGCAAGCAATGCTTCGACGGTTCCAACCAGGGGATCGAATGATAGTCCTGATGTGGCAAATTTACCACAGAAGAAAGTAAGCTGTTGGCCCAGTGGCAAGGATCCTACGAAGTGATCGAAGCCGTGGGAGAGGTAAACTATAAGGTGCGGCAGCCAGGCCGCAGGAAACCGGAGCAAATTTACCACATCAATCTTCTAAAACCTTGGCATGATCGAGAGGCATGCTTAGTCACCCAGGAGACCCTTCCCCAGGAGGATAACTTATATGAGCAAGTGAGGATATCACCCGACTTGACGCCGATCCAAAAGATCGAGGCAGCCGACATGATTAATCGCAACCGAGATATGTTCTCTACAAAACCGGGGCAGATGACTGAGACCTATCACCATATCCGCACGATCCCCGGAGCCAAGGTAACATTGAGACCCTACCGAATCCCAGCAGCTAAAAGAGAAGAAATCAAGGCCGAAGTAAAGAAAATGTTAGAATTAGGGGTTATTGAAGAATCTTACATGCAGTGGTGCAGTCCAATTGTTCTAGTGCCTAAACCTGACGGTACCATGAGATTCTGTAATGACTTTCGCCGACTGAATGAAGTATCACAATTCGATGCATATCCCATACCATGCATCGACGAACTGGTTGACCGACTGGGTAGTGCCCGATTCTTGACTACACTGGATCTGACAAAAGGGTATTGGCAGATTCCCCTGACCAAAGAAGCTAAAGAAAAGACAGCGTTCTCCACCCCGGATGGGCTATTCCAATACACCGTCCTCCCTTTTGGGCTACATGGGGCCCCGGCCACATTCCAGCGCCTCATGGATAAGCTGCTGCGCCCCCATACTAGTTATGCAGCCGCATACTTAGATGATGTCATCATCCATACGCCAGACTGGGGAACCCACTTGGAGAAAGTTGAGGCAGTACTGCACACCTTAAGGCGGGCTGGCCTCACTGCTAATCCCGCTAAATGCGCCATAGGGCTAGCAGAGGCTAGGTACCTGGGATATATTGTAGGGAGGGGCATAGTGAAGCCCCAAACGAATAAGCTAGAGGCGATTGAAAACTGGCCCCAGCCGACCCGAAAGAAGCAGGTCCACGCGTTCCTAGGCGTGGAAGGCTACTACTGACATTTTATTCCCCATTTAGCCACTAGAGCAAGTCCCCTAACAGACCTGGTGAAGGCCCGAGGTCCAGACATGGTGAAGTGGACCGATGCAGCAGAGGGGGCATTCATTGACCTTCGGACGGCCCTCTGTAATGACCCTGTACTTATAGCCCCGGACTTTAACAAGGAATTTATCTTACAAACAGATGCTTCCGAGGTGGGGTTGGGGGCAGTTCTGTCGCAAATGGTGGGAGAAGAGGAACACCCGATCCTCTACCTAAGCAGAAAGCTTCTCCCAAGAGAACAGAAATACGCAGTAGTTGAGAGAGAATGCCTTGCTGTCAAATGGGCCATGGAGACACTGCGCTATTACCTCTTAGGCTGGCAATTTACTCTTTTGACGGACCATGCACCCTTCCAGTGGATGCAGAGGAATAAGGAAAAGAACGCAAGGGTCACCAGGTGGTTCTTATCCCTCCAACCATTCCAGTTCTGCATACGGCACAGGGCTGGATGCCATCATGGCAACGCTGATGGTCTGTCACGAGCACACTGCCTGGCATCCCAAGTTGCCCAACTCTATGGTGTTGAGCAGAGGAGGGGGATATGTGATGGGGCAAGGCCAGATGGCTACAGTAAAGTAGTGAGGAACAGATATGTTAGCCCCAGGCTAAACAAATCCCTGGTACTATGGTAACCAAATGGCAGTTGCTGCAGGTTAATCAAGACACCTGGGGCCAATTAAGATCCTTCTAGAAGGCAGGAGAGACAGCTAGATTGATTGGGACACCTGAAGCCAATCAAGGACTGGCTGGAACTAGTTAAAAGCCTCCCAGTTAGTCAGTGCGGTGTGGGTGTCAGGAGCTATAGGAGGGAGCTGTGCTGTTGGAGGAACGAAGTAGTACGAATCCATATCAGGTGCAAAGAAGGAGGCCCTGAGGTAATTGTGAAGAAGATATTGAGTGGGGGCTGCTGTGGGAAAGTAGCCCAGGGAATTGTACACGCCCTATTTCCAAAAAGTCAGCTTTCATAGCTGCTAAGTTTAGGGTCCCTGGGCTGGAGCCCGGAATAGAGGGCGGGCCCGGGCTCCCCCGTCCCCTCCCTGATTAATCACTGATACTGGGAGTCAACAGAGACTGTGTGAGGGAGGGTTGTTTCTCCTCACCTCCCTTGCTGCCTTATGATGAAAATGGCTCAGTAGATTGTGACCCTTGCCTCTAGAAAGAGAAGGGCTATGTGGAGGGTCACAGTGAGCCTCTGATGCTAGCAAAAATCCGTCAGGAAACGCAGGACCCACGGAGTCAAGGACAGAACTTTGTCACAGTAGTTAAAGGTGGTTTTGTTACCCATTACCTTTCTCTACTTCCTGTGACTAGGCCTGTTGACAAATTCAGTTGGAAATCCTACACAATTGCAGTGGGTTGCTCAGCATCAAGAAGGTGGCCTAATTCACTACTCTGTTATTTTGAATGATCTCAATAGAGTGACACCGGTATATAACTGGAGTTATGCTGTGGTGAGGCAGGGCACAGGCTTTGTCTACACTTAAAACACTACAGCTATGCTGCTGTAGCACTTCTGTGTAAACACTCACTACAGCAATGGGAAAGGTTCTCCTATTGCTGTAGTTAAACTACCTCCCGAGAGATGGTAGCTAGTTCGATGGAAGAATTTTTCTGTCAGCCTAGTGCTCTCTACACCATAGTTTAGGTCTCTCAGGGGTGTGGATTTTTCACACCCCTGAGATAAGTAGCTATGCCAATGTACATTTTCAGGGTAGACCAGCCCAGAGGGATGTGCAATGGTTGATTAAAATTCTAAACACATATAATCTGGGATAGGCTTTTTCTTATATATCACTAAATATTATTTTATTATCTTACAGCCTAGTGTTGAAATCCTTACTAAGAAAATAAAATCAGTGAAGATTGGACCCTCAGGCTTTAAAACTAGTAACTGTCTTCTAGGAAATGGGTTTGGACTGTAGCAACAACAGCAGCTCCAGCCCATCTCAACTAACTTCTTCTCTTTCCCCCCAAAAGGACAGTTATTACCATTTAAGTCTGTCACACAGATAGACATTCAAAGGGTTAGAAGTACTGTTCCCTCTAAACCATGCAGTTCTCCATCAAGTGTTGCTCAGCCACGCACATCCTCAGTGACGGTGGGAGGGCAGTGCCCGGGAGTGGAGTGAGGCTGGAGGTAGGGCTGGCCTTACCATGAGGCAAACTGAGATGGTCGCCTCAGGTGCCAACTGTTGGGGGGCGCCACTAGGACCCAGAGTGTAGAAAACTGCTCTAGATGCACAGAGATGGTGAAGTGCTGTGCTGGAGGAAGGAGGGCACAAGAGACATAACAGGCAGGCAGGAGAAAAGGTGAGAGGGAATAACAGAAAGCAGCAGGAGCTGCAGGGAGAGAGAGGAGCCTCTTATGTACCTCTCTAGCACCCCCAGGAGCCTGGACTGTTTAACACCAGCTTCTCAGGGAGCTTCCTGTTTCCTGCTGCTTCCCTGAACCCACTTGAGGAAAACAGGCAGTCAACTGAAGTAGTAGGAGCCAGTTAGGCCCTTAAGACACAGATATCTTCCCTCACTCAGGCCCTGCTACCAGTCTGCTTATATTTGTCACCTTCAGTTGAGTGTTGAGAGCCATATAGCTGGCACAGAACAGCAGTCATGAGTGAAAGAAGAAAATGCCCTTTTGGGGCAGCATTCAGAAAAAGAAAGAAAGCAAAAGAAGCTTTTCTATCTAAGCAGGAAGGAGCTCTCCTGAGATACATAGACACAAATGTTCACAGTGAGCATTCCGGCCCCAGTGAGGATGTGAGTGGTGAGGAGATGCCTGATCTTCCAGTTAGTCAGAGTGCAGGTGACCTGGCAGCTACTGCAGCATCCATATCTCCATCTCAAATGGATGTAACCATGTACATTCCTGAAGAAAAGTGTAGATCAGAGAAGAGTGTGGTGGAGGCACAAGAAACAGCAGCTGCTGCTGAGTTTAGTTCCTAAGTCTAGATGATCCAGGACTGTGGACCCACTTGAGCAGTAGCCTGAGGGACTTCCTTGTACTGCATGGGCCACAGCAAGTGAAAAACTTCATGTTCCCCAAAGACAATGACAATAGAAGTTTCCATCCAACACATTAGTGGCGTGAAATCACCAATGGTGACAAAGTGGAAAGGCCATGGCTTATGTACTCAAAAACCCAGAATGCTGCATACTGTTTTTGTTGCAAACTCTTCCAGTCTAATGTTCCAGCCACATTGGATTCTACAGAAACAAAGGACTGGAAAAACCTGGCTAGAAATCTGGCATGCCATGAGAAGACAGCAAATCACCAGAGAACATTCCATAGGTGGAAAGAGGTTGAAATGAGACTAAGGTTGAAGGCCACCATAGATGATCAGAATCAAGAGAAGATTGCATCAGAGTCTCTTTACTGGCAAAATGTTCTGAAAAGGCTCATTGCCATTGTGAGAATGCTTGCTACCCAAAACCTAGCACTGCATAGCACTTCAGATCAGCTGTATGTGCCAAACAATGGAAACTTCCTTAAAATTGTGGAACTGATGGCTGAGTTTGATGCTGTACTCCCGGAACATCTAAGAAGAGTCACCACCCAAGAAATGTACACACACCACTACCTTGGAAAAACAATTCAAAATGAGATCATACAGTTACTGGCAACAAAAGTCAAACAGAAGATTGTGGCAGATCTGAAGTCAGCAAGATATTACTCTGTTATTCTGGACTGCACACCTGACATCTGCCATACGGAACAAATTACTTCAATGGTGCATTTTGTAACAACAACAGAACCTAGTGAAAATGTCCCTGCAATGGTGACTGTCAGAGAACATTTTCTAGAATTTATTGACATTGATAATACTACAGGAGCTGGTATGACAAATGTGCTTCTTAAAAAGCTGGAAGATACGGGAATTGCGATAGCTGACATGAGAGATCAGGGCTACGATAATGGTGCCAACATGAGAGGAAAGAACAGAGGAGTGCAGACATGGATCCGAAAGTTAAACCTTCGAGCTTTTTTTGTCCCATGCAGTTCTCATTCATTGAACTTGGTGGTCAGTGATGCAGTGTCAGCTTCTAGTGAGGCTGCTGAATTTTTAATGTAATTCAAAGGATCTATGTATTTTTCTCTGCATCAACTCATCTATGGCAAATTTTGAAGCAACATCTGTGAACATCCTCTCTGACACTGAAACCACTGAGTGCCACACAATGGGAAAGTCGAGTGGAGGTGATAAAACCTATCAAACACCAAATTGGGAAGATAGATGATGGCATAGTTGCCATTATGGAGGATAATGCTATGACAGGAACACATAATGACATGCGTGATATTGATGCGAGTTATTTAGATGATGAACTGAAAGCCCTTTCAAGATACATTTCAGCAGGATCAACTCCAAAGTCTGTTCTGGCATATATGTGCATAAATAAGATGACCACCCTCTTTCCAAATGCTTTTGTTGCTCTGCGCACACTTCTAACACTTCCTGTAGCAGTTGCCAGTGAAGAACGCAGCTTCTCCAAGCTGAAGTTAATAAAAATACATCTACGCTCCACAATGACACAGGAGAGGCTAGTCGGCCTTGCAACCATCTCAATAGAGCATGAGCTGGCCCAGACTGTGGACCTTCAGAAAGCAGTTCAAATCTTTGCAACCAAGAAGGCATGGAAAGCACCACTTTGATTATTCAAACAGATAAAAATGCCAGTGTTTACTATGCAGACAAGAAAAGTTACATTTGCTGTTCAGGCATTTGAAAGTTAAGTGTTACTTAAAGTTTTCGAACAAGGCATTTTAAGTTGTTAGTTCTCCTTTATTGGGGTAGGTAGCAGAGCAGTACCGTGAGAGGAGTAGAACAGCAAGAAGGCAGAATTGAGTCCTTTCAAAGTTTTGGACCAAGCAAGGGGGATGGGGGTGTCATCTGAGCTGCCCGCCTCAGGTCTCAAAATGTTGTGGGCCGGCCCTGGCTGGAGAACAGCAGCAGGGGTGACCGGGGAGCAGAGTGTAAGGGGAGGGCAGCTGGGGCCAGGCAGCTGGAGGGGAACCGGGTGGCAGGGTGTGTTGGCCAACCCAGCTCATGGGGAGGGGGCAGCAGTAGTGCACCTCTCCCTGCAGAGCCAGGTGGGCCCCCATCGCTCTCCCGCCCCAGGCCTCACGGGTCCGCTGCCCAGTACCTTGCCCTTTGATTTTTGCATAACACTCTCCCCATCCTCCTCCTCCAGACGGTGCTGTGTTGCAGGGATGGGGATGATCTTCTCTCCTGGGCCCCTCCCACCCCTAACTAGGAAGGAACCGGTGGGAGCAGAGACTTGAAGTTGTGAATGGCTGTGAAGTGGCAGGGAGATAAGGTGGTAACAAAGTGACTGGGAGACAAGTGGCTGAGTTGTTCAGGCTGTGCTTAGCGCAGCTGCAACCCCAAGTGAGTAGCACCAGCAGCTTCTGGGTCTGCTTCAATACAGACTGGGCAGGCATGTGATTGGCACACATGAGGGAACCCGAACCGGGAAACCTGGGCTTAGGGATATTGGGGCTGGGGAGAGACTGGGCAACTTCTCTGGGCACAAATGCATGGGTCTGATTCTGACCTACCGATGCTGTTTGCACTCTGCAGAAGTGGAGGGAGGGAGCTGAAATAGCTAGGGATGATTTTTCTAAAGGAAAATTTTAATTGCACTTCATTTCTGGACACTGCATCTTTCTTTCTTTCTTTCTTTCTTTCTTTCTTTCAAGCTCATGCAATTCCTTAGAGAGACATCCTAGTTGTTATCAAGTGCTTTTAAAATATGTTGCTATAAATGAATCAATCCACTCTATCAGGAGTTCGGTTGCAATATAGTCTAAAAAAGAAATGATTAATCAACTGTTGCTTCTCCAAAAAAACAGCAGTTATTTTCTGTGAAGATTTTAGTGGCACAAGTCTGTGCTTTTTTAAAATCATGTGATTAGGTTGTTTTTTGTTTTGTTTTGTTTTTTTAAAGATGAAGAATTAAAAGAAAAAAAAAGAAACTGAATGCCTTTGCTGTATAGTTCGAAGTTTCCACTTGAAAACTAATTAAGGGCTACCTGTAGATAATCTTCAAGAGTCTAGATAAACAACTTGCACATCCAAAGAAAGTGGTTTCTTATGAATTTCTGCAGGGAAAGGCTGATCTTTGTGGATACATATGTTTGATTTTGAATCTTTAAACTTTGCTCAAAACACTTCCCAAATAAAGGAGTTTGGTATTAATCTATTTGGGTCCTTCATTGTATGCTAACTTCTGATCCTGTTGCAAAAACTCCCATGAACTTTGATGTGCTGAATAAGTTGGCAAATGTTGACCATCAATTCAATATGTAGAAATAGCAACCCATTGAGATAATGTCACAATTAATACTGCATTTCTATAAGCGCCACGTAGTTTCACAATCCACTGTGTTAGAATCAGGTAATCTCCTTTTGAATGTAAATGTACGATGTATTTTTTAATATGAGGAGAACACTTTAACTGTGCATGTACTGCTGTTATTAACTGGAGTAATTTCCTTTCAAATATAAGCTTTGTGTGTGTAACTCACTTTAAAGAAGACGTAGGGATTCTAATTTTCAGATTGCATGCATTGCTAGCCAGGTCCAAGCTATGAAGCTTGTACATAAAGATTTGGATTTTGTTTTCAGATTTCACATTAATAGAATACTGTGTACAAATACTTCACTGCACAATTATACTCCAGATGTTTTATTTATTTGTTTGACAGATTGAACATTTGATGTTGTCAGACAGCGGGTGGACTTAATTTTAAAATTTGTTGAACTTGAAGGTGACAATCCAGGTTTAAATATGCTGCTGATTGTAGATTCTTGAAAGTATTCACCTCTAGGACCAAATTCTGCCATTGTTAGTTAAGCAAAACTCCCATGGGTTTTCTGCTCAAGTGAGGAGCACAGACTTTGGCTCTTGTTTAAATTGCTGCCTTAGCATTAATAGATTTTTAAAAAGGGTTAAACTATACTATATAATACACGAGGGTGATTTATATCTAGATGTTTTGTTTCTACTGGTGGCACACATCCACACATTACCTTGATATTGGTGCACAGAACAAAATTAATTCCACACATGGATGGAAAAAATCAGAGGGAACATTGGTTAGAAGTTAATATGAATATTTGTCTCCCTTTCATTCCTGTCTGTGTACTTTCAACAGGTGTACGTTTAAACAGTTATTTGCCTGTACAGGCAAAAACGGATAAAATAATCAATTTTTATCCATCAAAACATATACAGAAATGCTGTGAAACATTTTAAAAGAAGCACATACTAATGGAATAAAACTGTGAAAGCCTAGCATTTTTCAAAGTACACCTCTACCCCGATATAACCCTGTCCTCGGGAGCCAAAAAAGCTTACTGCGTTATAGGTGAAACCGCGTTATATCGAACTTGCTTTGATCCGCCGGAGTGCGCACCCCCCTCCCCCCGGAGCACTGCTTTACCACGTTATATCCAAATTCATGTTATATCAGGTCGCGTTATATCGGGGTAGAGGTGTATAACAATAGAAGAAAGGCTTTGGAGTCCTGTGGATGAGATCTGGCAATCTATATCAGAGAGATGTTTCTGCTAATGGTCAGCCCTCCACATATTGCTGAATGGATCAGTTTGGTCAGCTAAGAAGTTGGACTGAGCAGATTTGCGCTGCTGGTGAAGCTGAAGAACTAGCTGGAGTTTTTGCAACAACAGAAATGTTCTGAAATATGTTTACAGGATTGGGATGCAGTTTGACTGGAAATTGATTTCAATTTCATCTAGGACACAAAGATTTCATGCTGATGCAAATCTGAACCAGAACCCCCCCTCCCAAGCTTTTGCCAGCAATCCTGCCCCTGTGCCAGCCTAGCAGTGGTGAAATGGACAGGGAAAGAAAGCGGCACACCACACTTCATTAGGTTTCTTTAAGATTCAGCTCAGCACCACAAGTCTTCCCCGCAGGCAACTGGAAAGGGACATTGCATTGTTTTTACCCAACCGCCAGTCTGGATCCTTCTTCCAACCCTGCTTTCTCCCACTTTTGGGGCCTGGCACTGTGTGAGGAGAGGGCAGACACCTGGGAAAGAGACTGTAAAGACTTTGCAATCTTCCAAGGGAGAAAAGACCACGGTAACTAACCTTTCCTTAGACAACAAACTGTATTTTGTAAGTATTTACAACTGTGTTTTGTTCCCCCAGCCAGGGCCTTACTCCCCCACCCCTCCCATCCCTTGTGACTTAAGTTTGCAAAGGCACAGGAAGATCAGGGAGTCCACTTCCAAAGGAGAAGGGACTGCTGGAACTAACTTTGCTACCTGACTGCTGATGAGAAATGCACAAGGGCTCACTAAATTTTCCTGCATAAAATGTTTTTTTAAGGAGGTAGCTGTAGAACCCAAATGCATAATTGTGGTTCATGAGAAATCAATATAATCATTGATTTAGAACTCTGTCTTGCCCAAGGGCCATTTCAGGGTGGAGCAGAGTGGGGGCTGGAGGGAAGGGGAAAGTTGGAGGAGTTTGGTAAGGGAATGGGGTGTGACAATGCTGTGGCTTCAGCACTGCAGTTCAAACACACAGAGGCATAGCAATGCATGGCACATTATCCAGGGAGCAAAAGTCAATGCACAATGCTCTGGATCTTCAAAGGGGGAATTTAACACCAGAGCAAGAGGGGATGTTGGCGAGGAGGGAGCAGGTCCATTGTAACTTTCCAGACTTGGGTTCTGGTTCCTGCCTCGGCTCAGAGTCCTCATTGGGTTCATTGGCAGGGGGCGGAGGAGGCTTCCTCAGCTGGCATCTCTGGGTAGAGATGCAGAATCACATACTCCTCATCCTCCAGGTCTTCCTCCTGCTGCCTGCTCACCCTGGTCCTCATCTGCATCCTGTCAGACAATGAGGCCAACTCATGAGCCCCTTCAGGCTGCCCCCATTCAAGCACTTTATAGAAGGGGCGTGTCCCAGAGTGACTGTTGGAGTCTTTTGCCCTCCAGTACAGGAGCTTCAGGTGCTTGATGCAGTCAGAACACTGGGCCAGAGTTTGTGGAATGCCCAGCTGCTCCTGTCTGTGTGAAATTTCCCAGTACAGGTGAATGTTCCTGCCACTCCAGGAGAAGTGGTGGAGGGTGGTGTACTCTGATCACACATTGATCATCACCCTGGTGTGATCAGCTGGCCACGTCGCTGCTCTCTGAGCAGGATCCACGTTCACCTGTATTGATCTAAAGAGTGCAGTGGAAAGCTGTTCTAACTGGGTCACTACAATTCACCACTGTTGTTGAGAATGGGGGAACAGGGAACTTTATAGATTGGTCAGTCAGAAAAGGGTTCTGTGCATTGTGGCAATGGGATGGAGTTCTATTGAAACTCGAGACCTGATACACGCCCCTGACTGCTGTCCAGACAGCACAGTGGCATAGGCTCAGGGCTGTACCACAGCGCAAAGCATGTACTTGCCAACACCCCTGATGTCTACTAGTTTACTCACCCTCTTCTCTCCTTCAGAGATTTCCTTTGGGGAGTTAAGTGTTGACAATAGGGAGGTTATGGCCCAAGCCCAACCAAGGACATGTGCTCAGTCACTAGTGTAGATGTACCTGTCAACATCTAACTACATGGTTACAACTGCAAATCAGGTTTGTGGTCATCAAAATGACATCAATTCTGCCACATTTATATATGCCTACAAAACTGACCTGCATTTATTTGTGTCAGAATAATAACAGGCATAAAGTGGGAGGTTGAGATCAGCCCTTCCAAAATCAAATCCAAAAAGTGAATCTGATTTCTACATTTGATCTGATAGTAATTAGTTTTTCTTTGTACTTTTTAGTCCTGAATCTGTCAAGTTTAGTGATATTTGTTGGTTAAGAGAGTTGGGTTTGGGCTATGTCCAAAAGAAACAGGATTCAAGCACATTTCACCTAAAAGTCTTCAGAGAGGGAATTATTTGTAGCCATTCATCATGACAATTTAAGTGCTGTGTTTGCAAAGCTCTGGGAAAGTTTATATAAAATTCTCTGTGGGACAATATCAGAACCAGGCAGCAGTAGACTTCATCTTGATAACCTTTGTTTTGCCTGTTGTAAGCAGATCTAAAGTTTCATTTTCCTGTTTTTCAGGTATTTGTCATTTGATCAAAAACATGAGTGTTATCTCAGATTCTGTGACAGCAGGACCATTTTAGGACTGAAAATGTTTTGAAATAACTCCTTAAAATTCCATATTTTGGTTGAAAATATTGACTAGTATTGGAACATAAGAATACAAGAAAGAAGATGAAATAGCCTTTACTGATATGTGTAATAACAATTGAGAATATAAATTAAATAAAATTAGGTTTTACTGGGCTGGCATTGTAAATTGAATCTAATCAATGGTGCTGGCAATGCCAATCAATATTATCTGTTAACCTTGTATAGTATTATTTTAAATACAAAGCAATCTAGATGCTAGTCTTTATTATTAAGCAACGAAAAAGAGCTGAGCCCCATTAAAAGATTTCAGTTGAGACAAGCTCGTAAATTCGTAAAATTGCCTTTGTTCTGTATAATTTAGAATAGACAAGTTTGACCAAATCTTTTCTCAGTAATGCTTGCTATTTGCTCACTAGTGTCAGCATTACAATTGCATTAAATGGCTCATTATCAAAGAAGTCTGGTTTATGATCCTTTGAAAAAATCATAAACAAACTTGTAGATGTTCAAAAAGATATAATATAGATGCCATGAAAGAAAAAAACACTCGTAAATATGTATTTTGACTAAATAATGCATTTTGATTCCCAGAAGATTTGACTGTTAAAGTATTTGAGTATATAGTATAAACCATTATGTTTTGTCTGCTGTTAGTTGTCTTTACTATAAATGAGTTGAGGAACTTTGAGGGTAAATGCTCATTGTCTTTGAATTGTCTAGCACTCATAGAACCCATAATTCAATGTGAACTCATTTAGGACTTCTTATCGTTTGACAAACCATACAAAAAATAATGTTTCTCATTCAAACTGGATTTTGGATTTTACCTGTGTGTCAAGTAACAAGACATGAAAAATAGTCAGTTCAGAGGGTACAAGAAGAAAAGAATAATTTGCAGAGAATAATTTAGATGTAATGAGTAGTAAAGTTGCCTCAAGGCAAACTCTGCCTTAGGGTACTCAGATTTTCATAGCAAAACTAACAGTACCCAGAAATTGAGTCAGGTGCAAAAAGAGAAGCTGTTTTCCAGAACCTTTCAGAAAACTGATTTCACACACAAAGAAGTTTGCTAACACATAGGCTGGCCTGAACTATGAATGAAAAGAGGTGCAGAGGTGGGGAGGGAAAGTGACCCTGAACATATTTTAAAAAACAACAAGACTATAAAGTAACTGCTAGCACAATATTGGTGATCGATCAAGCCTGATGCATCAACTTGTTTCAAGTATTTAGTCCAGATTTAGGGGTGTTGGAAATCAAGTTGCATTTTTTGTTTTGTAGTGTAATCCCATTTATGATCAGGAGGAGTTCAAATATCCAGTGTTTACCATTAATGGATCTGCTACTGCACAAACCCTTACTCATGTAAATAATCCTAAATCATGAGTTGTTTCAGTTAAATCAATAGCACTATTCAACTGAGTGTAGAGTACTCATGGAAGTAAAAAATAAACCAACCCAAGCTTCCTGGGAGTTGACTTTGTTAACAAAGAAATTAACAATGATTTAATTAATAATTAAATTTTATCTCATATTTTCTCCAGTCTTGAGTGCTGCCTGATTTCCTTTTCCAGTTCTGTTCAGTCCACCCTATATCCACTCTCTCCCAAAAAACACTCTCATCTCTCATCTATCCAGATTAGGTAATAAGCTTCCTGATTTAGTGAATCAGCAGAACCCACTCAGGCCCTTGACCCATGGCTTTACACTTGGCTTTATTTCTCATCTGAAAGGCTGCACCTCTAACAGCAAAGCACCCTCTAATACTTTGCTATAGCATTGGTTCAATACTGACTCAGTGGGAAAAGGGTGACCTGCTAGCGGTGCAAAATTCCCACAGAACTTAGGTGTCTTTGCACGGTCTCCCATTCAATTCCAGTTGCAGCCTAATCCTGTTTTGCTATTAAGTTTGGATAGGACAACAATGGAAAGCAATATGGCAATAAACCTGCATACAAACATATTCTGTGCTAATCTATTCCACCATCTTTCTCCTCACCCTCTGCCAGTTTCTAGCCTCTTTTCTTGCATGTCCCACCAGCATATCAAGCTCATTTTTTCCGAACATGAGCTTCTCATCTCTTTTCATCTTCATTACTGATAGTGCCACTATTTTTCCAAGCTTTCAGTCATGATGTTATCCTTGAATTCTCTCTCTCCCCTTTTCCTTTTCCCCTCCATCCAAGTACTGACTTTTCCCCCTCCCTCTATCCCTGGGTAAACTTCTTCTCTTCCCCACTCCCGTTTATACTAAACACATCTTCTCCCAGACCTCACCCATATAACCATGTTCCTTGAATCCTTTCACTGGCTTCCCTCTGTTATTATATTAACTGTATTCCACTTGTTCTCCCCATAAGGCTCTACTTTAGAATCAAACTCCTGCTTATATATCCTTACTGCTCCCTTTGCTTTCTACTCTGCTCTACGACTTCTATCAAGTTATTTGTTATGCTAGAAATCTCCCACTTCCTGTCCAGCATTAGCCCTCTTTCTCTGTCTTCTTTCCCCTTCTCAAAACCCACTTCTTTGGTCAATTATTCTTATTGCACTAGTTTCCATTAAATGTCAGCATTTGCCAACAGCTACCACACAGTGGTAACTGAGATACCACAAAAAGAACGAGGAGTACTTGTGGCACCTTAAAGACTAACAAATTTATTTGGGCATAAGCTTTCGTGGGCTAAAACCCACTTCATCAGATGCATGCAGTGGAAAATACAGTAGAAATATATATATACAGAGAACATGAAAAAATGGGGGTTGCCATACCAACTCTAATGAGACTAAATCAATTAAGGTGGGCTGTTATCAGCAGGAGGAAAAAAAACTTTTGTAGTGATAATCAGGATGGCCCATTTCAAACAGTTGACAAGAAGGTGTGAGTAACAGTAGGGGAAAAATTAGCATGGGGAAATAGTTTTTAGTTTGTGGAATGACTCATCCACTCCCAGTCTTTATTCAATCCTAATTTAATGGTGTCCAGTTTGCAAATTAATTCCAGTTCTGCAATTTCTCATTGAAGTCTGTTTTTGAAATTTTTTTGTTGAAGAATTGCGACTTTTAGGACTGTGATTGAGTGTCCAGGGAGGACGAAGTGTTCTCCGACTGGTTTTTGAATGTTATAATTTTT
Organism: Terrapene triunguis; assembly: GCF_002925995.2. Lineage (NCBI taxonomy): Eukaryota > Metazoa > Chordata > Testudines > Emydidae > Terrapene > Terrapene triunguis. The sequence continues at coordinate 54,102,564 of NW_020664419.1, read as the reverse complement.
GACGTCTGATTTGTTTCCATTTTTTCTTCTGCGTAGAGACTGTGTCCGGTTTGGCCAATGTAGATGGCAGAGAGGCATTGCTGGCACATGATGGCATATATCACATTGGTAGATGTGCAGGTGAACGAGCCCCTGATGATGTGGCTGATGTGATTAGGTCCTGTGATGGTGTCCCTTGAATAGATATGTGGACAGAGTTGGCAACGGGCTTTGTGGCAAGGATAGGTTCCTGGGTTAGTGTTTTTGTTGTGTGGTGTGTGGTTGCTGATGAGTATTTGCTTCAGGTTGGGGGGCTGTCTGTAAGGGAGGACTGGCCTGTCTCCCAAGATCTGTGAGAATGAGGGATCGTCCTTCAGGATAGGTTGTAGATCCTTGATGATGCGCTGGAGAGGTTTTAGTTGGGGGCTGAAGGTGATGACTAGTGGCATTATGTTACTTTCTTTGTTGGGCCTGTCCTGTAGTAGGTGACTTCTGGGTACTCTTCTGACTCTGTCAATCTATTTCTTCACTTCAGCAGGTGGGTATTATAGTTTTAAGAACACTTGATAGAGATCTTGTAGGTGTTTGTCTCTGTCTGAGGGATTGGAGCAAATGGTGTTATATCTTAGAGCTTGGCTGTAGACAATGGATTGTGTGATGTGGTCTGGATGGAAGCTGGAGGCATGTAGGTAAGCATAGCGGTCAGTAGGTTTCCGGTATAGGGTGGTGTTTATGTGACCATCGCTTATTAGAACTGTAGTGTCCGGGAAGTGGATCTCTTGTGTGGATTGGTCCAGGCTGAGGTTGATGGTGGGATGGAAATTGTTGAAATCATGCTCGAATTCCTCAAGGGCTTCTTTTCCATGGGTTCAGATGATGAAGATGTCATCAATGAAGCACAAGTAGACGCTGCATTAGTCTCGTTAGAGTTGGTATGGCAACCCCCATTTTTCCATGTTCTCTGTGTGTGTGTGTATATATATATCTTCCTACTGTATTTTACACTGCATGCATCGGATGAAGTGGATTTTAGCCCACGGAAGCTTTGCCCAAATAAATTTGTTAGTCTCTAAGGTGCCACAAGTACTCCTCGTTCTTTTTGCTGATACAGACTAACACGGCTACCACTCTGAAACCTAAGATACCACAGCAATTTATTATTCTGGATGCAGGAAATAACTGTGATTTGTAAAGTGCCATATAAATGTATATTAATAAATAATATTGCTAGTTATTGCATTATTTTATAACCCCACATTATGCTAAAACAATTTCCATGTTGTTCTATAGGGACATCATTCCTGGATGACTGAAAGGAGTCTCTGTCTAACAGGGAAGTACATTAATAATAAAATTGAATGTTGGTTTCACTTCTGTGATATTAGCAACTCAGTGAGGGTGGGGAAGGAGTGGTCAGAATTCCCAAAATTATCAACCTTAGGTTTCCTGCAGTGAACCTGCCTATTTGAAAAGAATAGTATTTGAGTTACCTATGGGACATGCCAGGCTTATTTCACTGGTCTACAATTTTTGAGACGTCGTCTGCTTCAGAGATAAAATGTGCTATTTATTATGTATTTTGATGTGCTGAATTCAAATATGACAATTAAAACAACTGATTGGCTACTGTTTCTAAGATATTTAAGTTTTTACATTTTATGTCTATGTATATTGTGTAGATAGTAGAGTTTTAATCATAAATTGTAAACCTAGGTCTTTTCATGTGTTTATGGTTGCTTTACATGATAATATTTCACCTGTCCTGTTTATGTAACACTTTTTAAAAATCAGCAAAAGGGTTATATAAATAAAATTTATTATGAAACAAAAGGCAAAAAACTATTCTGTACATAGTTTAGTCCTATTCAGTGTCTACTCGGCGCTTCTTGGCTTGTCTCTTGTATTCATTAAATGGAGCATCTCTTGTCACTGTCCAGCAATAGTCTGCAAGCATTGATGGGCTCCATTTGCCCTGATAGCGTTTCTCCATTGTTGCAATGTCCTGGTGAAATCGCTCGCCGTGCTCGTCGCTCACTGCTCCGCAGTTCGGTGGAAAAAAATCTAGATGAGAGTGCAAAATATGTATCTTTAGTGACATGTTGCAACCAAGGCTTTTGTATGCCTTGAGGAGGTTTTCCACCAACAACCTGTAGTTGTCTGCCTCTTGTTTCCGAGAATATTTATTGCCACTAACTGGAAGGCTTTCCATGCCGTCTTTTCCTTGCCACACAGTGCATGGTCAAATGCATCATCTCGAAGAAGTTCATGAATCTGAGGACCAACAAAGACACCTTCCTTTATCTTAGCTTCACTTAAACTTGGAAATTTTCCACAGAGGTACTTGAAAGCTGCTTGTGTTTTGTCAATGGCCTTGACAAAGTTCTTCATCAGACCCCGCTTGATGTGTAAGGGTGGTAACAAAAACTTCCTTGATTCAACAAGTGGTGGATGCTGAACACTTTTCCTCCCAGGCTCCAATGACTGTCGGAGTGGCCAATCTTTCTTGATGTAGTGGGAATCTCTTGCACGACTATCCCATTCGCAGAGAAAACAGCAGTACTTTGTGTATCCAGTCTGCAGACCAAGCAAGAGACTAACAACCTTCACATCACCACAAAGCTGCCACTGATGTTGGTCATAGTTTATGCACCTCAAAAGTTGTTTCATGTTGTCATAGGTTTCCTTCATATGGACTGCATGACCAACTGGAATTGATGGCAAAACATTGCCATTATGCAGTAAAATAGCTTTAAGACTCGTCTTCGATGAATCAATGAACAGTCTCCACTCATCTGGATCGTGAACGATGTTGAGGGCTGCCATCACACCATCGATGTTGTTGCAGCCTACAAGATCACCTTCCATGAAGAAGAATGGGACAAGATCCTTTTGACTGTCACGGAACATGGAAACCCTAACATCACCTGCCAGGAGATTCCACTGCTGTAGTCTGGAGCCCAACAGCTCTGCCTTACTCTTGGGTAGTTCCAAATCCCTGACAAGGTCATTCAGTTCACCTTGTGTTATGAGGTGTGGTTCAGAGGAGGAGGATGGGAGAAAATGTGGGTCCTGTGACATTGATGGTTCAGGACCAGAAGTTTCATCCTCTTCCTCTTCCTCATCTGACTCAAGTGAGAATGATTCTGGTGCATCAGGAACCGGCAGTCCTTCTCCGTGGGGTACTGGGCGTATAGCTGATGGAATGTTTGGATAATGCACAGTCCACTTTTTCTTCTTTGACACACCTTTCCCAACTGGAGGCACCATGCAGAAGTAACAATTGCTGGTATGATCTGTTGGCTCTCTCCAAATCATTGGCACTGCAAAAGGCACAGATTTCCTTTTCCTGTTCAACCACTGGCGAAGATTTGTTGCACAAGTGTTGCAGCATATGTGTGGGGCCCACCTCTTGTCCCGATCTCCAATTTTGCAGCCAAAATAAAGGCTTTCTTAACCATAGTGGTTATACTGCGCTTTCGTGATGCAAAAGTCACTTCACCACAAACATAGCAGAAGTTATCTGCA